>NW_027175427.1:2070000-2370000 GCF_028021215.1 Eschrichtius robustus
GGTCCAGCCATGGAGAAGAGTTTAGACACTAGGAGAAGATAAGGAACACACCCATTATCCTGAAATCACATTAGGATTTTCTTTTTAACCTGTTCCTTAATACACTAGTGCTTAGGAAATCTATTGGAGGCAGAAGCAGTCAAGGGTAGCTTAGGGTTAGGGTTAGGGTTAGGGTTAGGGTTAGGGTACGGCTTAGGGTACGGGTTCGGGTACGGGTTCGGGTACGGCGTAGGGTATGGGTTAGGGTTAGGGTTAGGGTTAGTTTGAGTGTTAGGGCTCGGATTAGGTTACGGGTTAGGATTAGGGTACGTGTTAGGGTTAGGGTAGGGGTTAGGGTTAGGGTACGCGTTAGGGTTAGGGTAGTTATTAAACCTATCCCACTCTCTAGATACCCCTTAGCACGTCAAGGAATATTATTTGGGGGTCCAGCCATGGAGAAGAGTTTAGACACTAGGAGAAGTTAAGGAACACACCCATTATCAAGAAATCACATTAGGATTCTCTTTTTAACCTGTTCCTTAAAACACTAGTGCTTAGGAAATCTATTGGAGGCAGAAGCAGTCAAGGGTAGCTTAGGGTTAGGGTTAGGGTTAGGGTACGGTTTAGGGTACGGGTTAGGGTACGGGTTCGGGTACGGGTTTGGGTATGGCGTAGGATATGGGTTAGGGTTAGGGTTAGGGTTAGTTTGAGGGTAAGGGCTCGGTTTAGGGTACGGGTTAGGATTAGGGTACGTGTTAGGGTTAGGGTACGCGTTAGGGTTAGGGTAGTTATTAAACCTATCCCACTCTCTAGATACCCCTTAGCACGTCAAGGAATATTATTTGGGGGTCCAGCCATGGAGAAGAGTTTAGACACTAGGAGAAGATAAGGAACACACCCATTATCAAGAAATCACATTAGGATTCTCTTTTTAACCTGTTCCTTAAAACACTAGTGCTTAGGAAATCTATTGGAGGCAGAAGCAGTCAAGGGTAGCTTAGGGTTAGGGTTAGGGTTAGGGTACGGCTTAGGGTACGGGTTTGGGTACGGGTTCGTGTACGGCGTAGGGTATGGGTTAGGGTTAGGGTTAGGGTTAGTTTGAAGGTTAGGGATCGGTTTAGGGTACGGGTTAGGATTAGGGTTCGTGTTAGGGTAGGGGTTAGGGTTAGGGTACGCGTTAGGGTTAGGGTAGTTATTAAACCTATCCCACTCTCTAGATACCCCTTAGCACGTCAAGGAATATTGTTTGGGGGTCCAGCCATGGAGAAGAGTTTAGACACTAGGAGAAGATAAGGAACACACCCATTATCAAAAAATCACATTGGATTCTCTTTTTAACCTGTTCCTTAAAACACTAGTGCTTAGGAAATCTATTGGAGGCAGAAGCAGTCAAGGGTAGCTTAGGGTTAGGGTTAGGGTTAGGGCTAGGGTTAGTACACGGCTTATGGTACGGGTTCGGGTAAGGGTTCGTGTACGGCGTAGGGTATGGGTTTGGGTTAGGGTTAGGGTTAGTTTGAAGGTTAGGGCTCGGTTTAGGGTACGGGTTAGGATTAGGGTTCGTGTTAGGGTTAGGGTAGGGGTTAGGGTTAGGGTACGCGTTAGGGTTAGGGTAGTTATTAAACCTATCCCACTCTCTAGATACCCCTTAGCACGTCAAGGAATATTATTTGGGTGTCCAGCCATGGAGAAGAGTTTAGACACTAGGAGAAGATAAGGAACACACCCATTATCAAGAAATCACATTAGGATTCTCTTTTTAACCTGTTCCTTAAAACACTAGTGCTTAGGAAATCTATTGGAGGCAGAAGCAGTCAAGGGTAGCTTAGGGTTAGGGTTAGGGTTAGGGTTAGGGTTAGGGTACGGCTTAGGGTACGGGTTCGGGTACGGGTTCGTGTACGGCGTAGGGTATGTGTTAGGGTTAGGGTTAGGGTTAGTTTGAAGGTTAGGGCTCGGTTTAGGGTACGGGTTAGGATTAGGGTTCGTGTTAGGGTTAGGGTAGGGGTTAGGGTTAGGGTACGCGTTAGGGTTAGGGTAGTTATTAAACCTATCCCACTCTCTAGATACCCCTTAGCACGTCAAGGAATATTATTTGGGGGTCCAGCCATGGAGAAGAGTTTAGACACTAGGAGAAGATAAGGAACACACCCATTATCAAGAAATCACATTAGGATTCTCTTTTTAACCTGTTCCTTAAAACACTAGTGCTTAGGAAATCTATTGGAGGCAGAAGCAGTCAAGGGTAGCTTAGGGTTAGGGTTAGGGTTAGGGTTAGGTTTAGGGTACGGCTTAGGGTACGGGTTCGGGTACGGGTTCGTGTACGGCGTAGGGTATGGGTTAGTGTTAGGGTTAGGGTTAGTTTGAAGGTTAGGGCTCGGTTTAGGGTACGGGATAGGATTAGGTTACGTGTTAGGGTTAGGGTAGTGGTTAGGGTTAGGGTACGCGTTAGGGTTAGGGTAGTTATTAAACCTATCCCACTCCCTAGATACCCCTTAGCACGTCAAGGAATATTATTTGGGGGTCCAGCCATGGAGAAGAGTTTAGACACTAGTAGAAGATAAGGAACACACCCATTATCAAGAAATCACATTAGGATTCTCTTTTTAACCTGTTCCTTAAAACACTAGTGCTTGGGAAATCTATTGGAGGCAGAAGCAGTCAAGGGTAGCTTAGGGTTAGGGTTAGGGTTAGGGCTAGGGTTAGGACACGGCTTAGGGTACGGGTTCGGGTACGGGTTCGTGTACGGCGTAGGGTATGGGTTTGGGTTAGGGTTAGGGTTAGTTTGAAGGTTAGGGCTCGGTTTAGGGTACGGGTTAGGATTAGGGTTCATGTTAGGATTAGGGTAGGGGTTAGGGTTAGGGTACGCGTTAGGGTTAGGGTAGTTATTAAACCTATCCCACTCTCTAGATACCCCTTAGCACGTCAAGGAATATTATTTGGGGGTCCAGCCATGGAGAAGAGTTTAGACACTAGGAGAAGATAAGGAACACACCCATTATCCTGAAATCACATTAGGATTTTCTTTTTAACCTGTTCCTTAATACACTAGTGCTTAGGAAATCTATTGGAGGCAGAAGCAGTCAAGGGTAGCTTAGGGTTAGGGTTAGGGTTAGGGTTAGGGTTAGGGTACGGCTTAGGGTACGGGTTCGGGTACGGCGTAGGGTATGGGTTAGGGTTAGGGTTAGGGTTAGTTTGAGTGTTAGGGCTCGGTTTAGGTTACGGGTTAGGATTAGGGTACGTGTTAGGGTTAGGGTAGGGGTTAGGGTTAGGGTACGCGTTAGGGTTAGGGTAGTTATTAAACCTATCCCACTCTCTAGATACCCCTTAGCACGTCATGGAATATTATTTGGGGGTCCAGCCATGGAGAAGAGTTTAGACACTATTAGAAGATAAGGAACACACCCATTATCAAGAAATCACATAAGGATTCTCTTTTTAACCTGTTCCTTAAAACACTAGTGCTTAGGAAATCTATTGGAGGCAGAAGCAGTCAAGGGTAGCTTAGGGTTAGGGTTAGGGTTAGGGTACGGCTTAGGGTACGGGTTAGGGTACGGGTTCGGGTACGGGTTTGGGTATGGCGTAGGATATGGGTTAGGGTTAGGGTTAGGGTTACTTTGAGGGTAAGGGCTCGGTTTAGGGTACGGGTTAGGATTAGGGTACGTGTTAAGGATAGGGTAGGGTTTAGGGTTAGGGTACGCGTTAGGGTTAGGGTAGTTATTAAACCTATCCCACTCTCTAGATACCCCTTAGCACGTCAAGGAATATTATTTGGGTGTCCAGCCATGGAGAAAAGTTTAGACACTAGGAGAAGATAAGGAACACACCCATTATCAAGAAATCACATTAGGATTCTCTTTTTAACCTGTTCCTTAAAACACTAGTGCTTAGGAAATCTATTGGAGGCAGAAGCAGTCAAGGGTAGCTTAGGGTTAGTGTTAGGGTTAGGGTTAGGGTACGGCTTAGGGTACGGGTTCGGGTACGGGTTCGTGTACGGCGTAGGGTATGGGTTAGTGTTAGGGTTAGGGTAAGTTTGAAGGTTAGGGCTCGGTTTAGGGTACGGGTTAGGATTAGGGTACGGGTTAGGGTTAGGGTAGGGGTTAGGGTTAGGGTACGCGTTAGGGTTAGGGTAGTTATTAAACCTATCCCACTCCCTAGATACCCCTTAGCACGTCAAGGAATATTATTTGGGGGTCCAGCCATGTAGAAGAGTTTAGACAGTAGGAGAAGATAAGGAACACACCCATTATCAAGAAATCACATTAGGATTCTCTTTTTAACCTGTTCCTTAAAACACTAGTGCTTAGGAAATCTATTGGAGGCAGAAGCAGTCAAGGGTAGCTTACGGTTAGGGTTAGGGTTAGGGTTAGGGTTAGGGTACGGCTTAGGGTACGGGTTCGGGTACGGGTTCGTGTACGGCGTAGGGTATGGGTTAGTGTTAGGGTTAGGGTTAGTTTGAAGGTTAGGGCTCGGTTTAGGGTACGGGTTAGGATTAGGGTACGTGTTAGGGTTAGGGTAGTGGTTAGGGTTAGGGTACGCGTTAGGGTTAGGGTAGTTATTAAACCTATCCCACTCTCTAGATACCCCTTAGCACGTCAAGGAATATTATTTGGGTGTCCAGCCATGGAGAAGAGTTTAGACACTAGGAGAAGATAAGGAACACACCCATTATCAAGAAATCACATTAGGATTCTCTTTTTAACCTGTTCCTTAAAACACTAGTGCTTAGGAAATCTATTGGAGGCAGAAGCAGTCAAGGGTAGCTTAGGGTTAGGGTTAGGGTTAGGGTTAGGGTTAGGGTACGGCTTAGGGTACGGGTTCGGGTACGGGTTCGTGTACGGCGTAGGGTATGGGTTAGTGTTAGGGTTAGGGTTAGTTTGAAGGTTTGGTCTCGGTTTAGGGTACGGGTTATGATTAGGGTTCGTGTTAGGGTTAGGGTAGGGGTTAGGGTTAGGGTACGTGTTAGGGTTAGGGTAGTTATTAAACCTATCCCACTCTCTAGATACCCCTTAGCACGTCAAGGAATATTATTTGGGGGTCCAGCCATGGAGAAGAGTTTAGACACTAGGAGAAGATAAGGAACACACCCATTATCCTGAAATCACATTAGGATTTTCTTTTTAACCTGTTCCTTAAAACACTAGTGCTTAGGAAATCTATTGGAGGCAGAAGCAGTCAAGGGTAGCTTAGGGTTAGGGTTAGGGTTAGGGTACGGCTTAGGGTACGGGTTAGGGTACGGGTTCGGGTACGGGTTTGGGTATGGCGTAGGATATGGGTTAGGGTTAGGGTTAGGGTTAGTTTGAGGGTAAGGGCTCGGTTTAGGGTACGGGTTAGGATTAGGGTACGTGTTAAGGTTAGGGTAGGGTTTAGGGTTAGGGTACGCGTTAGGGTTAGGGTAGTTATTAAACCTATCCCACTCTCTAGATACCCCTTAGCACGTCAAGGAATATTATTTGGGTGTCCAGCCATGGAGAAAAGTTTAGACACTAGGAGAAGATAAGGAACACACCCATTATCAAGAAATCACATTAGGATTCTCTTTTTAACCTGTTCCTTAAAACACTAGTGCTTAGGAAAACTATTGGAGGCAGAAGCAGTCAAGGGTAGCTTAGGGTTAGTGTTAGGGTTAGGGTTAGGGTACGGCTTAGGGTACGGGTTCGGGTACGGGTTCGTGTAAGGCGTAGGGTATGGGTTACTGTTAGGGTTAGGGTAAGTTTGAAGGTTAGGGCTCGGTTTAGGGTACGGGTTAGGATTAGGGTACGTGTTAGGGTTAGGGTAGGGGTTAGGGTTAGGGTACGCGTTAGGGTTAGGGTAGTTATTAAACCTATCCCACTCCCTAGATACCCCTTAGCACGTCAAGGAATATTATTTGGGGGTCCAGCCATGGAGAAGAGTTTAGACAGTAGGAGAAGATAAGGAACACACCCATTATCAAGAAATCACATTAGGATTCTCTTTTTAACCTGTTCCTTAAAACACTAGTGCTTAGGAAATCTATTGGAGGCAGAAGCAGTCAAGGGTAGCTTAGGGATAGGGTTAGGGTTAGGGTTAGGGTACGGCTTAGGGTACGGGTTCGGGTACGGGTTCGTGTACGGCGTAGGGTATGTGTTAGGGTTAGGGTTAGGGTTAGTTTGAAGGTTAGGGCTCGGTTTAGGGTACGGGTTAGGATTAGGGTTCGTGTTAGGGTTAGGGTAGGGGTTAGGGTTAGGGTACGCGTTAGGGTTAGGGTAGTTATTAAACCTATCCCACTCTCTAGATACCCCTTAGCACGTCAAGGAATATTATTTGGGGGTCCAGCCATGGAGAAGAGTTTAGACACTAGGAGAAGATAAGGAACACACCCATTATCAAGAAATCACATTAGGATTCTCTTTTTAACCTGTTCCTTAAAACACTAGTGCTTAGGAAATCTATTGGAGGCAGAAGCAGTCAAGGGTAGCTTAGGGTTAGGGTTAGGGTTAGGGTTAGGTTTAGGGTACGGCTTAGGGTACGGGTTCGGGTACGGGTTCGTGTACGGCGTAGGGTATGGGTTAGTGTTAGGGTTAGGGTTAGTTTGAAGGTTAGGGCTCGGTTTAGGGTACGGGATAGGATTAGGTTACGTGTTAGGGTTAGGGTAGTGGTTAGGGTTAGGGTACGCGTTAGGGTTAGGGTAGTTATTAAACCTATCCCACTCCCTAGATACCCCTTAGCACGTCAAGGAATATTATTTGGGGGTCCAGCCATGGAGAAGAGTTTAGACACTAGTAGAAGATAAGGAACACACCCATTATCAAGAAATCACATTAGGATTCTCTTTTTAACCTGTTCCTTAAAACACTAGTGCTTGGGAAATCTATTGGAGGCAGAAGCAGTCAAGGGTAGCTTAGGGTTAGGGTTAGGGTTAGGGCTAGGGTTAGGACACGGCTTAGGGTACGGGTTCGGGTACGGGTTCGTGTACGGCGTAGGGTATGGGTTTGGGTTAGGGTTAGGGTTAGTTTGAAGGTTAGGGCTCGGTTTAGGGTACGGGTTAGGATTAGGGTTCATGTTAGGATTAGGGTAGGGGTTAGGGTTAGGGTACGCGTTAGGGTTAGGGTAGTTATTAAACCTATCCCACTCTCTAGATACCCCTTAGCACGTCAAGGAATATTATTTGGGGGTCCAGCCATGGAGAAGAGTTTAGACACTAGGAGAAGATAAGGAACACACCCATTATCAAGAAATCACATTAGGATTCTCTTTTTAACCTGTTCCTTAATACACTAGTGCTTAGGAAATCTATTGGAGGCAGAAGCAGTCAAGGGTAGCTTAGGGTTAGGGTTAGGGTTAGGGTTAGGGTTAGGGTACGGCTTAGGGTACGGGTTCGGGTACGGCGTAGGGTATGGGTTAGGGTTAGGGTTAGGGTTAGTTTGAGTGTTAGGGCTCGGTTTAGGTTACGGGTTAGGATTAGGGTACGTGTTAGGGTTAGGGTAGGGGTTAGGGTTAGGGTACGCGTTAGGGTTAGGGTAGTTATTAAACCTATCCCACTCTCTAGATACCCCTTAGCACGTCATGGAATATTATTTGGGGGTCCAGCCATGGAGAAGAGTTTAGACACTATTAGAAGATAAGGAACACACCCATTATCAAGAAATCACATAAGGATTCTCTTTTTAACCTGTTCCTTAAAACACTAGTGCTTAGGAAATCTATTGGAGGCAGAAGCAGTCAAGGGTAGCTTAGGGTTAGGGTTAGGGTTAGGGTACGGCTTAGGGTACGGGTTAGGGTACGGGTTCGGGTACGGGTTTGGGTATGGCGTAGGATATGGGTTAGGGTTAGGGTTAGGGTTACTTTGAGGGTAAGGGCTCGGTTTAGGGTACGGGTTAGGATTAGGGTACGTGTTAAGGATAGGGTAGGGTTTAGGGTTAGGGTACGCGTTAGGGTTAGGGTAGTTATTAAACCTATCCCACTCTCTAGATACCCCTTAGCACGTCAAGGAATATTATTTGGGTGTCCAGCCATGGAGAAAAGTTTAGACACTAGGAGAAGATAAGGAACACACCCATTATCAAGAAATCACATTAGGATTCTCTTTTTAACCTGTTCCTTAAAACACTAGTGCTTAGGAAATCTATTGGAGGCAGAAGCAGTCAAGGGTAGCTTAGGGTTAGTGTTAGGGTTAGGGTTAGGGTACGGCTTAGGGTACGGGTTCGGGTACGGGTTCGTGTACGGCGTAGGGTATGGGTTAGTGTTAGGGTTAGGGTAAGTTTGAAGGTTAGGGCTCGGTTTAGGGTACGGGTTAGGATTAGGGTACGGGTTAGGGTTAGGGTAGGGGTTAGGGTTAGGGTACGCGTTAGGGTTAGGGTAGTTATTAAACCTATCCCACTCCCTAGATACCCCTTAGCACGTCAAGGAATATTATTTGGGGGTCCAGCCATGTAGAAGAGTTTAGACAGTAGGAGAAGATAAGGAACACACCCATTATCAAGAAATCACATTAGGATTCTCTTTTTAACCTGTTCCTTAAAACACTAGTGCTTAGGAAATCTATTGGAGGCAGAAGCAGTCAAGGGTAGCTTACGGTTAGGGTTAGGGTTAGGGTTAGGGTTAGGGTACGGCTTAGGGTACGGGTTCGGGTACGGGTTCGTGTACGGCGTAGGGTATGGGTTAGTGTTAGGGTTAGGGTTAGTTTGAAGGTTAGGGCTCGGTTTAGGGTACGGGTTAGGATTAGGGTACGTGTTAGGGTTAGGGTAGTGGTTAGGGTTAGGGTACGCGTTAGGGTTAGGGTAGTTATTAAACCTATCCCACTCTCTAGATACCCCTTAGCACGTCAAGGAATATTATTTGGGTGTCCAGCCATGGAGAAGAGTTTAGACACTAGGAGAAGATAAGGAACACACCCATTATCAAGAAATCACATTAGGATTCTCTTTTTAACCTGTTCCTTAAAACACTAGTGCTTAGGAAATCTATTGGAGGCAGAAGCAGTCAAGGGTAGCTTAGGGTTAGGGTTAGGGTTAGGGTTAGGGTTAGGGTACGGCTTAGGGTACGGGTTCGGGTACGGGTTCGTGTACGGCGTAGGGTATGTGTTAGTGTTAGGGTTAGGGTTAGTTTGAAGGTTTGGTCTCGGTTTAGGGTACGGGTTATGATTAGGGTTCGTGTTAGGGTTAGGGTAGGGGTTAGGGTTAGGGTACGCGTTAGGGTTAGGGTAGTTATTAAACCTATCCCACTCTCTAGATACCCCTTAGCACGTCATGGAATATTATTTGGGGGTCCAGCCATGGAGAAGAGTTTAGACACTATTAGAAGATAAGGAACACACCCATTATCAAGAAATCACATAAGGATTCTCTTTTTAACCTGTTCCTTAAAACACTAGTGCTTAGGAAATCTATTGGAGGCAGAAGCAGTCAAGGGTAGCTTAGGGTTAGGGTTAGGGTTAGGGTACGGCTTAGGGTACGGGTTAGGGTACGGGTTCGGGTACGGGTTTGGGTATGGCGTAGGATATGGGTTAGGGTTAGGGTTAGGGTTACTTTGAGGGTAAGGGCTCGGTTTAGGGTACGGGTTAGGATTAGGGTACGTGTTAAGGATAGGGTAGGGTTTAGGGTTAGGGTACGCGTTAGGGTTAGGGTAGTTATTAAACCTATCCCACTCTCTAGATACCCCTTAGCACGTCAAGGAATATTATTTGGGTGTCCAGCCATGGAGAAAAGTTTAGACACTAGGAGAAGATAAGGAACACACCCATTATCAAGAAATCACATTAGGATTCTCTTTTTAACCTGTTCCTTAAAACACTAGTGCTTAGGAAATCTATTGGAGGCAGAAGCAGTCAAGGGTAGCTTAGGGTTAGTGTTAGGGTTAGGGTTAGGGTACGGCGTAGGGTACGGGTTCGGGTACGGGTTCGTGTACGGCGTAGGGTATGGGTTAGTGTTAGGGTTAGGGTAAGTTTGAAGGTTAGGGCTCGGTTTAGGGTACGGGTTAGGATTAGGGTACGGGTTAGGGTTAGGGTAGGGGTTAGGGTTAGGGTACGCGTTAGGGTTAGGGTAGTTATTAAACCTATCCCACTCCCTAGATACCCCTTAGCACGTCAAGGAATATTATTTGGGGGTCCAGCCATGGAGAAGAGTTTAGACAGTAGGAGAAGATAAGGAACACACCCATTATCAAGAAATCACATTAGGATTCTCTTTTTAACCTGTTCCTTAAAACACTAGTGCTTAGGAAATCTATTGGAGGCAGAAGCAGTCAAGGGTAGCTTACGGTTAGGGTTAGGGTTAGGGTTAGGTTTAGGGTACGGCTTAGGGTACGGGTTCGGGTACGGGTTCGTGTACGGCGTAGGGTATGGGTTAGTGTTAGGGTTAGGGTTAGTTTGAAGGTTAGGGCTCGGTTTAGGGTACGGGTTAGGATTAGGGTACGTGTTAGGGTTAGGGTAGTGGTTAGGGTTAGGGTACGCGTTAGGGTTAGGGTAGTTATTAAACCTATCCCACTCCCTAGATACCCCTTAGCACGTCAAGGAATATTATTTGGGGGTCCAGCCATGGAGAAGAGTTTAGACAGTAGGAGAAGATAAGGAACACACCCATTATCAAGAAATCACATTAGGATTCTCTTTTTAACCTGTTCCTTAAAACACTAGTGCTTAGGAAATCTATTGGAGGCAGAAGCAGTCAAGGGTAGCTTAGGGTTAGGGTTAGGGTTAGGGTTAGGGTTAGGGTACGGCTTAGGGTACGGGTTTGGGTACGGGTTCGTGTACGGCGTAGGGTATGGGTTAGGGTTAGGGTTAGGGTTAGTTTGAAGGTTAGGGCTCGGTTTAGGGTACGGGTTAGGATTAGGGTTCGTGTTAGGGTTAGGGTAGGGCTTAGGGTTAGGGTACGCGTTAGGGTTAGGGTAGTTATTAAACCTATCCCACTCTCTAGATACCCCTTAGCACGTCAAGGAATATTATTTGGGGGTCCAGCCATGGAGAAGAGTTTAGACACTAGGAGAAGATAAGGAACACACCCATTATCAAAAAATCACATTAGGATTCTCTTTTTAACCTGTTCCTTAAAACACTAGTGCTTAGGAAATCTATTGGAGTCAGAAGTAGTCAAGGGTAGCTTAGGGTTAGGGTTAGGGTTAGGGTTAGGGTTAGGGTACGGGTTCGGGTACGGGTTCGTGTACGGCGTAGGGTATGGGTTAGTGTTAGGGTTAGGGTTAGTTTGAAGGTTTGGTCTCGGTTTAGGGTACGGGTTAGGATTAGGGTTCATGTTAGGGTTAGGGTAGGGGTTAGGGTTAGGGTACGCGTTAGGGTTAGGGTAGTTATTAAACCTATCCCACTCTCTAGATACCCCTTAGCACGTCAAGGAATATTATTTGGGGGTCCAGCCATGGAGAAGACTTTAGACACTAGGAGAAGATAAGGAACACACCCATTATCCTGAAATCACATTAGGATTCTCTTTTTAACCTGTTCCTTAATACACTAGTGCTTAGGAAATCTATTGGAGGCAGAAGCAGTCAAGGGTAGCTTAGGGTTAGTGTTAGGGTTAGGGTTAGGGTTAGGGTACGGCTTAGGGTACGGGTTCGGGTACGGGTTCGGGTACGGCGTAGGGTATGGGTTAGGGTTAGGGTTAGGGTTAGTTTGAGTGTTAGGGCTCGGTTTAGGTTACGGGTTAGGATTAGGGTACGTGTTAGGGTTAGGGTAGGGGTTAGGGTTAGGGTACGCGTTAGGGTTAGGGTAGTTATTAAACCTATCCCACTCTCTAGATACCCCTTAGCACGTCAAGGAATATTATTTGGGTGTCCAGCCATGGAGAAGAGTTTAGACACTAGGAGAAGATAAGGAACACACCCATTATCAAGAAATCACATTAGGATTCTCTTTTTAACCTGTTCCTTAAAACACTAGTGCTTAGGAAATCTATTGGAGGCAGAAGCAGTCAAGGGTAGCTTAGGGTTAGGGTTAGGGTTAGGGCTAGGGTTAGGACACGGCTTAGGGTACGGGTTCGGGTATAGGTTCGTGTACGGCGTAGGGTATGGGTTTGGGTTAGGGTTAGGGTTAGTTTGAAGGTTAGGGCTCGGTTTAGGGTACGGGTTAGGATTAGGGTTCGTGTTAGGGTTAGGGTAGGGGTTAGGGTTAGGGTACGCGTTAGGGTTAGGGTAGTTATTAAACCTATCCCACTCTCTAGATACCCCTTAGCACGTCAAGGAATATTATTTGGGGGTCCAGCCATGGAGAAGAGTTTAGACACTAGGAGAAGATAAGGAACACACCCATTATCAAGAAATCACATTAGGATTCTCTTTTTAACCTGTTCCTTAAAACACTAGTGCTTAGGAAATCTATTGGAGGCAGAAGCAGTCAAGGGTAGCTTAGGGTTAGGGTTAGGGTTAGGGTTAGGGTTAGGGTACGGCTTAGGGTACGGGTTCGGGTACGGGTTCGTGTACGGCGTAGGGTATGGGTTAGTGTTAGGGTTAGGGTTAGTTTGAAGGTTTGGTCTCGGTTTAGGGTACGGGTTAGGATTAGGGTTCATGTTAGGGTTAGGGTAGGGGTTAGGGTTAGGGTACGCGTTAGGGTTAGGGTAGTTATTAAACCTATCCCACTCTCTAGATACCCCATAGCACGTCAAGGAATATTATTTGGGGGTCCAGCCATGGAGAAGAGTTTAGACACTAGGAGAAGATAAGGAACACACCCATTATCCTGAAATCACATTAGGATTTTCTTTTTAACCTGTTCCTTAATACACTAGTGCTTAGGAAATCTATTGGAGGCAGAAGCAGTCAAGGGTAGCTTAGGGTTAGGGTTAGGGTTAGGGTTAGGGTTAGGGTACGGCTTAGGGTACGGGTTCGGGTACGGGTTCGGGTACGGCGTAGGGTATGGGTTAGGGTTAGGGTTAGGGTTAGTTTGAGTGTTAGGGCTCGGTTTAGGTTACGGGTTAGGATTAGGGTACGTGTTAGGGTTAGGGTAGGGGTTAGGGTTAGGGTACGCGTTAGGGTTAGGGTAGTTATTAAACCTATCCCACTCTCTAGATACCCCTTAGCACGTCAAGGAATATTATTTGGGGGTCCAGCCATGGATTAGAATTTAGACACTAGGAGAAGATAAGGAACACACCCATTATCAAGAAATCACATTAGGATTCTCTTTTTAACCTGTTCCTTAAAACACTAGTGCTTAGGAAATCTATTGGACGCAGAAGCAGTCAAGGGTAGCTTAGGGTTAGGGTTAGGGTTAGGGTACGGTTTAGGGTACGGGTTAGGGTACGGGTTCGGGTACGGGTTTGGGTATGGCGTAGGATATGGGTTAGGGTTAGGGTTAGGGTTAGTTTGAGGGTAAGGGCTCGGTTTAGGGTACGGGTTAGGATTAGGGTACGTGTTAGGGTTAGGGTACGCGTTAGGGTTAGGGTAGTTATTAAACCTATCCCACTCTCTAGATACCCCTTAGCACGTCAAGGAATATTATTTGGGTGTCCAGCCATGGAGAAGAGTTTAGACACTAGGAGAAGATAAGGAACACACCCATTATCAAGAAATCACATTAGGATTCTCTTTTTAACCTGTTCCTTAAAACACTAGTGCTTAGGAAATCTATTGGAGGCAGAAGCAGTCAAGGGTAGCTTAGGTTTAGGGTTAGGGTTAGGGTACGGCTTAGGGTACGGGTTTGGGTACGGGTTCGTGTACGGCGTAGGGTATGGGTTAGGGTTAGGGTTAGGGTTAGTTTGAAGGTTAGGGATCGGTTTAGGGTACGGGTTAGGATTAGGGTTCGTGTTAGGGTAGGGGTTAGGGTTAGGGTACGCGTTAGGGTTAGGGTAGTTATTAAACCTATCCCACTCTCTAGATACCCCTTAGCACGTCAAGGAATATTGTTTGGGGGTCCAGCCATGGAGAAGAGTTTAGACACTAGGAGAAGATAAGGAACACACCCATTATCAAAAAATCACATTAGGATTCTCTTTTTAACCTGTTCCTTAAAACACTAGTGCTTAGGAAATCTATTGGAGGCAGAAGCAGTCAAGGGTAGCTTAGGGTTAGGGTTAGGGTTAGGGCTAGGGTTAGTACACGGCTTAGGGTACGGGTTCGGGTACGGGTTCGTGTACGGCTTAGGGTATGGGTTTGGGTTAGGGTTAGGGTTAGTTTGAAGGTTAGGGCTCTGTTTAGGGTACGGGTTAGGATTAGGGTTCGTGTTAGGGTTAGGGTAGGGGTTAGGGTTAGGGTACGCGTTAGGGTTAGGGTAGTTATTAAACCTATCCCACTCTCTAGATACCCCTTAGCACGTCAAGGAATATTATTTGGGTGTCCAGCCATGGAGAAGAGTTTAGACACTAGGAGAAGATAAGGAACACACCCATTATCAAGAAATCACATAAGGATTCTCTTTTTAACCTGTTCATTAAAACACTAGTGCTTAGGAAATCTATTGGAGGCAGAAGCAGTCAAGGGTAGCTTAGGGTTAGGGTTAGGGTTAGGGTTAGGGTTAGGGTACGGCTTAGGGTACGGGTTCGGGTACGGGTTCGTGTATGGCGTAGGGTATGGGTTAGTGTTAGGGTTAGGGTTAGTTTGAAGGTTTGGTCTCGGTTTAGGGTACGGGTTAGGATTAGGGTTCGTGTTAGGGTTAGGGTAGGGGTTAGGGTTAGGGTACGTGTTAGGGTTAGGGTAGTTATTAAACCTATCCCACTCTATAGATACCCCTTAGCACGTCAAGGAATATTATTTGGGGGTCCAGCCATGGAGAAGAGTTTAGACACTAGGAGAAGATAAGGAACACACCCATTATCCTGAAATCACATTAGGATTTTCTTTTTAACCTGTTCCTTAATACACTAGTGCTTAGGAAATCTATTGGAGGCAGAAGCAGTCAAGGGTAGCTTAGGGTTAGGGTTAGGGTTAGGGTTAGGGTACGGCTTAGGGTATGGGTTCGGGTACGGGTTCGGGTACGGCGTACGGTATGGGTTAGGGTTAGGGTTAGGGTTAGTTTAAAGGTTAGGGCTCGGTTTAGGGTACGGGTTAGGATTAGGGTTCGTGTTAGGGTTAGGGTAGGGGTTAGGGTTAGGGTACGCGTTAGGGTTAGGGTAGTTATTAAACCTATCCCACTCTCTAGATACCCCTTAGCACGTCATGGAATATTATTTGGGGGTCCAGCCATGGAGAAGAGTTTAGACACTAGGAGAAGATAAGGAACACACCCATTATCAAGAAATCACATTAGGATTCTCTTTTTAACCTGTTCCTTAAAACACTAGTGCTTAGGAAATCTATTGGGGGCAGAAGCAGTCAAGGGTAGCTTAGGGTTAGGGTTAGGGTTAGGGTACGGCTTAGGGTACGGGTTAGGGTACGGGTTCGGGTACGGCTTAGGGTATGGGTTAGGGTTAGGGTTAGGGTTAGTTTGAGTGTTAGGGCTCGGTTTAGGTTACGGGTTAGGATTAGGGTACGTGTTAGGGTTAGGGTAGGGGTTAGGGTTAGGGTACGCGTTAGGGTTAGGGTAGTTATTAAACCTATCCCACTCTCTAGATACCCCTTAGCACGTCAAGGAATATTATTTGGGGGTCCAGCCATGGAGAAGAGTTTAGACACTAGGAGAAGATAAGGAACACACCCATTATCAAGAAATCACATTAGGATTCTCTTTTTAACCTGTTCCTTAAAACACTAGTGCTTAGGAAATCTATTGGAGGCAGAAGCAGTCAAGGGTAGCTTAGGGTTAGTGTTAGGGTTAGGGTTAGGGTACGGCTTAGGGTACGGGTTCGGGTACGGGTTCGTGTACGGCGTAGGGTATGGGTTAGTGTTAGGGTTAGGGTAAGTTTGAAGGTTAGGGCTCGGTTTAGGGTACGGGTTAGGATTAGGGTACGGGTTAGGGTTAGGGTAGGGGTTAGGGTTAGGGTACGCGTTAGGGTTAGGGTAGTTATTAAACCTATCCCACTCCCTAGATACCCCTTAGCACGTCAAGGAATATTATTTGGGGGTCCAGCCATGGAGAAGAGTTTAGACAGTAGGAGAAGATAAGGAACACACCCATTATCAAGAAATCACATTAGGATTCTCTTTTTAACCTGTTCCTTAAAACACTAGTGCTTAGGAAATCTATTGGAGGCAGAAGCAGTCAAGGGTAGCTTACGGTTAGGGTTAGGGTTAGGGTTAGGTTTAGGGTACGGCTTAGGGTACGGGTTCGGGTACGGGTTCGTGTACGGCGTAGGGTATGGGTTAGTGTTAGGGTTAGGGTTAGTTTGAAGGTTAGGGCTCGGTTTAGGGTACGGGTTAGGATTAGGGTACGTGTTAGGGTTAGGGTAGTGGTTAGGGTTAGGGTACGCGTTAGGGTTAGGGTAGTTATTAAACCTATCCCACTCCCTAGATACCCCTTAGCACGTCAAGGAATATTATTTGGGGGTCCAGCCATGGAGAAGAGTTTAGACAGTAGGAGAAGATAAGGAACACACCCATTATCAAGAAATCACATTAGGATTCTCTTTTTAACCTGTTCCTTAAAACACTAGTGCTTAGGAAATCTATTGGAGGCAGAAGCAGTCAAGGGTAGCTTAGGGTTAGGGTTAGGGTTAGGGTACGGCTTAGGGTACGGGTTTGGGTACGGGTTCGTGTACGGCGTAGGGTATGGGTTAGGGTTAGGGTTAGGGTTAGTTTGAAGGTTAGGGCTCGGTTTAGGGTACGGGTTAGGATTAGGGTTCGTGTTAGGGTTAGGGTAGGGGTTAGGGTTAGGGTTCGCGTTAGGGTTAGGGTAGTTATTAAACCTATCCCACTCTCTAGATACCCCTTAGCACGTCAAGGAATATTATTTGGGGGTCCAGCCATGGAGAAGAGTTTAGACACTAGGAGAAGATAAGGAACACACCCATTATCAAAAAATCACATTAGGATTCTCTTTTTAACCTGTTCCTTAAAACACTAGTGCTTAGGAAATCTATTGGAGGCAGAAGCAGTCAAGGGTAGCTTAGGGTTAGGGTTAGGGTTAGGGTTAGGGTTAGGGTACGGCTTAGGGTACGGGTTAGGGTACGGGTTCGGGTACGGCGTAGGGTATGGGTTAGGGTTAGGGTTAGGGTTAGTTTGAGTGTTAGGGCTCGGTTTAGGTTACGGGTTAGGATTAGGGTACGTGTTAGGGTTAGGGTAGGGGTTAGGGTTAGGGTACGCGTTAGGGTTAGGGTAGTTATTAAACCTATCCCACTCTCTAGATACCCCTTAGCACGTCAAGGAATATTATTTGGGGGTCCAGCCATGGAGAAGAGTTTAGACACTAGGAGAAGATAAGGAACACACCCATTATCAAGAAATCACATTAGGATTCTCTTTTTAACCTGTTCCTTAAAACACTAGTGCTTAGGAAATCTATTGGAGGCAGAAGCAGTCAAGGGTAGCTTAGGGTTAGTGTTAGGGTTAGGGTTAGGGTACGGCTTAGGGTACGGGTTCGGGTACGGGTTCGTGTACGGCGTAGGGTATGGGTTAGTGTTAGGGTTAGGGTAAGTTTGAAGGTTAGGGCTCGGTTTAGGGTACGGGTTAGGATTAGGGTACGGGTTAGGGTTAGGGTAGGGGTTAGGGTTAGGGTACGCGTTAGGGTTAGGGTAGTTATTAAACCTATCCCACTCCCTAGATACCCCTTAGCACGTCAAGGAATATTATTTGGGGGTCCAGCCATGGAGAAGAGTTTAGACAGTAGGAGAAGATAAGGAACACACCCATTATCAAGAAATCACATTAGGATTCTCTTTTTAACCTGTTCCTTAAAACACTAGTGCTTAGGAAATCTATTGGAGGCAGAAGCAGTCAAGGGTAGCTTACGGTTAGGGTTAGGGTTAGGGTTAGGTTTAGGGTACGGCTTAGGGTACGGGTTCGGGTACGGGTTCGTGTACGGCGTAGGGTATGGGTTAGTGTTAGGGTTAGGGTTAGTTTGAAGGTTAGGGCTCGGTTTAGGGTACGGGTTAGGATTAGGGTACGTGTTAGGGTTAGGGTAGTGGTTAGGGTTAGGGTACGCGTTAGGGTTAGGGTAGTTATTAAACCTATCCCACTCCCTAGATACCCCTTAGCACGTCAAGGAATATTATTTGGGGGTCCAGCCATGGAGAAGAGTTTAGACAGTAGGAGAAGATAAGGAACACACCCATTATCAAGAAATCACATTAGGATTCTCTTTTTAACCTGTTCCTTAAAACACTAGTGCTTAGGAAATCTATTGGAGGCAGAAGCAGTCAAGGGTAGCTTAGGGTTAGGGTTAGGGTTAGGGTACGGCTTAGGGTACGGGTTTGGGTACGGGTTCGTGTACGGCGTAGGGTATGGGTTAGGGTTAGGGTTAGGGTTAGTTTGAAGGTTAGGGCTCGGTTTAGGGTACGGGTTAGGATTAGGGTTCGTGTTAGGGTTAGGGTAGGGGTTAGGGTTAGGGTTCGCGTTAGGGTTAGGGTAGTTATTAAACCTATCCCACTCTCTAGATACCCCTTAGCACGTCAAGGAATATTATTTGGGGGTCCAGCCATGGAGAAGAGTTTAGACACTAGGAGAAGATAAGGAACACACCCATTATCAAAAAATCACATTAGGATTCTCTTTTTAACCTGTTCCTTAAAACACTAGTGCTTAGGAAATCTATTGGAGGCAGAAGCAGTCAAGGGTAGCTTAGGGTTAGGGTTAGGGTTAGGGTTAGGGTTAGGGTACGGCTTAGGGTACGGGTTCGGGTACGGGTTCGTGTACGGCGTAGGGTATGGGTTAGTGTTAGGGTTAGGGTTAGTTTGAAGGTTTGGTCTCGGTTTAGGGTACGGGTTAGGATTAGGGTTCATGTTAGTGTTAGGGTAGGGGTTAGGGTTAGGGTACGCGTTAGGGTTAGGGTAGTTATTAAACCTATCCCACTCTCTAGATACCCCTTAGCACGTCAAGGAATATTATTTGGGGGTCCAGCCATGGAGAAGAGTTTAGACACTAGGAGAAGATAAGGAACACACCCATTATCCTGAAATCACATTAGGATTTTCTTTTTAACCTGTTCCTTAATACACTAGTGCTTAGGAAATCTATTGGAGGCAGAAGCAGTCAAGGGTAGCTTAGGGTTAGTGTTAGGGTTAGGGTTAGGGTTAGGGTACGGCTTAGGGTACGGGTTCGGGTACGGGTTCGGGTACGGCGTAGGGTATGGGTTAGGGTTAGGGTTAGGGTTAGTTTGAGTGTTAGGGCTCGGTTTAGGTTACGGGTTAGGATTAGGGTACGTGTTAGGGTTAGGGTAGGGGTTAGGGTTAGGGTACGCGTTAGGGTTAGGGTAGTTATTAAACCTATCCCACTCTCTAGATACCCCTTAGCACGTCAAGGAATATTATTTGGGGGTCCAGCCATGGAGAAGAGTTTAGACACTAGGAGAAGATAAGGAACACACCCATTATCAAGAAATCACATTAGGATTCTCTTTTTAACCTGTTCCTTAAAACACTAGTGCTTAGGAAATCTATTGGAGGCAGAAGCAGTCAAGGGTAGCTTAGGGTTAGGGTTAGGGTTAGGGCTAGCGTTAAGACACGGCTTAGGGTACGGATTCGGGTACGGGTTCGTGTACGGCGTAGGGTATGTGTTTGGGTTAGGGTTAGGGTTAGTTTGAAGGTTAGGGCTCGGTTTAGGGTACGGGTTAGGATTAGGGTTCGTGTTAGGGTTAGGGTAGGGGTTAGGGTTAGGGTACGCGTTAGGGTTAGGGTAGTTATTAAACCTATCCCACTCTCTAGATACCCCTTAGCACGTCAAGGAATATTATTTGGGGGTCCAGCCATGGAGAAGAGTTTAGACACTAGGAGAAGATAAGGAACACACCCATTATCAAGAAATCACATTAGGATTCTCTTTTTAACCTGTTCCTTAAAACACTAGTGCTTAGGAAATCTATTGGAGGCAGAAGCAGTCAAGGGTAGCTTAGGGTTAGGGTTAGGGTTAGGGTTAGGGTTAGGGTACGGCTTAGGGTACGGGTTCGGGTACGGGTTCGTGTACGGCGTAGGGTATGGGTTAGTGTTAGGGTTAGGGTTAGTTTGAAGGTTTGGTCTCGGTTTAGGGTACGGGTTAGGATTAGGGTTCATGTTAGGGTTAGGGTAGGGGTTAGGGTTAGGGTACGCGTTAGGGTTAGGGTAGTTATTAAACCTATCCCACTCTCTAGATACCCCATAGCACGTCAAGGAATATTATTTGGGGGTCCAGCCATGGAGAAGAGTTTAGACACTAGGAGAATATAAGGAACACACCCATTATCCTGAAATCACATTAGGATTTTCTTTTTAACCTGTTCCTTAATACACTAGTGCTTAGGAAATCTATTGGAGGCAGAAGCAGTCAAGGGTAGCTTAGGGTTAGGGTTAGGGTTAGGGTTAGGGTACGGCTTAGGGTACGGGTTCGGGTACGGGTTCGGGTACGGCGTAGGGTATGGGTTAGGGTTAGGGTTAGGGTTAGTTTGAGTGTTAGGGCTGGGTTTAGGTTACGGGTTAGGATTAGGGTACGTGTTAGGGTTAGGGTAGGGGTTAGGGTTAGGGTACGCGTTAGGGTTAGGGTAGTTATTAAACCTATCCCACTCTCTAGATACCCCTTAGCACGTCAAGGAATATTATTTGGGGGTCCAGCCATGGAGAAGAATTTAGACACTAGGAGAAGATAAGGAACA
Source organism: Eschrichtius robustus (assembly GCF_028021215.1). Classification (NCBI taxonomy): domain Eukaryota; kingdom Metazoa; phylum Chordata; class Mammalia; order Artiodactyla; family Eschrichtiidae; genus Eschrichtius; species Eschrichtius robustus. The sequence goes on from NW_027175427.1 coordinate 2,090,528, forward strand.
CACCCATTATCAAGAAATCACATTAGGATTCTCTTTTTAACCTGTTCCTTAAAACACTAGTGCTTAGGAAATCTATTGGAGGCAGAAGCAGTCAAGGGTAGCTTAGGGTTAGGGTTAGGGTTAGGGTACGGTTTAGGGTACGGGTTAGGGTACGGGTTCGGGTACGGGTTTGGGTATGGCGTAGGATATGGGTTAGGGTTAGGGTTAGGGTTAGTTTGAGGGTAAGGGCTCGGTTTAGGGTACGGGTTAGGATTAGGGTACGTGTTAGGGTTAGGGTACGCGTTAGGGTTAGGGTAGTTATTAAACCTATCCCACTCTCTGGATACCCCTTAGCACGTCAAGGAATATTATTTGGGGGTCCAGCCATGGAGAAGAGTTTAGACACTAGGAGAAGATAAGGAACACACCCATTATCAAGAAATCACATTAGGATTCTCTTTTTAACCTGTTCCTTAAAACACTAGTGCTTAGGAAATCTATTGGAGGCAGAAGCAGTCAAGGGTAGCTTAGGGTTAGGGTTAGGGTTAGGGTTAGGGATAGGGTACGGCTTAGGATACGGGTTTGGGTACGGGTTCGTGTACGGCGTAGGGTATGGGTTAGGGTTAGGGTTAGGGTTAGTTTGAAGGTTAGGGATCGGTTTAAGGTACGGGTTAGGATTAGGGTTCGTGTTAGGGTAGGGGTTAGGGTTAGGGTACGCGTTAGGGTTAGGGTAGGTATTAAACCTATCCCACTCTCTAGATACCCCTTAGCACGTCAAGGAATATTATTTGGGTGTCCAGCCATGGAGAAGAGTTTAGACACTAGGAGAAGATAAGGAACACACCCATTATCAAGAAATCACTTTAGGATTCTCTTTTTAACCTGTTCCTTAAAACACTAGTGCTTAGGAAATCTATTGGAGGCAGAAGCAGTCAAGGGTAGCTTAGGGTTAGGGTTAGGATTAGGGTTAGGGTTAGGGTACGGCTTAGGGTACGGGTTCGGGTACGGGTTCGTGTACGGCGTAGGGTATGGGTTAGTGTTAGGGTTAGGGTTAGTTTGAAGGTTTGGTCTCGGTTTAGGGTACGGGTTAGGATTAGGGTTCGTGTTAGGGTTAGGGTAGGGGTTAGGGTTAGGGTACGTGTTAGGGTTAGGGTAGTTATTAAACCTATCCCACTCTCTAGATACCCCTTAGCACGTCAAGGAATATTATTTGGGGGTCCAGCCATGGAGAAGAGTTTAGACACTAGGAGAAGATAAGGAACACACCCATTATCCTGAAATCACATTAGGATTTTCTTTTTAACCTTTTCCTTAATACACTAGTGCTTAGGAAATCTATTGGAGGCAGAAGCAGTCAAGGGTAGCTTAGGGTTAGGGTTAGGGTTAGGGTTAGGGTTAGGGTACGGCTTAGGGTACGGGTTCGGGTACGGGTTCGGGTACGGCGTAGGGTATGGGTTAGGGTTAGGGTTAGGGTTAGTTTGAGTGTTAGGGCTCGGTTTAGTTTACGGGTTAGGAATAGGGTATGAGTTAGGGTTAGGGTAGGGGTTAGGGTTAGGGTACGCGTTAGGGTTAGGGTAGTTATTAAACCTATCCCACTCTCTAGATACCCCTTAGCACGTCAAGGAATATTATTTGGGGGTCCAGCCATGGAGAAGAGTTTAGACACTAGGAGAAGTTAAGGAACACACCCATTATCAAAAAATCACATTAGGATTCTCTTTTTAACCTGTTCCTTAAAACACTAGTGCTTAGGAAATCTATTGGAGGCAGAAGCAGTCAAGGGTAGCTTAGGGTTAGGGTTAGGGTTAGGGTTAGGGTTAGGGTACGGCTTAGGGTACGGGTTCGGGTACGGGTTCGTGTACGGCGTAGGGTATGGGTTAGTGTTAGGGTTAGGGTTAGTTTGAAGGTTTGGTCTCGGTTTAGGGTACGGGTTAGGATTAGGGTTCGTGTTAGGGTTAGGGTAGGGGTTAGGGTTAGGGTACGTGTTAGGGTTAGGGTAGTTATTAAACCTATCCCACTCTCTAGATACCCCTTAGCACGTCAAGGAATATTATTTGGGGGTCCAGCCATGGAGAAGAGTTTAGACACTAGGAGAAGATAAGGAACACACCCATTATCCTGAAATCACATTAGGATTTTCTTTTTAACCTGTTCCTTAATACACTAGTGCTTAGGAAATCTATTGGAGGCAGAAGCAGTCAAGGGTAGCTTAGGGTTAGGGTTAGGGTTAGGGTTAGGGTTAGGGTACGGCTTAGGGTACGGGTTCGGGTACGGGTTCGGGTACGGCGTAGGGTATGGGTTAGGGTTAGGGTTAGGGTTAGTTTGAGTGTTAGGGCTCGGTTTAGGTTACGGGTTAGGATTAGGGTACGTGTTAGGGTTAGGGTAGGGGTTAGGGTTAGGGTACGCGTTAGGGTTAGGGTAGTTATTAAACCTATCCCACTCTCTAGATACCCCTTAGCACGTCAAGGAATATTATTTGGGGGTCCAGCCATGGAGAAGAATTTAGACACTAGGAGAAGATAAGGAACACACCCATTATCAAGAAATCACATTAGGATTCTCTTTTTAACCTGTTCCTTAAAACACTAGTGCTTAGGAAATCTATTGGAGGCAGAAGCAGTCAAGGGTAGCTTAGGGTTAGGGTTAGGGTTAGGGTACGGTTTAGGGTACGGGTTAGGGTACGGGTTCGGGTACGGGTTTGGGTATGGCGTAGGATATGGGTTAGGGTTAGGGTTAGGGTTAGTTTGAGGGTAAGGGCTCGGTTTAGGGTACGGGTTAGGATTAGGGTACGTGTTAGGGTTAGGGTACGCGTTAGGGTTAGGGTAGTTATTAAACCTATCCCACTCTCTGGATACCCCTTAGCACGTCAAGGAATATTATTTGGGGGTCCAGCCATGGAGAAGAGTTTAGACACTAGGAGAAGATAAGGAACACACCCATTATCAAGAAATCACATTAGGATTCTCTTTTTAACCTGTTCCTTAAAACACTAGTGCTTAGGAAATCTATTGGAGGCAGAAGCAGTCAAGGGTAGCTTAGGGTTAGGGTTAGGGTTAGGGTTAGGGTTAGGGTACGGCTTAGGGTACGGGTTTGGGTACGGGTTCGTGTACGGCGTAAGGTATGGGTTAGGGTTAGGGTTAGGGTTAGTTTGAAGGTTAGGGATCGGTTTAAGGTACGGGTTAGGATTAGGGTTCGTGTTAGGGTAGGGGTTAGGGTTAGGGTACGCGTTAGGGTTAGGGTAGTTATTAAACCTATCCCACTCTCTAGATACCCCTTAGCACGTCAAGGAATATTATTTGGGTGTCCAGCCATGGAGAAGAGTTTAGACACTAGGAGAAGATAAGGAACACACCCATTATCAAGAAATCACATTAGGATTCTCTTTTTAACCTGTTCCTTAAAACACTAGTGCTTAGGAAATCTATTGGAGGCAGAAGCAGTCAAGGGTAGCTTAGGGTTAGGGTTAGGGTTAGGGTTAGGGTTAGGGTACGGCTTAGGGTACGGGTTCGGGTACGGGTTCGGGTACGGCGTAGGGTATGGGTTAGGGTTAGGGTTAGGGTTAGTTTGAGGGTAAGGGCTCGGTTTAGGGTACGGGTTAGGATTAGGGTACGTGTTAGGGTTAGGGTACGCGTTAGGGTTAGGGTAGTTATTAAACCTATCCCACTCTCTGGATACCCCTTAGCACGTCAAGGAATATTATTTGGGGGTCCAGCCATGGAGAAGAGTTTAGACACTAGGAGAAGATAAGGAACACACCCATTATCAAGAAATCACATTAGGATTCTCTTTTTAACCTGTTCCTTAAAACACTAGTGCTTAGGAAATCTATTGGAGGCAGAAGCAGTCAAGGGTAGCTTAGGGTTAGGGTTAGGGTTAGGGTTAGGGTTAGGGTACGGCTTAGGGTACGGGTTTGGGTACGGGTTCGTGTACGGCGTAGGGTATGGGTTAGGGTTAGGGTTTGGGTTAGTTTGAAGGTTAGGGATCGGTTTAAGGTACGGGTTAGGATTAGGGTTCGTGTTAGGGTAGGGGTTAGGGTTAGGGTACGTGTTAGGGTTAGGGTAGTTATTAAACCTATCCCACTCTCTAGATACCCCTTAGCACGTCAAGGAATATTATTTGGGGGTCCAGCCATGGAGAAGAGTTTAGACACTAGGAGAAGATAAGGAACACACCCATTATCCTGAAATCACATTAGGATTTTCTTTTTAACCTGTTCCTTAATACACTAGTGCTTAGGAAATCTATTGGAGGCAGAAGCAGTCAAGGGTAGCTTAGGGTTAGGGTTAGGGTTAGGGTTAGGGTACGGCTTAGGGTATGGGTTCGGGTACGGGTTCGGGTACGGCTTAGGGTATGGGTTAGGGTTAGGGTTAGGGTTAGTTTGAAGGTTAGGGCTCGGTTTAGGGTACGGGTTAGGATTAGGGTTCGTATTAGGGTTAGGGTAGGGGTTAGGGTTAGGGTTCGCGTTAGGGTTAGGGTAGTTATTAAACCTATCCCACTCTCTAGATACCCCTTAGCACGTCAAGGAATATTATTTGGGGGTCCAGCCATGGAGAAGAGTTTAGACACTAGGAGAAGATAAGGAACACACCCATTATCAAGAAATCACATTAGGATTCTCTTTTTAACCTGTTCCTTAAAACACTAGTGCTTAGGAAATCTATTGGAGGCAGAAGCAGTCAAGGGTAGCTTAGGGTTAGGGTTAGGGTTAGGGTTAGGGTTAGGGTACGGCTTAGGGTACGGGTTCGGGTACGGGTTCGTGTACGGCTTAGGGTATGGGTTTGGGTTAGGGTTAGGGTTAGTTTGAAGGTTAGGGCTCGGTTTAGGGTACGGGTTAGGATTAGGGTTCGTGTTAGGGTTAGGGTAGGGGTTAGGGTTAGGGTACGCGTTAGGGTTAGGGTAGTTATTAAACCTATCCCACTCTCTAGATACCCCTTAGCACGTCAAGGAATATTATTTGGGTGTCCAGCCATGGAGAAGAGTTTAGACACTAGGAGAAGATAAGGAACACACCCATTATCAAGAAATCACATAAGGATTCTCTTTTTAACCTGTTCCTTAAAACACTAGTGCTTAGGAAATCTATTGGAGGCAGAAGCAGTCAAGGGTAGCTTAGGGTTAGGGTTAGGGTTAGGGTTAGGGTTAGGGTACGGCTTAGGGTACGGGTTCGGGTACGGGTTCGTGTATGGCGTAGGGTATGGGTTAGTGTTAGCGTTAGGGTTAGTTTGAAGGTTTGGTCTCGGTTTAGGGTACGGGTTAGGATTAGGGTTCGTGTTAGGGTTAGGGTAGGGGTTAGGGTTAGGGTACGTGTTAGGGTTAGGGTAGTTATTAAACCTATCCCACTCTATAGATACCCCTTAGCACGTCAAGGAATATTATTTGGGGGTCCAGCCATGGAGAAGAGTTTAGACACTAGGAGAAGATAAGGAACACACCCATTATCCTGAAATCACATTAGGATTTTCTTTTTAACCTGTTCCTTAATACACTAGTGCTTAGGAAATCTATTGGAGGCAGAAGCAGTCAAGGGTAGCTTAGGGTTAGGGTTAGGGTTAGGGTTAGGGTACGGCTTAGGGTATGGGTTCGCGTACGGGTTCGGGTACGGCGTACGGTATGGGTTAGGGTTAGGGTTAGGGTTAGTTTAAAGGTTAGGGCTCGGTTTAGGGTACGGGTTAGGATTAGGGTTCGTGTTAGGGTTAGGGTAGGGGTTAGGGTTAGGGTACGCGTTAGGGTTAGGGTAGTTATTAAACCTATCCCACTCTCTAGATACCCCTTAGCACGTCATGGAATATTATTTGGGGGTCCAGCCATGGAGAAGAGTTTAGACACTAGGAGAAGATAAGGAACACACCCATTATCAAGAAATCACATTAGGATTCTCTTTTTAACCTGTTCCTTAAAACACTAGTGCTTAGGAAATCTATTGGGGGCAGAAGCAGTCAAGGGTAGCTTAGGGTTAGGGTTAGGGTTAGGGTACGGCTTAGGGTACGGGTTAGGGTACGGGTTCGGGTACGGCGTAGGGTATGGGTTAGGGTTAGGGTTAGGGTTAGTTTGAGTGTTAGGGCTCGGTTTAGGTTACGGGTTAGGATTAGGGTACGTGTTAGGGTTAGGGTAGGGGTTAGGGTTAGGGTACGCGTTAGGGTTAGGGTAGTTATTAAACCTATCCCACTCCCTAGATACCCCTTAGCACGTCAAGGAATATTATTTGGGGGTCCAGCCATGGAGAAGAGTTTAGACAGTAGGAGAAGATAAGGAACACACCCATTATCAAGAAATCACATTAGGATTCTCTTTTTAACCTGTTCCTTAAAACACTAGTGCTTAGGAAATCTATTGGAGGCAGAAGCAGTCAAGGGTAGCTTACGGTTAGGGTTAGGGTTAGGGTTAGGTTTAGGGTACGGCTTAGGGTACGGGTTCGGGTACGGGTTCGGGTACGGCGTAGGGTATGGGTTAGGGTTAGGGTTAGGGTTAGTTTGAAGGTTAGGGCTCGGTTTAGGGTACGGGTTAGGATTAGGGTACGTGTTAGGGTTAGGGTAGTGGTTAGGGTTAGGGTACGCGTTAGGGTTAGGGTAGTTATTAAACCTATCCCACTCCCTAGATACCCCTTAGCACGTCAAGGAATATTATTTGGGGGTCCAGCCATGGAGAAGAGTTTAGACAGTAGGAGAAGATAAGGAACACACCCATTATCAAGAAATCACATTAGGATTCTCTTTTTAACCTGTTCCTTAAAACACTAGTGCTTAGGAAATCTATTGGAGGCAGAAGCAGTCAAGGGTAGCTTAGGGTTAGGGTTAGGGTTAGGGTACGGCTTAGGGTACGGGTTTGGGTACGGGTTCGTGTACGGCGTAGGGTATGGGTTAGGGTTAGGGTTAGGGTTAGTTTGAAGGTTAGGGCTCGGTTTAGGGTACGGGTTAGGATTAGGGTTCGTGTTAGGGTTAGGGTAGGGGTTAGGGTTAGGGTTCGCGTTAGGGTTAGGGTAGTTATTAAACCTATCCCACTCTCTAGATACCCCTTAACACGTCAAGGAATATTATTTGGGGGTCCAGCCATGGAGAAGAGTTTAGACACTAGGAGAAGATAAGGAACACACCCATTATCAAAAAATCACATTAGGATTCTCTTTTTAACCTGTTCCTTAAAACACTAGTGCTTAGGAAATCTATTGGAGGCAGAAGCAGTCAAGGGTAGCTTAGGGTTAGGGTTAGGGTTAGGGTTAGGGTTAGGGTACGGCTTAGGGTACGGGTTCGGGTACGGGTTCGTGTACGGCGTAGGGTATGGGTTAGTGTTAGGGTTAGGGTTAGTTTGAAGGTTTGGTCTCGGTTTAGGGTACGGGTTAGGATTAGGGTTCATGTTAGTGTTAGGGTAGGGGTTAGGGTTAGGGTACGCGTTAGGGTTAGGGTAGTTATTAAACCTATCCCACTCTCTAGATACCCCTTAGCACGTCAAGGAATATTATTTGGGGGTCCAGCCATGGAGAAGAGTTTAGACACTAGGAGAAGATAAGGAACACACCCATTATCCTGAAATCACATTAGGATTTTCTTTTTAACCTGTTCCTTAATACACTAGTGCTTAGGAAATCTATTGGAGGCAGAAGCAGTCAAGGGTAGCTTAGGGTTAGTGTTAGGGTTAGGGTTAGGGTTAGGGTACGGCTTAGGGTACGGGTTCGGGTACGGGTTCGGGTACGGCGTAGGGTATGGGTTAGGGTTAGGGTTAGGGTTAGTTTGAGTGTTAGGGCTCGGTTTAGGTTACGGGTTAGGATTAGGGTACGTGTTAGGGTTAGGGTAGGGGTTAGGGTTAGGGTACGCGTTAGGGTTAGGGTAGTTATTAAACCTATCCCACTCTCTAGATACCCCTTAGCACGTCAAGGAATATTATTTGGGGGTCCAGCCATGGAGAAGAGTTTAGACACTAGGAGAAGATAAGGAACACACCCATTATCAAGAAATCACATTAGGATTCTCTTTTTAACCTGTTCCTTAAAACACTAGTGCTTAGGAAATCTATTGGAGGCAGAAGCAGTCAAGGGTAGCTTAGGGTTAGGGTTAGGGTTAGGGCTAGCGTTAAGACACGGCTTAGGGTACGGGTTCGGGTACGGGTTCGTGTACGGCGTAGGGTATGTGTTTGGGTTAGGGTTAGGGTTAGTTTGAAGGTTAGGGCTCGGTTTAGGGTACGGGTTAGGATTAGGGTTCGTGTTAGGGTTAGGGTAGGGGTTAGGGTTAGGGTACGTGTTAGGGTTAGGTTAGTTATTAAACCTATCCCACTCTCTAGATACCCCTTAGCACGTCAAGGAATATTATTTGGGGGTCCAGCCATGGAGAAGAGTTTAGACACTAGGAGAAGATAAGGAACACACCCATTATCAAGAAATCACATTAGGATTCTCTTTTTAACCTGTTCCTTAAAACACTAGTGCTTAGGAAATCTATTGGAGGCAGAAGCAGTCAAGGGTAGCTTAGGGTTAGGGTTAGGGTTAGGGTTAGGGTTAGGGTACGGCTTAGGGTACGGGTTCGGGTACGGGTTCGTGTACGGCGTAGGGTATGGGTTAGTGTTAGGGTTAGGGTTAGTTTGAAGGTTTGGTCTCGGTTTAGGGTACGGGTTAGGATTAGGGTTCATGTTAGGGTTAGGGTAGGGGTTAGGGTTAGGGTACGCGTTAGGGTTAGGGTAGTTATTAAACCTATCCCACTCTCTAGATACCCCATAGCACGTCAAGGAATATTATTTGGGGGTCCAGCCATGGAGAAGAGTTTAGACACTAGGAGAATATAAGGAACACACCCATTATCCTGAAATCACATTAGGATTTTCTTTTTAACCTGTTCCTTAATACACTAGTGCTTAGGAAATCTATTGGAGGCAGAAGCAGTCAAGGGTAGCTTAGGGTTAGGGTTAGGGTTAGGGTTAGGGTTAGGGTACGGCTTAGGGTACGGGTTCGGGTACGGGTTCGGGTACGGCGTAGGGTATGGGTTAGGGTTAGGGTTAGGGTTAGTTTGAGTGTTAGGGCTGGGTTTAGGTTACGGGTTAGGATTAGGGTACGTGTTAGGGTTAGGGTAGGGGTTAGGGTTAGGGTACGCGTTAGGGTTAGGGTAGTTATTAAACCTATCCCACTCTCTAGATACCCCTTAGCACGTCAAGGAATATTATTTGGGGGTCCAGCCATGGAGAAGAATTTAGACACTAGGAGAAGATAAGGAACACACCCATTATCAAGAAATCACATTAGGATTCTCTTTTTAACCTGTTCCTTAAAACACTAGTGCTTAGGAAATCTATTGGAGGCAGAAGCAGTCAAGGGTAGCTTAGGGTTAGGGTTAGGGTTAGGGTACGGTTTAGGGTACGGGTTAGGGTACGGGTTCGGGTACGGGTTTGGGTATGGCGTAGGATATGGGTTAGGGTTAGGGTTAGGGTTAGTTTGAGGGTAAGAGCTCGGTTTAGGGTACGGGTTAGGATTAGGGTACGTGTTAGGGTTAGGGTACGCGTTAGGGTTAGGGTAGTTATTAAACCTATCCCACTCTCTGGATACCCCATAGCACGTCAAGGAATATTATTTGGGGGTCCAGCCATGGAGAAGAGTTTAGACACTAGGAGAAGATAAGGAACACACCCATTATCAAGAAATCACATTAGGATTCTCTTTTTAACCTGTTCCTTAAAACACTAGTGCTTAGGAAATCTATTGGAGGCAGAAGCAGTCAAGGGTAGCTTAGGGTTAGGGTTAGGGTTAGGGTTAGGGATAGGGTACGGCTTAGGGTACGGGTTTGGGTACGGGTTCGTGTACGGCGTAGGGTATGGGTTAGGGTTAGGGTTAGGGTTAGTTTGAAGGTTAGGGATCGGTTTAAGGTACGGGTTAGGATTAGGGTTCGTGTTAGGGTAGGGGTTAGGGTTAGGGTACGCGTTAGGGTTAGGGTAGGTATTAAACCTATCCCACTCTCTAGATACCCCTTAGCACGTCAAGGAATATTATTTGGGTGTCCAGCCATGGAGAAGAGTTTAGACACTAGGAGAAGATAAGGAACACACCCATTATCAAGAAATCACATTAGGATTCTCTTTTTAACCTGTTCCTTAAAACACTAGTGCTTAGGAAATCTATTGGAGGCAGAAGCAGTCAAGGGTAGCTTAGGGTTAGGGTTAGGATTAGGGTTAGGGTTAGGGTACGGCTTAGGGTACGGGTTCGGGTACGGGTTCGTGTACGGCGTAGGGTATGGGTTAGTGTTAGGGTTAGGGTTAGTTTGAAGGTTTGGTCTCGGTTTAGGTTACGGGTTAGGATTAGGGTTCGTGTTAGGGTTAGGGTAGGGGTTAGGGTTAGGGTACGTGTTAGGGTTAGGGTAGTTATTAAACCTATCCCACTCTCTAGATACCCCTTAGCACGTCAAGGAATATTATTTGGGGGTCCAGCCATGGAGAAGAGTTTAGACACTAGGAGAAGATAAGGAACACACCCATTATCCTGAAATCACATTAGGATTTTCTTTTTAACCTGTTCCTTAATACACTAGTGCTTAGGAAATCTATTGGAGGCAGAAGCAGTCAAGGGTAGCTTAGGGTTAGGGTTAGGGTTAGGGTTAGGGTTAGGGTACGGCTTAGGGTACGGGTTCGGGTACGGGTTCGGGTACGGCGTAGGGTATGGGTTAGGGTTAGGGTTAGGGTTAGTTTGAGTGTTAGGGCTCGGTTTAGGTTACGGGTTAGGATTAGGGTACGTGTTAGGGTTAGGGTAGGGGTTAGGGTTAGGGTACGCGTTAGGGTTAGGGTAGTTATTAAACCTATCCCACTCTCTAGATACCCCTTAGCACGTCAAGGAATATTATTTGGGGGTCCAGCCATGGAGAAGAATTTAGACACTAGGAGAAGATAAGGAACACACCCATTATCAAGAAATCACATTAGGATTCTCTTTTTAACCTGTTCCTTAAAACACTAGTGCTTAGGAAATCTATTGGAGGCAGAAGCAGTCAAGGGTAGCTTAGGGTTAGGGTTAGGGTTAGGGTACGGTTTAGGGTACGGGTTAGGGTACGGGTTCGGGTACGGGTTTGGGTATGGCGTAGGATATGGGTTAGGGTTAGGGTTAGGGTTAGTTTGAGGGTAAGGGCTCGGTTTAGGGTACGGGTTAGGATTAGGGTACGTGTTAGGGTTAGGGTACGCGTTAGGGTTAGGGTAGTTATTAAACCTATCCCACTCTCTGGATACCCCTTAGCACGTCAAGGAATATTATTTGGGGGTCCAGCCATGGAGAAGAGTTTAGACACTAGGAGAAGATAAGGAACACACCCATTATCAAGAAATCACATTAGGATTCTCTTTTTAACCTGTTCCTTAAAACACTAGTGCTTAGGAAATCTATTGGAGGCAGAAGCAGTCAAGGGTAGCTTAGGGTTAGGGTTAGGGTGAGGGTTAGGGTTAGGGTACGGCTTAGGGTACGGGTTTGGGTACGGGTTCGTGTACGGCGTAGGGTATGGGTTAGGGTTAGGGTTTGGGTTAGTTTGAAGGTTAGGGATCGGTTTAAGGTACGGGTTAGGATTAGGGTTCGTGTTAGGGTAGGGGTTAGGGTTAGGGTACGTGTTAGGGTTAGGGTAGTTATTAAACCTATCCCACTCTCTAGATACCCCTTAGCACGTCAAGGAATATTATTTGGGGGTCCAGCCATGGAGAAGAGTTTAGACACTAGGAGAAGATAAGGAACACACCCATTATCCTGAAATCACATTAGGATTTTCTTTTTAACCTGTTCCTTAATACACTAGTGCTTAGGAAATCTATTGGAGGCAGAAGCAGTCAAGGGTAGCTTAGGGTTAGTGTTAGGGTTAGGGTTAGGGTACGGCTTAGGGTATGGGTTCGGGTACGGGTTCGGGTACGGCTTAGGGTATGGGTTAGGGTTAGGGTTAGGGTTAGTTTGAAGGTTAGGGCTCGGTTTAGGGTACGGGATAGGATTAGGTTACGTGTTAGGGTTAGGGTAGTGGTTAGGGTTAGGGTACGCGTTAGGGTTAGGGTAGTTATTAAACCTATCCCACTCCCTAGATACCCCTTAGCACGTCAAGGAATATTATTTGGGGGTCCAGCCATGGAGAAGAGTTTAGACACTAGTAGAAGATAAGGAACACACCCATTATCAAGAAATCACATTAGGATTCTCTTTTTAACCTGTTCCTTAAAACACTAGTGCTTGGGAAATCTATTGGAGGCAGAAGCAGTCAAGGGTAGCTTAGGGTTAGGGTTAGGGTTAGGGCTAGGGTTAGGACACGGCTTAGGGTACGGGTTCGGGTACGGGTTCGTGTACGGCGTAGGGTATGGGTTTGGGTTAGGGTTAGGGTTAGTTTGAAGGTTAGGGCTCGGTTTAGGGTACGGGTTAGGATTAGGGTTCATGTTAGGATTAGGGTAGGGGTTAGGGTTAGGGTACGCGTTAGGGTTAGGGTAGTTATTAAACCTATCCCACTCTCTAGATACCCCTTAGCACGTCAAGGAATATTATTTGGGGGTCCAGCCATGGAGAAGAGTTTAGACACTAGGAGAAGATAAGGAACACACCCATTATCCTGAAATCACATTAGGATTTTCTTTTTAACCTGTTCCTTAATACACTAGTGCTTAGGAAATCTATTGGAGGCAGAAGCAGTCAAGGGTAGCTTAGGGTTAGGGTTAGGGTTAGGGTTAGGGTTAGGGTACGGCTTAGGGTACGGGTTCGGGTACGGCGTAGGGTATGGGTTAGGGTTAGGGTTAGGGTTAGTTTGAGTGTTAGGGCTCGGTTTAGGTTACGGGTTAGGATTAGGGTACGTGTTAGGGTTAGGGTAGGGGTTAGGGTTAGGGTACGCGTTAGGGTTAGGGTAGTTATTAAACCTATCCCACTCTCTAGATACCCCTTAGCACGTCATGGAATATTATTTGGGGGTCCAGCCATGGAGAAGAGTTTAGACACTATTAGAAGATAAGGAACACACCCATTATCAAGAAATCACATAAGGATTCTCTTTTTAACCTGTTCCTTAAAACACTAGTGCTTAGGAAATCTATTGGAGGCAGAAGCAGTCAAGGGTAGCTTAGGGTTAGGGTTAGGGTTAGGGTACGGCTTAGGGTACGGGTTAGGGTACGGGTTCGGGTACGGGTTTGGGTATGGCGTAGGATATGGGTTAGGGTTAGGGTTAGGGTTACTTTGAGGGTAAGGGCTCGGTTTAGGGTACGGGTTAGGATTAGGGTACGTGTTAAGGATAGGGTAGGGTTTAGGGTTAGGGTACGCGTTAGGGTTAGGGTAGTTATTAAACCTATCCCACTCTCTAGATACCCCTTAGCACGTCAAGGAATATTATTTGGGTGTCCAGCCATGGAGAAAAGTTTAGACACTAGGAGAAGATAAGGAACACACCCATTATCAAGAAATCACATTAGGATTCTCTTTTTAACCTGTTCCTTAAAACACTAGTGCTTAGGAAATCTATTGGAGGCAGAAGCAGTCAAGGGTAGCTTAGGGTTAGTGTTAGGGTTAGGGTTAGGGTACGGCTTAGGGTACGGGTTCGGGTACGGGTTCGTGTACGGCGTAGGGTATGGGTTAGTGTTAGGGTTAGGGTAAGTTTGAAGGTTAGGGCTCGGTTTAGGGTACGGGTTAGGATTAGGGTACGGGTTAGGGTTAGGGTAGGGGTTAGGGTTAGGGTACGCGTTAGGGTTAGGGTAGTTATTAAACCTATCCCACTCCCTAGATACCCCTTAGCACGTCAAGGAATATTATTTGGGGGTCCAGCCATGTAGAAGAGTTTAGACAGTAGGAGAAGATAAGGAACACACCCATTATCAAGAAATCACATTAGGATTCTCTTTTTAACCTGTTCCTTAAAACACTAGTGCTTAGGAAATCTATTGGAGGCAGAAGCAGTCAAGGGTAGCTTACGGTTAGGGTTAGGGTTAGGGTTAGGGTTAGGGTACGGCTTAGGGTACGGGTTCGGGTACGGGTTCGTGTACGGCGTAGGGTATGGGTTAGTGTTAGGGTTAGGGTTAGTTTGAAGGTTAGGGCTCGGTTTAGGGTACGGGTTAGGATTAGGGTACGTGTTAGGGTTAGGGTAGTGGTTAGGGTTAGGGTACGCGTTAGGGTTAGGGTAGTTATTAAACCTATCCCACTCTCTAGATACCCCTTAGCACGTCAAGGAATATTATTTGGGTGTCCAGCCATGGAGAAGAGTTTAGACACTAGGAGAAGATAAGGAACACACCCATTATCAAGAAATCACATTAGGATTCTCTTTTTAACCTGTTCCTTAAAACACTAGTGCTTAGGAAATCTATTGGAGGCAGAAGCAGTCAAGGGTAGCTTAGGGTTAGGGTTAGGGTTAGGGTTAGGGTTAGGGTACGGCTTAGGGTACGGGTTCGGGTACGGGTTCGTGTACGGCGTAGGGTATGTGTTAGTGTTAGGGTTAGGGTTAGTTTGAAGGTTTGGTCTCGGTTTAGGGTACGGGTTATGATTAGGGTTCGTGTTAGGGTTAGGGTAGGGGTTAGGGTTAGGGTACGCGTTAGGGTTAGGGTAGTTATTAAACCTATCCCACTCTCTAGATACCCCTTAGCACGTCATGGAATATTATTTGGGGGTCCAGCCATGGAGAAGAGTTTAGACACTATTAGAAGATAAGGAACACACCCATTATCAAGAAATCACATAAGGATTCTCTTTTTAACCTGTTCCTTAAAACACTAGTGCTTAGGAAATCTATTGGAGGCAGAAGCAGTCAAGGGTAGCTTAGGGTTAGGGTTAGGGTTAGGGTACGGCTTAGGGTACGGGTTAGGGTACGGGTTCGGGTACGGGTTTGGGTATGGCGTAGGATATGGGTTAGGGTTAGGGTTAGGGTTACTTTGAGGGTAAGGGCTCGGTTTAGGGTACGGGTTAGGATTAGGGTACGTGTTAAGGATAGGGTAGGGTTTAGGGTTAGGGTACGCGTTAGGGTTAGGGTAGTTATTAAACCTATCCCACTCTCTAGATACCCCTTAGCACGTCAAGGAATATTATTTGGGTGTCCAGCCATGGAGAAAAGTTTAGACACTAGGAGAAGATAAGGAACACACCCATTATCAAGAAATCACATTAGGATTCTCTTTTTAACCTGTTCCTTAAAACACTAGTGCTTAGGAAATCTATTGGAGGCAGAAGCAGTCAAGGGTAGCTTAGGGTTAGTGTTAGGGTTAGGGTTAGGGTACGGCGTAGGGTACGGGTTCGGGTACGGGTTCGTGTACGGCGTAGGGTATGGGTTAGTGTTAGGGTTAGGGTAAGTTTGAAGGTTAGGGCTCGGTTTAGGGTACGGGTTAGGATTAGGGTACGGGTTAGGGTTAGGGTAGGGGTTAGGGTTAGGGTACGCGTTAGGGTTAGGGTAGTTATTAAACCTATCCCACTCCCTAGATACCCCTTAGCACGTCAAGGAATATTATTTGGGGGTCCAGCCATGGAGAAGAGTTTAGACAGTAGGAGAAGATAAGGAACACACCCATTATCAAGAAATCACATTAGGATTCTCTTTTTAACCTGTTCCTTAAAACACTAGTGCTTAGGAAATCTATTGGAGGCAGAAGCAGTCAAGGGTAGCTTACGGTTAGGGTTAGGGTTAGGGTTAGGTTTAGGGTACGGCTTAGGGTACGGGTTCGGGTACGGGTTCGTGTACGGCGTAGGGTATGGGTTAGTGTTAGGGTTAGGGTTAGTTTGAAGGTTAGGGCTCGGTTTAGGGTACGGGTTAGGATTAGGGTACGTGTTAGGGTTAGGGTAGTGGTTAGGGTTAGGGTACGCGTTAGGGTTAGGGTAGTTATTAAACCTATCCCACTCCCTAGATACCCCTTAGCACGTCAAGGAATATTATTTGGGGGTCCAGCCATGGAGAAGAGTTTAGACAGTAGGAGAAGATAAGGAACACACCCATTATCAAGAAATCACATTAGGATTCTCTTTTTAACCTGTTCCTTAAAACACTAGTGCTTAGGAAATCTATTGGAGGCAGAAGCAGTCAAGGGTAGCTTAGGGTTAGGGTTAGGGTTAGGGTTAGGGTTAGGGTACGGCTTAGGGTACGGGTTTGGGTACGGGTTCGTGTACGGCGTAGGGTATGGGTTAGGGTTAGGGTTAGGGTTAGTTTGAAGGTTAGGGCTCGGTTTAGGGTACGGGTTAGGATTAGGGTTCGTGTTAGGGTTAGGGTAGGGCTTAGGGTTAGGGTACGCGTTAGGGTTAGGGTAGTTATTAAACCTATCCCACTCTCTAGATACCCCTTAGCACGTCAAGGAATATTATTTGGGGGTCCAGCCATGGAGAAGAGTTTAGACACTAGGAGAAGATAAGGAACACACCCATTATCAAAAAATCACATTAGGATTCTCTTTTTAACCTGTTCCTTAAAACACTAGTGCTTAGGAAATCTATTGGAGTCAGAAGTAGTCAAGGGTAGCTTAGGGTTAGGGTTAGGGTTAGGGTTAGGGTTAGGGTACGGGTTCGGGTACGGGTTCGTGTACGGCGTAGGGTATGGGTTAGTGTTAGGGTTAGGGTTAGTTTGAAGGTTTGGTCTCGGTTTAGGGTACGGGTTAGGATTAGGGTTCATGTTAGGGTTAGGGTAGGGGTTAGGGTTAGGGTACGCGTTAGGGTTAGGGTAGTTATTAAACCTATCCCACTCTCTAGATACCCCTTAGCACGTCAAGGAATATTATTTGGGGGTCCAGCCATGGAGAAGACTTTAGACACTAGGAGAAGATAAGGAACACACCCATTATCCTGAAATCACATTAGGATTCTCTTTTTAACCTGTTCCTTAATACACTAGTGCTTAGGAAATCTATTGGAGGCAGAAGCAGTCAAGGGTAGCTTAGGGTTAGTGTTAGGGTTAGGGTTAGGGTTAGGGTACGGCTTAGGGTACGGGTTCGGGTACGGGTTCGGGTACGGCGTAGGGTATGGGTTAGGGTTAGGGTTAGGGTTAGTTTGAGTGTTAGGGCTCGGTTTAGGTTACGGGTTAGGATTAGGGTACGTGTTAGGGTTAGGGTAGGGGTTAGGGTTAGGGTACGCGTTAGGGTTAGGGTAGTTATTAAACCTATCCCACTCTCTAGATACCCCTTAGCACGTCAAGGAATATTATTTGGGTGTCCAGCCATGGAGAAGAGTTTAGACACTAGGAGAAGATAAGGAACACACCCATTATCAAGAAATCACATTAGGATTCTCTTTTTAACCTGTTCCTTAAAACACTAGTGCTTAGGAAATCTATTGGAGGCAGAAGCAGTCAAGGGTAGCTTAGGGTTAGGGTTAGGGTTAGGGCTAGGGTTAGGACACGGCTTAGGGTACGGGTTCGGGTATAGGTTCGTGTACGGCGTAGGGTATGGGTTTGGGTTAGGGTTAGGGTTAGTTTGAAGGTTAGGGCTCGGTTTAGGGTACGGGTTAGGATTAGGGTTCGTGTTAGGGTTAGGGTAGGGGTTAGGGTTAGGGTACGCGTTAGGGTTAGGGTAGTTATTAAACCTATCCCACTCTCTAGATACCCCTTAGCACGTCAAGGAATATTATTTGGGGGTCCAGCCATGGAGAAGAGTTTAGACACTAGGAGAAGATAAGGAACACACCCATTATCAAGAAATCACATTAGGATTCTCTTTTTAACCTGTTCCTTAAAACACTAGTGCTTAGGAAATCTATTGGAGGCAGAAGCAGTCAAGGGTAGCTTAGGGTTAGGGTTAGGGTTAGGGTTAGGGTTAGGGTACGGCTTAGGGTACGGGTTCGGGTACGGGTTCGTGTACGGCGTAGGGTATGGGTTAGTGTTAGGGTTAGGGTTAGTTTGAAGGTTTGGTCTCGGTTTAGGGTACGGGTTAGGATTAGGGTTCATGTTAGGGTTAGGGTAGGGGTTAGGGTTAGGGTACGCGTTAGGGTTAGGGTAGTTATTAAACCTATCCCACTCTCTAGATACCCCATAGCACGTCAAGGAATATTATTTGGGGGTCCAGCCATGGAGAAGAGTTTAGACACTAGGAGAAGATAAGGAACACACCCATTATCCTGAAATCACATTAGGATTTTCTTTTTAACCTGTTCCTTAATACACTAGTGCTTAGGAAATCTATTGGAGGCAGAAGCAGTCAAGGGTAGCTTAGGGTTAGGGTTAGGGTTAGGGTTAGGGTTAGGGTACGGCTTAGGGTACGGGTTCGGGTACGGGTTCGGGTACGGCGTAGGGTATGGGTTAGGGTTAGGGTTAGGGTTAGTTTGAGTGTTAGGGCTCGGTTTAGGTTACGGGTTAGGATTAGGGTACGTGTTAGGGTTAGGGTAGGGGTTAGGGTTAGGGTACGCGTTAGGGTTAGGGTAGTTATTAAACCTATCCCACTCTCTAGATACCCCTTAGCACGTCAAGGAATATTATTTGGGGGTCCAGCCATGGAGAAGAATTTAGACACTAGGAGAAGATAAGGAACACACCCATTATCAAGAAATCACATTAGGATTCTCTTTTTAACCTGTTCCTTAAAACACTAGTGCTTAGGAAATCTATTGGACGCAGAAGCAGTCAAGGGTAGCTTAGGGTTAGGGTTAGGGTTAGGGTACGGTTTAGGGTACGGGTTAGGGTACGGGTTCGGGTACGGGTTTGGGTATGGCGTAGGATATGGGTTAGGGTTAGGGTTAGGGTTAGTTTGAGGGTAAGGGCTCGGTTTAGGGTACGGGTTAGGATTAGGGTACGTGTTAGGGTTAGGGTACGCGTTAGGGTTAGGGTAGTTATTAAACCTATCCCACTCTCTAGATACCCCTTAGCACGTCAAGGAATATTATTTGGGTGTCCAGCCATGGAGAAGAGTTTAGACACTAGGAGAAGATAAGGAACACACCCATTATCAAGAAATCACATTAGGATTCTCTTTTTAACCTGTTCCTTAAAACACTAGTGCTTAGGAAATCTATTGGAGGCAGAAGCAGTCAAGGGTAGCTTAGGTTTAGGGTTAGGGTTAGGGTACGGCTTAGGGTACGGGTTTGGGTACGGGTTCGTGTACGGCGTAGGGTATGGGTTAGGGTTAGGGTTAGGGTTAGTTTGAAGGTTAGGGATCGGTTTAGGGTACGGGTTAGGATTAGGGTTCGTGTTAGGGTAGGGGTTAGGGTTAGGGTACGCGTTAGGGTTAGGGTAGTTATTAAACCTATCCCACTCTCTAGATACCCCTTAGCACGTCAAGGAATATTGTTTGGGGGTCCAGCCATGGAGAAGAGTTTAGACACTAGGAGAAGATAAGGAACACACCCATTATCAAAAAATCACATTAGGATTCTCTTTTTAACCTGTTCCTTAAAACACTAGTGCTTAGGAAATCTATTGGAGGCAGAAGCAGTCAAGGGTAGCTTAGGGTTAGGGTTAGGGTTAGGGCTAGGGTTAGTACACGGCTTAGGGTACGGGTTCGGGTACGGGTTCGTGTACGGCTTAGGGTATGGGTTTGGGTTAGGGTTAGGGTTAGTTTGAAGGTTAGGGCTCTGTTTAGGGTACGGGTTAGGATTAGGGTTCGTGTTAGGGTTAGGGTAGGGGTTAGGGTTAGGGTACGCGTTAGGGTTAGGGTAGTTATTAAACCTATCCCACTCTCTAGATACCCCTTAGCACGTCAAGGAATATTATTTGGGTGTCCAGCCATGGAGAAGAGTTTAGACACTAGGAGAAGATAAGGAACACACCCATTATCAAGAAATCACATAAGGATTCTCTTTTTAACCTGTTCATTAAAACACTAGTGCTTAGGAAATCTATTGGAGGCAGAAGCAGTCAAGGGTAGCTTAGGGTTAGGGTTAGGGTTAGGGTTAGGGTTAGGGTACGGCTTAGGGTACGGGTTCGGGTACGGGTTCGTGTATGGCGTAGGGTATGGGTTAGTGTTAGGGTTAGGGTTAGTTTGAAGGTTTGGTCTCGGTTTAGGGTACGGGTTAGGATTAGGGTTCGTGTTAGGGTTAGGGTAGGGGTTAGGGTTAGGGTACGTGTTAGGGTTAGGGTAGTTATTAAACCT
This sequence comes from Eschrichtius robustus, assembly GCF_028021215.1. NCBI lineage: Eukaryota > Metazoa > Chordata > Mammalia > Artiodactyla > Eschrichtiidae > Eschrichtius > Eschrichtius robustus. The sequence continues at coordinate 2,110,454 of NW_027175427.1, forward strand.
ATCCCACTCTATAGATACCCCTTAGCACGTCAAGGAATATTATTTGGGGGTCCAGCCATGGAGAAGAGTTTAGACACTAGGAGAAGATAAGGAACACACCCATTATCCTGAAATCACATTAGGATTTTCTTTTTAACCTGTTCCTTAATACACTAGTGCTTAGGAAATCTATTGGAGGCAGAAGCAGTCAAGGGTAGCTTAGGGTTAGGGTTAGGGTTAGGGTTAGGGTACGGCTTAGGGTATGGGTTCGGGTACGGGTTCGGGTACGGCGTACGGTATGGGTTAGGGTTAGGGTTAGGGTTAGTTTAAAGGTTAGGGCTCGGTTTAGGGTACGGGTTAGGATTAGGGTTCGTGTTAGGGTTAGGGTAGGGGTTAGGGTTAGGGTACGCGTTAGGGTTAGGGTAGTTATTAAACCTATCCCACTCTCTAGATACCCCTTAGCACGTCATGGAATATTATTTGGGGGTCCAGCCATGGAGAAGAGTTTAGACACTAGGAGAAGATAAGGAACACACCCATTATCAAGAAATCACATTAGGATTCTCTTTTTAACCTGTTCCTTAAAACACTAGTGCTTAGGAAATCTATTGGGGGCAGAAGCAGTCAAGGGTAGCTTAGGGTTAGGGTTAGGGTTAGGGTACGGCTTAGGGTACGGGTTAGGGTACGGGTTCGGGTACGGCTTAGGGTATGGGTTAGGGTTAGGGTTAGGGTTAGTTTGAGTGTTAGGGCTCGGTTTAGGTTACGGGTTAGGATTAGGGTACGTGTTAGGGTTAGGGTAGGGGTTAGGGTTAGGGTACGCGTTAGGGTTAGGGTAGTTATTAAACCTATCCCACTCTCTAGATACCCCTTAGCACGTCAAGGAATATTATTTGGGGGTCCAGCCATGGAGAAGAGTTTAGACACTAGGAGAAGATAAGGAACACACCCATTATCAAGAAATCACATTAGGATTCTCTTTTTAACCTGTTCCTTAAAACACTAGTGCTTAGGAAATCTATTGGAGGCAGAAGCAGTCAAGGGTAGCTTAGGGTTAGTGTTAGGGTTAGGGTTAGGGTACGGCTTAGGGTACGGGTTCGGGTACGGGTTCGTGTACGGCGTAGGGTATGGGTTAGTGTTAGGGTTAGGGTAAGTTTGAAGGTTAGGGCTCGGTTTAGGGTACGGGTTAGGATTAGGGTACGGGTTAGGGTTAGGGTAGGGGTTAGGGTTAGGGTACGCGTTAGGGTTAGGGTAGTTATTAAACCTATCCCACTCCCTAGATACCCCTTAGCACGTCAAGGAATATTATTTGGGGGTCCAGCCATGGAGAAGAGTTTAGACAGTAGGAGAAGATAAGGAACACACCCATTATCAAGAAATCACATTAGGATTCTCTTTTTAACCTGTTCCTTAAAACACTAGTGCTTAGGAAATCTATTGGAGGCAGAAGCAGTCAAGGGTAGCTTACGGTTAGGGTTAGGGTTAGGGTTAGGTTTAGGGTACGGCTTAGGGTACGGGTTCGGGTACGGGTTCGTGTACGGCGTAGGGTATGGGTTAGTGTTAGGGTTAGGGTTAGTTTGAAGGTTAGGGCTCGGTTTAGGGTACGGGTTAGGATTAGGGTACGTGTTAGGGTTAGGGTAGTGGTTAGGGTTAGGGTACGCGTTAGGGTTAGGGTAGTTATTAAACCTATCCCACTCCCTAGATACCCCTTAGCACGTCAAGGAATATTATTTGGGGGTCCAGCCATGGAGAAGAGTTTAGACAGTAGGAGAAGATAAGGAACACACCCATTATCAAGAAATCACATTAGGATTCTCTTTTTAACCTGTTCCTTAAAACACTAGTGCTTAGGAAATCTATTGGAGGCAGAAGCAGTCAAGGGTAGCTTAGGGTTAGGGTTAGGGTTAGGGTACGGCTTAGGGTACGGGTTTGGGTACGGGTTCGTGTACGGCGTAGGGTATGGGTTAGGGTTAGGGTTAGGGTTAGTTTGAAGGTTAGGGCTCGGTTTAGGGTACGGGTTAGGATTAGGGTTCGTGTTAGGGTTAGGGTAGGGGTTAGGGTTAGGGTTCGCGTTAGGGTTAGGGTAGTTATTAAACCTATCCCACTCTCTAGATACCCCTTAGCACGTCAAGGAATATTATTTGGGGGTCCAGCCATGGAGAAGAGTTTAGACACTAGGAGAAGATAAGGAACACACCCATTATCAAAAAATCACATTAGGATTCTCTTTTTAACCTGTTCCTTAAAACACTAGTGCTTAGGAAATCTATTGGAGGCAGAAGCAGTCAAGGGTAGCTTAGGGTTAGGGTTAGGGTTAGGGTTAGGGTTAGGGTACGGCTTAGGGTACGGGTTAGGGTACGGGTTCGGGTACGGCGTAGGGTATGGGTTAGGGTTAGGGTTAGGGTTAGTTTGAGTGTTAGGGCTCGGTTTAGGTTACGGGTTAGGATTAGGGTACGTGTTAGGGTTAGGGTAGGGGTTAGGGTTAGGGTACGCGTTAGGGTTAGGGTAGTTATTAAACCTATCCCACTCTCTAGATACCCCTTAGCACGTCAAGGAATATTATTTGGGGGTCCAGCCATGGAGAAGAGTTTAGACACTAGGAGAAGATAAGGAACACACCCATTATCAAGAAATCACATTAGGATTCTCTTTTTAACCTGTTCCTTAAAACACTAGTGCTTAGGAAATCTATTGGAGGCAGAAGCAGTCAAGGGTAGCTTAGGGTTAGTGTTAGGGTTAGGGTTAGGGTACGGCTTAGGGTACGGGTTCGGGTACGGGTTCGTGTACGGCGTAGGGTATGGGTTAGTGTTAGGGTTAGGGTAAGTTTGAAGGTTAGGGCTCGGTTTAGGGTACGGGTTAGGATTAGGGTACGGGTTAGGGTTAGGGTAGGGGTTAGGGTTAGGGTACGCGTTAGGGTTAGGGTAGTTATTAAACCTATCCCACTCCCTAGATACCCCTTAGCACGTCAAGGAATATTATTTGGGGGTCCAGCCATGGAGAAGAGTTTAGACAGTAGGAGAAGATAAGGAACACACCCATTATCAAGAAATCACATTAGGATTCTCTTTTTAACCTGTTCCTTAAAACACTAGTGCTTAGGAAATCTATTGGAGGCAGAAGCAGTCAAGGGTAGCTTACGGTTAGGGTTAGGGTTAGGGTTAGGTTTAGGGTACGGCTTAGGGTACGGGTTCGGGTACGGGTTCGTGTACGGCGTAGGGTATGGGTTAGTGTTAGGGTTAGGGTTAGTTTGAAGGTTAGGGCTCGGTTTAGGGTACGGGTTAGGATTAGGGTACGTGTTAGGGTTAGGGTAGTGGTTAGGGTTAGGGTACGCGTTAGGGTTAGGGTAGTTATTAAACCTATCCCACTCCCTAGATACCCCTTAGCACGTCAAGGAATATTATTTGGGGGTCCAGCCATGGAGAAGAGTTTAGACAGTAGGAGAAGATAAGGAACACACCCATTATCAAGAAATCACATTAGGATTCTCTTTTTAACCTGTTCCTTAAAACACTAGTGCTTAGGAAATCTATTGGAGGCAGAAGCAGTCAAGGGTAGCTTAGGGTTAGGGTTAGGGTTAGGGTACGGCTTAGGGTACGGGTTTGGGTACGGGTTCGTGTACGGCGTAGGGTATGGGTTAGGGTTAGGGTTAGGGTTAGTTTGAAGGTTAGGGCTCGGTTTAGGGTACGGGTTAGGATTAGGGTTCGTGTTAGGGTTAGGGTAGGGGTTAGGGTTAGGGTTCGCGTTAGGGTTAGGGTAGTTATTAAACCTATCCCACTCTCTAGATACCCCTTAGCACGTCAAGGAATATTATTTGGGGGTCCAGCCATGGAGAAGAGTTTAGACACTAGGAGAAGATAAGGAACACACCCATTATCAAAAAATCACATTAGGATTCTCTTTTTAACCTGTTCCTTAAAACACTAGTGCTTAGGAAATCTATTGGAGGCAGAAGCAGTCAAGGGTAGCTTAGGGTTAGGGTTAGGGTTAGGGTTAGGGTTAGGGTACGGCTTAGGGTACGGGTTCGGGTACGGGTTCGTGTACGGCGTAGGGTATGGGTTAGTGTTAGGGTTAGGGTTAGTTTGAAGGTTTGGTCTCGGTTTAGGGTACGGGTTAGGATTAGGGTTCATGTTAGTGTTAGGGTAGGGGTTAGGGTTAGGGTACGCGTTAGGGTTAGGGTAGTTATTAAACCTATCCCACTCTCTAGATACCCCTTAGCACGTCAAGGAATATTATTTGGGGGTCCAGCCATGGAGAAGAGTTTAGACACTAGGAGAAGATAAGGAACACACCCATTATCCTGAAATCACATTAGGATTTTCTTTTTAACCTGTTCCTTAATACACTAGTGCTTAGGAAATCTATTGGAGGCAGAAGCAGTCAAGGGTAGCTTAGGGTTAGTGTTAGGGTTAGGGTTAGGGTTAGGGTACGGCTTAGGGTACGGGTTCGGGTACGGGTTCGGGTACGGCGTAGGGTATGGGTTAGGGTTAGGGTTAGGGTTAGTTTGAGTGTTAGGGCTCGGTTTAGGTTACGGGTTAGGATTAGGGTACGTGTTAGGGTTAGGGTAGGGGTTAGGGTTAGGGTACGCGTTAGGGTTAGGGTAGTTATTAAACCTATCCCACTCTCTAGATACCCCTTAGCACGTCAAGGAATATTATTTGGGGGTCCAGCCATGGAGAAGAGTTTAGACACTAGGAGAAGATAAGGAACACACCCATTATCAAGAAATCACATTAGGATTCTCTTTTTAACCTGTTCCTTAAAACACTAGTGCTTAGGAAATCTATTGGAGGCAGAAGCAGTCAAGGGTAGCTTAGGGTTAGGGTTAGGGTTAGGGCTAGCGTTAAGACACGGCTTAGGGTACGGATTCGGGTACGGGTTCGTGTACGGCGTAGGGTATGTGTTTGGGTTAGGGTTAGGGTTAGTTTGAAGGTTAGGGCTCGGTTTAGGGTACGGGTTAGGATTAGGGTTCGTGTTAGGGTTAGGGTAGGGGTTAGGGTTAGGGTACGCGTTAGGGTTAGGGTAGTTATTAAACCTATCCCACTCTCTAGATACCCCTTAGCACGTCAAGGAATATTATTTGGGGGTCCAGCCATGGAGAAGAGTTTAGACACTAGGAGAAGATAAGGAACACACCCATTATCAAGAAATCACATTAGGATTCTCTTTTTAACCTGTTCCTTAAAACACTAGTGCTTAGGAAATCTATTGGAGGCAGAAGCAGTCAAGGGTAGCTTAGGGTTAGGGTTAGGGTTAGGGTTAGGGTTAGGGTACGGCTTAGGGTACGGGTTCGGGTACGGGTTCGTGTACGGCGTAGGGTATGGGTTAGTGTTAGGGTTAGGGTTAGTTTGAAGGTTTGGTCTCGGTTTAGGGTACGGGTTAGGATTAGGGTTCATGTTAGGGTTAGGGTAGGGGTTAGGGTTAGGGTACGCGTTAGGGTTAGGGTAGTTATTAAACCTATCCCACTCTCTAGATACCCCATAGCACGTCAAGGAATATTATTTGGGGGTCCAGCCATGGAGAAGAGTTTAGACACTAGGAGAATATAAGGAACACACCCATTATCCTGAAATCACATTAGGATTTTCTTTTTAACCTGTTCCTTAATACACTAGTGCTTAGGAAATCTATTGGAGGCAGAAGCAGTCAAGGGTAGCTTAGGGTTAGGGTTAGGGTTAGGGTTAGGGTACGGCTTAGGGTACGGGTTCGGGTACGGGTTCGGGTACGGCGTAGGGTATGGGTTAGGGTTAGGGTTAGGGTTAGTTTGAGTGTTAGGGCTGGGTTTAGGTTACGGGTTAGGATTAGGGTACGTGTTAGGGTTAGGGTAGGGGTTAGGGTTAGGGTACGCGTTAGGGTTAGGGTAGTTATTAAACCTATCCCACTCTCTAGATACCCCTTAGCACGTCAAGGAATATTATTTGGGGGTCCAGCCATGGAGAAGAATTTAGACACTAGGAGAAGATAAGGAACACACCCATTATCAAGAAATCACATTAGGATTCTCTTTTTAACCTGTTCCTTAAAACACTAGTGCTTAGGAAATCTATTGGAGGCAGAAGCAGTCAAGGGTAGCTTAGGGTTAGGGTTAGGGTTAGGGTACGGTTTAGGGTACGGGTTAGGGTACGGGTTCGGGTACGGGTTTGGGTATGGCGTAGGATATGGGTTAGGGTTAGGGTTAGGGTTAGTTTGAGGGTAAGGGCTCGGTTTAGGGTACGGGTTAGGATTAGGGTACGTGTTAGGGTTAGGGTACGCGTTAGGGTTAGGGTAGTTATTAAACCTATCCCACTCTCTGGATACCCCTTAGCACGTCAAGGAATATTATTTGGGGGTCCAGCCATGGAGAAGAGTTTAGACACTAGGAGAAGATAAGGAACACACCCATTATCAAGAAATCACATTAGGATTCTCTTTTTAACCTGTTCCTTAAAACACTAGTGCTTAGGAAATCTATTGGAGGCAGAAGCAGTCAAGGGTAGCTTAGGGTTAGGGTTAGGGTTAGGGTTAGGGATAGGGTACGGCTTAGGGTACGGGTTTGGGTACGGGTTCGTGTACGGCGTAGGGTATGGGTTAGGGTTAGGGTTAGGGTTAGTTTGAAGGTTAGGGATCGGTTTAAGGTACGGGTTAGGATTAGGGTTCGTGTTAGGGTAGGGGTTAGGGTTAGGGTACGCGTTAGGGTTAGGGTAGGTATTAAACCTATCCCACTCTCTAGATACCCCTTAGCACGTCAAGGAATATTATTTGGGTGTCCAGCCATGGAGAAGAGTTTAGACACTAGGAGAAGATAAGGAACACACCCATTATCAAGAAATCACTTTAGGATTCTCTTTTTAACCTGTTCCTTAAAACACTAGTGCTTAGGAAATCTATTGGAGGCAGAAGCAGTCAAGGGTAGCTTAGGGTTAGGGTTAGGATTAGGGTTAGGGTTAGGGTACGGCTTAGGGTACGGGTTCGGGTACGGGTTCGTGTACGGCGTAGGGTATGGGTTAGTGTTAGGGTTAGGGTTAGTTTGAAGGTTTGGTCTCGGTTTAGGGTACGGGTTAGGATTAGGGTTCGTGTTAGGGTTAGGGTAGGGGTTAGGGTTAGGGTACGTGTTAGGGTTAGGGTAGTTATTAAACCTATCCCACTCTCTAGATACCCCTTAGCACGTCAAGGAATATTATTTGGGGGTCCAGCCATGGAGAAGAGTTTAGACACTAGGAGAAGATAAGGAACACACCCATTATCCTGAAATCACATTAGGATTTTCTTTTTAACCTTTTCCTTAATACACTAGTGCTTAGGAAATCTATTGGAGGCAGAAGCAGTCAAGGGTAGCTTAGGGTTAGGGTTAGGGTTAGGGTTAGGGTTAGGGTACGGCTTAGGGTACGGGTTCGGGTACGGGTTCGGGTACGGCGTAGGGTATGGGTTAGGGTTAGGGTTAGGGTTAGTTTGAGTGTTAGGGCTCGGTTTAGTTTACGGGTTAGGAATAGGGTATGAGTTAGGGTTAGGGTAGGGGTTAGGGTTAGGGTACGCGTTAGGGTTAGGGTAGTTATTAAACCTATCCCACTCTCTAGATACCCCTTAGCACGTCAAGGAATATTATTTGGGGGTCCAGCCATGGAGAAGAGTTTAGACACTAGGAGAAGTTAAGGAACACACCCATTATCAAAAAATCACATTAGGATTCTCTTTTTAACCTGTTCCTTAAAACACTAGTGCTTAGGAAATCTATTGGAGGCAGAAGCAGTCAAGGGTAGCTTAGGGTTAGGGTTAGGGTTAGGGTTAGGGTTAGGGTACGGCTTAGGGTACGGGTTCGGGTACGGGTTCGTGTACGGCGTAGGGTATGGGTTAGTGTTAGGGTTAGGGTTAGTTTGAAGGTTTGGTCTCGGTTTAGGGTACGGGTTAGGATTAGGGTTCGTGTTAGGGTTAGGGTAGGGGTTAGGGTTAGGGTACGTGTTAGGGTTAGGGTAGTTATTAAACCTATCCCACTCTCTAGATACCCCTTAGCACGTCAAGGAATATTATTTGGGGGTCCAGCCATGGAGAAGAGTTTAGACACTAGGAGAAGATAAGGAACACACCCATTATCCTGAAATCACATTAGGATTTTCTTTTTAACCTGTTCCTTAATACACTAGTGCTTAGGAAATCTATTGGAGGCAGAAGCAGTCAAGGGTAGCTTAGGGTTAGGGTTAGGGTTAGGGTTAGGGTTAGGGTACGGCTTAGGGTACGGGTTCGGGTACGGGTTCGGGTACGGCGTAGGGTATGGGTTAGGGTTAGGGTTAGGGTTAGTTTGAGTGTTAGGGCTCGGTTTAGGTTACGGGTTAGGATTAGGGTACGTGTTAGGGTTAGGGTAGGGGTTAGGGTTAGGGTACGCGTTAGGGTTAGGGTAGTTATTAAACCTATCCCACTCTCTAGATACCCCTTAGCACGTCAAGGAATATTATTTGGGGGTCCAGCCATGGAGAAGAATTTAGACACTAGGAGAAGATAAGGAACACACCCATTATCAAGAAATCACATTAGGATTCTCTTTTTAACCTGTTCCTTAAAACACTAGTGCTTAGGAAATCTATTGGAGGCAGAAGCAGTCAAGGGTAGCTTAGGGTTAGGGTTAGGGTTAGGGTACGGTTTAGGGTACGGGTTAGGGTACGGGTTCGGGTACGGGTTTGGGTATGGCGTAGGATATGGGTTAGGGTTAGGGTTAGGGTTAGTTTGAGGGTAAGGGCTCGGTTTAGGGTACGGGTTAGGATTAGGGTACGTGTTAGGGTTAGGGTACGCGTTAGGGTTAGGGTAGTTATTAAACCTATCCCACTCTCTGGATACCCCTTAGCACGTCAAGGAATATTATTTGGGGGTCCAGCCATGGAGAAGAGTTTAGACACTAGGAGAAGATAAGGAACACACCCATTATCAAGAAATCACATTAGGATTCTCTTTTTAACCTGTTCCTTAAAACACTAGTGCTTAGGAAATCTATTGGAGGCAGAAGCAGTCAAGGGTAGCTTAGGGTTAGGGTTAGGGTTAGGGTTAGGGTTAGGGTACGGCTTAGGGTACGGGTTTGGGTACGGGTTCGTGTACGGCGTAAGGTATGGGTTAGGGTTAGGGTTAGGGTTAGTTTGAAGGTTAGGGATCGGTTTAAGGTACGGGTTAGGATTAGGGTTCGTGTTAGGGTAGGGGTTAGGGTTAGGGTACGCGTTAGGGTTAGGGTAGTTATTAAACCTATCCCACTCTCTAGATACCCCTTAGCACGTCAAGGAATATTATTTGGGTGTCCAGCCATGGAGAAGAGTTTAGACACTAGGAGAAGATAAGGAACACACCCATTATCAAGAAATCACATTAGGATTCTCTTTTTAACCTGTTCCTTAAAACACTAGTGCTTAGGAAATCTATTGGAGGCAGAAGCAGTCAAGGGTAGCTTAGGGTTAGGGTTAGGGTTAGGGTTAGGGTTAGGGTACGGCTTAGGGTACGGGTTCGGGTACGGGTTCGGGTACGGCGTAGGGTATGGGTTAGGGTTAGGGTTAGGGTTAGTTTGAGGGTAAGGGCTCGGTTTAGGGTACGGGTTAGGATTAGGGTACGTGTTAGGGTTAGGGTACGCGTTAGGGTTAGGGTAGTTATTAAACCTATCCCACTCTCTGGATACCCCTTAGCACGTCAAGGAATATTATTTGGGGGTCCAGCCATGGAGAAGAGTTTAGACACTAGGAGAAGATAAGGAACACACCCATTATCAAGAAATCACATTAGGATTCTCTTTTTAACCTGTTCCTTAAAACACTAGTGCTTAGGAAATCTATTGGAGGCAGAAGCAGTCAAGGGTAGCTTAGGGTTAGGGTTAGGGTTAGGGTTAGGGTTAGGGTACGGCTTAGGGTACGGGTTTGGGTACGGGTTCGTGTACGGCGTAGGGTATGGGTTAGGGTTAGGGTTTGGGTTAGTTTGAAGGTTAGGGATCGGTTTAAGGTACGGGTTAGGATTAGGGTTCGTGTTAGGGTAGGGGTTAGGGTTAGGGTACGTGTTAGGGTTAGGGTAGTTATTAAACCTATCCCACTCTCTAGATACCCCTTAGCACGTCAAGGAATATTATTTGGGGGTCCAGCCATGGAGAAGAGTTTAGACACTAGGAGAAGATAAGGAACACACCCATTATCCTGAAATCACATTAGGATTTTCTTTTTAACCTGTTCCTTAATACACTAGTGCTTAGGAAATCTATTGGAGGCAGAAGCAGTCAAGGGTAGCTTAGGGTTAGGGTTAGGGTTAGGGTTAGGGTACGGCTTAGGGTATGGGTTCGGGTACGGGTTCGGGTACGGCTTAGGGTATGGGTTAGGGTTAGGGTTAGGGTTAGTTTGAAGGTTAGGGCTCGGTTTAGGGTACGGGTTAGGATTAGGGTTCGTATTAGGGTTAGGGTAGGGGTTAGGGTTAGGGTTCGCGTTAGGGTTAGGGTAGTTATTAAACCTATCCCACTCTCTAGATACCCCTTAGCACGTCAAGGAATATTATTTGGGGGTCCAGCCATGGAGAAGAGTTTAGACACTAGGAGAAGATAAGGAACACACCCATTATCAAGAAATCACATTAGGATTCTCTTTTTAACCTGTTCCTTAAAACACTAGTGCTTAGGAAATCTATTGGAGGCAGAAGCAGTCAAGGGTAGCTTAGGGTTAGGGTTAGGGTTAGGGTTAGGGTTAGGGTACGGCTTAGGGTACGGGTTCGGGTACGGGTTCGTGTACGGCTTAGGGTATGGGTTTGGGTTAGGGTTAGGGTTAGTTTGAAGGTTAGGGCTCGGTTTAGGGTACGGGTTAGGATTAGGGTTCGTGTTCGTGTTAGGGTTAGGGTAGGGGTTAGGGTTAGGGTACGTGTTAGGGTTAGGGTAGTTATTAAACCTATCCCACTCTATAGATACCCCTTAGCACGTCAAGGAATATTATTTGGGGGTCCAGCCATGGAGAAGAGTTTAGACACTAGGAGAAGATAAGGAACACACCCATTATCCTGAAATCACATTAGGATTTTCTTTTTAACCTGTTCCTTAATACACTAGTGCTTAGGAAATCTATTGGAGGCAGAAGCAGTCAAGGGTAGCTTAGGGTTAGGGTTAGGGTTAGGGTTAGGGTACGGCTTAGGGTATGGGTTCGCGTACGGGTTCGGGTACGGCGTACGGTATGGGTTAGGGTTAGGGTTAGGGTTAGTTTAAAGGTTAGGGCTCGGTTTAGGGTACGGGTTAGGATTAGGGTTCGTGTTAGGGTTAGGGTAGGGGTTAGGGTTAGGGTACGCGTTAGGGTTAGGGTAGTTATTAAACCTATCCCACTCTCTAGATACCCCTTAGCACGTCATGGAATATTATTTGGGGGTCCAGCCATGGAGAAGAGTTTAGACACTAGGAGAAGATAAGGAACACACCCATTATCAAGAAATCACATTAGGATTCTCTTTTTAACCTGTTCCTTAAAACACTAGTGCTTAGGAAATCTATTGGGGGCAGAAGCAGTCAAGGGTAGCTTAGGGTTAGGGTTAGGGTTAGGGTACGGCTTAGGGTACGGTTTAGGGTACGGGTTCGGGTACGGCGTAGGGTATGGGTTAGGGTTAGGGTTAGGGTTAGTTTGAGTGTTAGGGCTCGGTTTAGGTTACGGGTTAGGATTAGGGTACGTGTTAGGGTTAGGGTAGGGGTTAGGGTTAGGGTACGCGTTAGGGTTAGGGTAGTTATTAAACCTATCCCACTCTCTAGATACCCCTTAGCACGTCAAGGAATATTATTTGGGGGTCCAGCCATGGAGAAGAGTTTAGACACTAGGAGAAGATAAGGAACACACCCATTATCAAGAAATCACATTAGGATTCTCTTTTTAACCTGTTCCTTAAAACACTAGTGCTTAGGAAATCTATTGGAGGCAGAAGCAGTCAAGGGTAGCTTAGGGTTAGTGTTAGGGTTAGGGTTAGGGTACGGCTTAGGGTACGGGTTCGGGTACGGGTTCGTGTACGGCGTAGGGTATGGGTTAGTGTTAGGGTTAGGGTAAGTTTGAAGGTTAGGGCTCGGTTTAGGGTACGGGTTAGGATTAGGGTACGGGTTAGGGTTAGGGTAGGGGTTAGGGTTAGGGTACGCGTTAGGGTTAGGGTAGTTATTAAACCTATCCCACTCCCTAGATACCCCTTAGCACGTCAAGGAATATTATTTGGGGGTCCAGCCATGGAGAAGAGTTTAGACAGTAGGAGAAGATAAGGAACACACCCATTATCAAGAAATCACATTAGGATTCTCTTTTTAACCTGTTCCTTAAAACACTAGTGCTTAGGAAATCTATTGGAGGCAGAAGCAGTCAAGGGTAGCTTACGGTTAGGGTTAGGGTTAGGGTTAGGTTTAGGGTACGGCTTAGGGTACGGGTTCGGGTACGGGTTCGTGTACGGCGTAGGGTATGGGTTAGTGTTAGGGTTAGGGTTAGTTTGAAGGTTAGGGCTCGGTTTAGGGTACGGGTTAGGATTAGGGTACGTGTTAGGGTTAGGGTAGTGGTTAGGGTTAGGGTACGCGTTAGGGTTAGGGTAGTTATTAAACCTATCCCACTCCCTAGATACCCCTTAGCACGTCAAGGAATATTATTTGGGGGTCCAGCCATGGAGAAGAGTTTAGACAGTAGGAGAAGATAAGGAACACACCCATTATCAAGAAATCACATTAGGATTCTCTTTTTAACCTGTTCCTTAAAACACTAGTGCTTAGGAAATCTATTGGAGGCAGAAGCAGTCAAGGGTAGCTTAGTGTTAGGGTTAGGGTTAGGGTACGGCTTAGGGTACGGGTTTGGGTACGGGTTCGTGTACGGCGTAGGGTATGGGTTAGGGTTAGGGTTAGGGTTAGTTTGAAGGTTAGGGCTCGGTTTAGGGTACGGGTTAGGATTAGGGTTCGTGTTAGGGTTAGGGTAGGGGTTAGGGTTAGGGTTCGCGTTAGGGTTAGGGTAGTTATTAAACCTATCCCACTCTCTAGATACCCCTTAGCACGTCAAGGAATATTATTTGGGGGTCCAGCCATGGAGAAGAGTTTAGACACTAGGAGAAGATAAGGAACACACCCATTATCAAAAAATCACATTAGGATTCTCTTTTTAACCTGTTCCTTAAAACACTAGTGCTTAGGAAATCTATTGGAGGCAGAAGCAGTCAAGGGTAGCTTAGGGTTAGGGTTAGGGTTAGGGTTAGGGTTAGGGTACGGCTTAGGGTACGGGTTCGGGTACGGGTTCGTGTACGGCGTAGGGTATGGGTTAGTGTTAGGGTTAGGGTTAGTTTGAAGGTTTGGTCTCGGTTTAGGGTACGGGTTAGGATTAGGGTTCATGTTAGTGTTAGGGTAGGGGTTAGGGTTAGGGTACGCGTTAGGGTTAGGGTAGTTATTAAACCTATCCCACTCTCTAGATACCCCTTAGCACGTCAAGGAATATTATTTGGGGGTCCAGCCATGGAGAAGAGTTTAGACACTAGGAGAAGATAAGGAACACACCCATTATCCTGAAATCACATTAGGATTTTCTTTTTAACCTGTTCCTTAATACACTAGTGCTTAGGAAATCTATTGGAGGCAGAAGCAGTCAAGGGTAGCTTAGGGTTAGTGTTAGGGTTAGGGTTAGGGTTAGGGTACGGCTTAGGGTACGGGTTCGGGTACGGGTTCGGGTACGGCGTAGGGTATGGGTTAGGGTTAGGGTTAGGGTTAGTTTGAGTGTTAGGGCTCGGTTTAGGTTATGGGTTAGGATTAGGGTACGTGTTAGGGTTAGGGTAGGGGTTAGGGTTAGGGTACGCGTTAGGGTTAGGGTAGTTATTAAACCTATCCCACTCTCTAGATACCCCTTAGCACGTCAAGGAATATTATTTGGGGGTCCAGCCATGGAGAAGAGTTTAGACACTAGGAGAAGATAAGGAACACACCCATTATCAAGAAATCACATTAGGATTCTCTTTTTAACCTGTTCCTTAAAACACTAGTGCTTAGGAAATCTATTGGAGGCAGAAGCAGTCAAGGGTAGCTTAGGGTTAGGGTTAGGGTTAGGGCTAGCGTTAAGACACGGCTTAGGGTACGGGTTCGGGTACGGGTTCGTGTACGGCGTAGGGTATGTGTTTGGGTTAGGGTTAGGGTTAGTTTGAAGGTTAGGGCTCGGTTTAGGGTACGGGTTAGGATTAGGGTTCGTGTTAGGGTTAGGGTAGGGGTTAGGGTTAGGGTACGTGTTAGGGTTAGGGTAGTTATTAAACCTATCCCACTCTCTAGATACCCCTTAGCACGTCAAGGAATATTATTTGGGGGTCCAGCCATGGAGAAGAGTTTAGACACTAGGAGAAGATAAGGAACACACCCATTATCAAGAAATCACATTAGGATTCTCTTTTTAACCTGTTCCTTAAAACACTAGTGCTTAGGAAATCTATTGGAGGCAGAAGCAGTCAAGGGTAGCTTAGGGTTAGGGTTAGGGTTAGGGTTAGGGTTAGGGTACGGCTTAGGGTACGGGTTCGGGTACGGGTTCGTGTACGGCGTAGGGTATGGGTTAGTGTTAGGGTTAGGGTTAGTTTGAAGGTTTGGTCTCGGTTTAGGGTACGGGTTAGGATTAGGGTTCATGTTAGGGTTAGGGTAGGGGTTAGGGTTAGGGTACGCGTTAGGGTTAGGGTAGTTATTAAACCTATCCCACTCTCTAGATACCCCATAGCACGTCAAGGAATATTATTTGGGGGTCCAGCCATGGAGAAGAGTTTAGACACTAGGAGAATATAAGGAACACACCCATTATCCTGAAATCACATTAGGATTTTCTTTTTAACCTGTTCCTTAATACACTAGTGCTTAGGAAATCTATTGGAGGCAGAAGCAGTCAAGGGTAGCTTAGGGTTAGGGTTAGGGTTAGGGTTAGGGTTAGGGTACGGCTTAGGGTACGGGTTCGGGTACGGGTTCGGGTACGGCGTAGGGTATGGGTTAGGGTTAGGGTTAGGGTTAGTTTGAGTGTTAGGGCTGGGTTTAGGTTACGGGTTAGGATTAGGGTACGTGTTAGGGTTAGGGTAGGGGTTAGGGTTAGGGTACGCGTTAGGGTTAGGGTAGTTATTAAACCTATCCCACTCTCTAGATACCCCTTAGCACGTCAAGGAATATTATTTGGGGGTCCAGCCATGGAGAAGAATTTAGACACTAGGAGAAGATAAGGAACACACCCATTATCAAGAAATCACATTAGGATTCTCTTTTTAACCTGTTCCTTAAAACACTAGTGCTTAGGAAATCTATTGGAGGCAGAAGCAGTCAAGGGTAGCTTAGGGTTAGGGTTAGGGTTAGGGTACGGTTTAGGGTACGGGTTAGGGTACGGGTTCGGGTACGGGTTTGGGTATGGCGTAGGATATGGGTTAGGGTTAGGGTTAGGGTTAGTTTGAGGGTAAGAGCTCGGTTTAGGGTACGGGTTAGGATTAGGGTACGTGTTAGGGTTAGGGTACGCGTTAGGGTTAGGGTAGTTATTAAACCTATCCCACTCTCTGGATACCCCTTAGCACGTCAAGGAATATTATTTGGGGGTCCAGCCATGGAGAAGAGTTTAGACACTAGGAGAAGATAAGGAACACACCCATTATCAAGAAATCACATTAGGATTCTCTTTTTAACCTGTTCCTTAAAACACTAGTGCTTAGGAAATCTATTGGAGGCAGAAGCAGTCAAGGGTAGCTTAGGGTTAGGGTTAGGGTTAGGGTTAGGGATAGGGTACGGCTTAGGGTACGGGTTTGGGTACGGGTTCGTGTACGGCGTAGGGTATGGGTTAGGGTTAGGGTTAGGGTTAGTTTGAAGGTTAGGGATCGGTTTAAGGTACGGGTTAGGATTAGGGTTCGTGTTAGGGTAGGGGTTAGGGTTAGGGTACGCGTTAGGGTTAGGGTAGGTATTAAACCTATCCCACTCTCTAGATACCCCTTAGCACGTCAAGGAATATTATTTGGGTGTCCAGCCATGGAGAAGAGTTTAGACACTAGGAGAAGATAAGGAACACACCCATTATCAAGAAATCACATTAGGATTCTCTTTTTAACCTGTTCCTTAAAACACTAGTGCTTAGGAAATCTATTGGAGGCAGAAGCAGTCAAGGGTAGCTTAGGGTTAGGGTTAGGATTAGGGTTAGGGTTAGGGTACGGCTTAGGGTACGGGTTCGGGTACGGGTTCGTGTACGGCGTAGGGTATGGGTTAGTGTTAGGGTTAGGGTTAGTTTGAAGGTTTGGTCTCGGTTTAGGGTACGGGTTAGGATTAGGGTTCGTGTTAGGGTTAGGGTAGGGGTTAGGGTTAGGGTACGTGTTAGGGTTAGGGTAGTTATTAAACCTATCCCACTCTCTAGATACCCCTTAGCACGTCAAGGAATATTATTTGGGGGTCCAGCCATGGAGAAGAGTTTAGACACTAGGAGAAGATAAGGAACACACCCATTATCCTGAAATCACATTAGGATTTTCTTTTTAACCTGTTCCTTAATACACTAGTGCTTAGGAAATCTATTGGAGGCAGAAGCAGTCAAGGGTAGCTTAGGGTTAGGGTTAGGGTTAGGGTTAGGGTTAGGGTACGGCTTAGGGTACGGGTTCGGGTACGGGTTCGGGTACGGCGTAGGGTAAGGGTTAGGGTTAGGGTTAGGGTTAGTTTGAGTGTTAGGGCTCGGTTTAGGTTACGGGTTAGGATTAGGGTACGTGTTAGGGTTAGGGTAGGGGTTAGGGTTAGGGTACGCGTTAGGGTTAGGGTAGTTATTAAACCTATCCCACTCTCTAGATACCCCTTAGCACGTCAAGGAATATTATTTGGGGGTCCAGCCATGGAGAAGAATTTAGACACTAGGAGAAGATAAGGAACACACCCATTATCAAGAAATCACATTAGGATTCTCTTTTTAACCTGTTCCTTAAAACACTAGTGCTTAGGAAATCTATTGGAGGCAGAAGCAGTCAAGGGTAGCTTAGGGTTAGGGTTAGGGTTAGGGTACGGTTTAGGGTACGGGTTAGGGTACGGGTTCGGGTACGGGTTTGGGTATGGCGTAGGATATGGGTTAGGGTTAGGGTTAGGGTTAGTTTGAGGGTAAGGGCTCGGTTTAGGGTACGGGTTAGGATTAGGGTACGTGTTAGGGTTAGGGTACGCGTTAGGGTTAGGGTAGTTATTAAACCTATCCCACTCTCTGGATACCCCTTAGCACGTCAAGGAATATTATTTGGGGGTCCAGCCATGGAGAAGAGTTTAGACACTAGGAGAAGATAAGGAACACACCCATTATCAAGAAATCACATTAGGATTCTCTTTTTAACCTGTTCCTTAAAACACTAGTGCTTAGGAAATCTATTGGAGGCAGAAGCAGTCAAGGGTAGCTTAGGGTTAGGGTTAGGGTTAGGGTTAGGGTTAGGGTACGGCTTAGGGTACGGGTTTGGGTACGGGTTCGTGTACGGCGTAGGGTATGGGTTAGGGTTAGGGTTAGGGTTAGTTTGAAGGTTAGGGATCGGTTTAAGGTACGGGTTAGGATTAGGGTTCGTGTTAGGGTAGGGGTTAGGGTTAGGGTACGCGTTAGGGTTAGGGTAGTTATTAAACCTATCCCACTCTCTAGATACCCCTTAGCACGTCAAGGAATATTATTTGGGTGTCCAGCCATGGAGAAGAGTTTAGACACTAGGAGAAGATAAGGAACACACCCATTATCAAGAAATCACATTAGGATTCTCTTTTTAACCTGTTCCTTAAAACACTAGTGCTTAGGAAATCTATTGGAGGCAGAAGCAGTCAAGGGTAGCTTAGGGTTAGGGTTAGGGTTAGGGTTAGGGTTAGGGTACGGCTTAGGGTACGGGTTTGGGTACGGGTTCGTGTACGGCGTAGGGTATGGGTTAGGGTTAGGGTTAGGGTTAGTTTGAAGGTTTGGTCTCGGTTTAGGGTACGGGTTAGGATTAGGGTTCGTGTTAGGGTTAGGGTAGGGGTTAGGGTTAGGGTACGTGTTAGGGTTAGGGTAGTTATTAAACCTATCCCACTCTCTAGATACCCCTTAGCACGTCAAGGAATATTATTTGGGGGTCCAGCCATGGAGAAGAGTTTAGACACTAGGAGAAGATAAGGAACACACCCATTATCCTGAAATCACATTAGGATTTTCTTTTTAACCTGTTCCTTAATACACTAGTGCTTAGGAAATCTATTGGAGGCAGAAGCAGTCAAGGGTAGCTTAGGGTTAGGGTTAGGGTTAGGGTTAGGGTTAGGGTACGGCTTAGGGTACGGTTTCGGGTACGGGTTCGGGTACGGCGTAGGGTATGGGTTAGGGTTAGGGTTAGGGTTAGTTTGAGTGTTAGGGCTCGGTTTAGGTTACGGGTTAGGAATAGGGTATGAGTTAGGGTTAGGGTAGGGGTTAGGGTTAGGGTACGCGTTAGGGTTAGGGTAGTTATTAAACCTATCCCACTCTCTAGATACCCCTTAGCACGTCAAGGAATATTATTTGGGTGTCCAGCCATGGAGAATAGTTTAGACACTAGGAGAAGATAAGGAACACACCCATTATCAAGAAATCACATAAGGATTCTCTTTTTAACCTGTTCCTTAAAACACTAGTGCTTAGGAAATCTATTGGAGGCAGAAGCAGTCAAGGGTAGCTTAGGGTTAGGGTTAGGGTTAGGGTTAGGGTTAGGGTACGGCTTAGGGTACGGGTTCGGGTACGGGTTCGTGTACGGCGTAGGGTATGGGTTAGTGTTAGGGTTAGGGTTAGTTTGAAGGTTTGGTCTCGGTTTAGGGTACGGGTTAGGATTAGGGTTCGTGTTAGGGTTAGGGTAGGGGTTAGGGTTAGGGTACGTGTTAGGGTTAGGGTAGTTATTAAACCTATCCCACTCTATAGATACCCCTTAGCACGTCAAGGAATATTATTTGGGGGTCCAGCCATGGAGAAGAGTTTAGACACTAGGAGAAGATAAGGAACACACCCATTATCCTGAAATCACATTAGGATTTTCTTTTTAACCTGTTCCTTAATACACTAGTGCTTAGGAAATCTATTGGAGGCAGAAGCAGTCAAGGGTAGCTTAGGGTTAGGGTTAGGGTTAGGGTTAGGGTACGGCTTAGGGTATGGGTTCGGGTACGGGTTCGGGTACGGCGTACGGTATGGGTTAGGGTTAGGGTTAGGGTTAGTTTAAAGGTTAGGGCTCGGTTTAGGGTACGGGTTAGGATTAGGGTTCGTGTTAGGGTTAGGGTAGGCGTTAGGGTTAGGGTACGCGTTAGGGTTAGGGTAGTTATTAAACCTATCCCACTCTCTAGATACCCCTTAGCACGTCATGGAATATTATTTGGGGGTCCAGCCATGGAGAAGAGTTTAGACACTAGGAGAATATAAGGAACACACCCATTATCCTGAAATCACATTAGGATTTTCTTTTTAACCTGTTCCTTAATACACTAGTGCTTAGGAAATCTATTGGAGGCAGAAGCAGTCAAGGGTAGCTTAGGGTTAGGGTTAGGGTTAGGGTTAGGGTTAGGGTACGGCTTAGGGTACGGGTTCGGGTACGGGTTCGGGTACGGCGTAGGGTATGGGTTAGGGTTAGGGTTAGGGTTAGTTTGAGTGTTAGGGCTCGGTTTAGGTTACGGGTTAGGATTAGGGTACGTGTTAGGGTTAGGGTAGGGGTTAGGGTTAGGGTACGCGTTAGGGTTAGGGTAGTTATTAAACCTATCCCACTCTCTAGATACCCCTTAGCACGTCAAGGAATATTATTTGGGGGTCCAGCCATGGAGAAGAATTTAGACACTAGGAGAAGATAAGGAACACACCCATTATCAAGAAATCACATTAGGATTCTCTTTTTAACCTGTTCCTTAAAACACTAGTGCTTAGGAAATCTATTGGAGGCAGAAGCAGTCAAGGGTAGCTTAGGGTTAGGGTTAGGGTTAGGGTACGGTTTAGGGTACGGGTTAGGGTACGGGTTCGGGTACGGGTTTGGGTATGGCGTAGGATATGGGTTAGGGTTAGGGTTAGGGTTAGTTTGAGGGTAAGGGCTCGGTTTAGGGTACGGGTTAGGATTAGGGTACGTGTTAGGGTTAGGGTACGCGTTAGGGTTAGGGTAGTTATTAAACCTATCCCACTCTCTGGATACCCCTTAGCACGTCAAGGAATATTATTTGGGGGTCCAGCCATGGAGAAGAGTTTAGACACTAGGAGAAGATAAGGAACACACCCATTATCAAGAAATCACATTAGGATTCTCTTTTTAACCTGTTCCTTAAAACACTAGTGCTTAGGAAATCTATTGGAGGCAGAAGCAGTCAAGGGTAGCTTAGGGTTAGGGTTAGGGTTAGGGTTAGGGTTAGGGTACGGCTTAGGGTACGGGTTTGGGTACGGGTTCGTGTACGGCGTAGGGTATGGGTTAGGGTTAGGGTTTGGGTTAGTTTGAAGGTTAGGGATCGGTTTAAGGTACGGGTTAGGATAGGGTTCGTGTTAGGGTAGGGGTTAGGGTTAGGGTACGTGTTAGGGTTAGGGTAGTTATTAAACCTATCCCACTCTCTAGATACCCCTTAGCACGTCAAGGAATATTATTTGGGGGTCCAGCCATGGAGAAGAGTTTAGACACTAGGAGAAGATAAGGAACACACCCATTATCCTGAAATCACATTAGGATTTTCTTTTTAACCTGTTCCTTAATACACTAGTGCTTAGGAAATCTATTGGAGGCAGAAGCAGTCAAGGGTAGCTTAGGGTTAGGGTTAGGGTTAGGGTTAGGGTACGGCTTAGGGTATGGGTTCGGGTACGGGTTCGGGTACGGCTTAGGGTATGGGTTAGGGTTAGGGTTAGGGTTAGTTTGAAGGTTAGGGCTCGGTTTAGGGTACGGGTTAGGATTAGGGTTCGTGTTAGGGTTAGAGGTAGGGGTTAGGGTTAGGGTTCGCGTTAGAGGTTAGGGTAGTTATTAAACCTATCCCACTCTCTAGATACCCGCTTAGCACGTCAAGGAATATTATTTGGGGGTCCAGCCATGGAGAAGAGTTTAGACACTAGGAGAAGATAAGGAACACACCCATTATCAAGAAATCACATTAGGATTCTCTTTTTAACCTGTTCCTTAAAACACTAGTGCTTAGGAAATCTATTGGAGGCAGAAGCAGTCAAGGGTAGCTTAGGGTTAGGGTTAGGGTTAGGGCTAGGGTTAAGACACGGCTTAGGGTACGGGTTCGGGTACGGGTTCGTGTACGGCGTAGGGTATGTGTTTGGGTTAGGGTTAGGGTTAGTTTGAAGGTTAGGGCTCGGTGTAGGGTACGGGTTAGGATTAGGGTTCGTGTTAGGGTTAGGGTAGGGGTTAGGGTTAGGGTACGCGTTAGGGTTAGGGTAGTTATTAAACCTATCCCACTCTCTAGATACCCCTTAGCACGTCAAGGAATATTATTTGGGGGTCCAGCCATGGAGAAGAGTTTAGACACTAGGAGAAGATAAGGAACACACCCATTATCAAGAAATCACATTAGGATTCTCTTTTTAACCTGTTCCTTAAAACACTAGTGCTTAGGAAATCTATTGGAGGCAGAAGCAGTCAAGGGTAGCTTAGGGTTAGGGTTAGGGTTAGGGTTAGGGTTAGGGTACGGCTTAGGGTACGGGTTCGGGTACGGGTTCGTGTACGGCGTAGGGTATGGGTTAGTGTTAGGGTTAGGGTTAGTTTGAAGGTTTGGTCTCGGTTTAGGGTACGGGTTAGGATTAGGGTTCATGTTAGGGTTAGGGTAGGGGTTAGGGTTAGGGTACGCGTTAGGGTTAGGGTAGTTATTAAACCTATCCCACTCTCTAGATACCCCATAGCACGTCAAGGAATATTATTTGGGGGTCCAGCCATGGAGAAGAGTTTAGACACTAGGAGAATATAAGGAACACACCCATTATCCTGAAATCACATTAGGATTTTCTTTTTAACCTGTTCCTTAATACACTAGTGCTTAGGAAATCTATTGGAGGCAGAAGCAGTCAAGGGTAGCTTAGGGTTAGGGTTAGGGTTAGGGTTAGGGTTAGGGTACGGCTTAGGGTACGGGTTCGGGTACGGGTTCGGGTACGGCGTAGGGTATGGGTTAGGGTTAGGGTTAGGGTTAGTTTGAGTGTTAGGGCTCGGTTTAGGTTACGGGTTAGGATTAGGGTACGTGTTAGGGTTAGGGTAAGGGTTAGGGTTAGGGTACGCGTTAGGGTTAGGGTAGTTATTAAACCTATCCCACTCTCTAGATACCCCTTAGCACGTCAAGGAATATTATTTGGGGGTCCAGCCATGGAGAAGAATTTAGACACTAGGAGAAGATAAGGAACACACCCATTATCAAGAAATCACATTAGGATTCTCTTTTTAACCTGTTCCTTAAAACACTAGTGCTTAGGAAATCTATTGGAGGCAGAAGCAGTCAAGGGTAGCTTAGGGTTAGGGTTAGGGTTAGGGTACGGTTTAGGGTACGGGTTAGGGTACGGGTTCGGGTACGGGTTTGGGTATGGCGTAGGATATGGGTTAGGGTTAGGGTTAGGGTTAGTTTGAGGGTAAGGGCTCGGTTTAGGGTACGGGTTAGGATTAGGGTACGTGTTAGGGTTAGGGTACGCGTTAGGGTTAGGGTAGTTATTAAACCTATCCCACTCTCTGGATACCCCTTAGCACGTCAAGGAATATTATTTGGGGGTCCAGCCATGGAGAAGAGTTTAGACACTAGGAGAAGATAAGGAACACACCCATTATCAAGAAATCACATTAGGATTCTCTTTTTAACCTGTTCCTTAAAACACTAGTGCTTAGGAAATCTATTGGAGGCAGAAGCAGTCAAGGGTAGCTTAGGGTTAGGGTTAGGGTTAGGGTTAGGGTTAGGGTACGGCTTAGGGTACGGGTTTGGGTACGGGTTCGTGTACGGCGTAGGGTATGGGTTAGGGTTAGGGTTAGGGTTAGTTTGAAGGTTAGGGATCGGTTTAGGGTACGGGTTAGGATTAGGGTTCGTGTTAGGGTAGGGGTTAGGGTTAGGGTACGCGTTAGGGTTAGGGTAGTTATTAAACCTATCCCACTCTCTAGATACCCCTTAGCACGTCAAGGAATATTGTTTGGGGGTCCAGCCATGGAGAAGAGTTTAGACACTAGGAGAAGATAAGGAACACACCCATTATCAAAAAATCACATTAGGATTCTCTTTTTAACCTGTTCCTTAAAACACTAGTGCTTAGGAAATCTATTGGAGGCAGAAGCAGTCAAGGGTAGCTTAGGGTTAGGGTTAGGGTTAGGGCTAGGGTTAGTACACGGCTTAGGGTACGGGTTCGGGTACGGGTTCGTGTACGGCGTAGGGTATGGGTTTGGGTTAGGGTTAGGGTTAGTTTGAAGGTTAGGGCTCGGTTTAGGGTACGGGTTAGGATTAGGGTTCGTGTTAGGGTTAGGGTAGGGGTTAGGGTTAGGGTACGCGTTAGGGTTAGGGTAGTTATTAAACCTATCCCACTCTCTAGATACCCCTTAGCACGTCAAGGAATATTATTTGGGTGTCCAGCCATGGAGAAGAGTTTAGACACTAGGAGAAGATAAGGAACACACCCATTATCCTGAAATCACATTAGGATTTTCTTTTTAACCTGTTCCTTAATACACTAGTGCTTAGGAAATCTATTGGAGGCAGAAGCAGTCAAGGGTAGCTTAGGGTTAGGGTTAGGGTTAGGGTTAGGGTTAGGGTACGGCTTAGGGTACGGGTTCGGGTACGGGTTCGGGTACGGCGTAGGGTATGGGTTAGGGTTAGGGTTAGGGTTAGTTTGAGTGTTAGGGCTCGGTTTAGGTTACGGGTTAGGATTAGGGTATGTGTTAGGGTTAGGGTAGGGGTTAGGGTTAGGGTACGCGTTAGGGTTAGGGTAGTTATTAAACCTATCCCACTCTCTAGATACCCCTTAGCACGTCAAGGAATATTATTTGGGGGTCCAGCCATGGAGAAGAGTTTAGACACTAGGAGAAGTTAAGGAACACACCCATTATCAAGAAATCACATTAGGATTCTCTTTTTAACCTGTTCCTTAAAACACTAGTGCTTAGGAAATCTATTGGAGGCAGAAGCAGTCAAGGGTAGCTTAGGGTTAGGGTTAGGGTTAGGGTTAGGGTTAGGGTACGGCTTAGGGTACGGGTTCGGGTACGGGTTCGTGTACGGCGTAGGGTATGGGTTAGTGTTAGGGTTAGGGTTAGTTTGAAGGTTTGGTCTCGGTTTAGGCTACGGGTTAGGATTAGGGTTCATGTTAGGGTTAGGGTAGGGGTTAGGGTTAGGGTACGCGTTAGGGTTAGGGTAGTTATTAAACCTATCCCACTCTCTAGATACCCCTTAGCACGTCAAGGAATATTATTTGGGGGTCCAGCCATGGAGAAGAGTTTAGACACTAGGAGAAGATAAGGAACACACCCATTATCCTGAAATCACATTAGGATTTTCTTTTTAACCTGTTCCTTAATACACTAGTGCTTAGGAAATCTATTGGAGGCAGAAGCAGTCAAGGGTAGCTTAGGGTTAGTGTTAGGGTTAGGGTTAGGGTTAGGGTACGGCTTAGGGTACGGGTTCGGGTACGGCGTAGGGTATGGGTTAGGGTTAGGGTTAGGGTTAGTTTGAGTGTTAGGGCTCGGTTTAGGTTACGGGTTAGGATTAGGGTACGTGTTAGGGTTAGGGTAGGGGTTAGGGTTAGGGTACGCGTTAGGGTTAGGGTAGTTATTAAACCTATCCCACTCTCTAGATACCCCTTAGCACGTCAAGGAATATTATTTGGGGGTCCAGCCATGGAGAAGAGTTTAGACACTAGGAGAAGATAAGGAACACACCCATTATCAAGAAATCACATTACGATTCTCTTTTTAACCTGTTCCTTAAAACACTAGTGCTTAGGAAATCTATTGGAGGCAGAAGCAGTCAAGGGTAGCTTAGGGTTAGGGTTAGGGTTAGGGCTAGGGTTAAGACACGGCTTAGGGTACGGGTTCGGGTACGGGTTCGTGTACGGCGTAGGGTATGTGTTTGGGTTAGGGTTAGGGTTAGTTTGAAAGTTAGGGCTCGGTTTAGGGTACGGGTTAGGATTAGGGTTCGTGTTAGGGTTAGGGTAGGGGTTAGGGTTAGGGTACGCGTTAGGGTTAGGGTAGTTATTAAACCTATCCCACTCTCTAGATACCCCTTAGCACGTCAAGGAATATTATTTGGGGGTCCAGCCATGGAGAAGAGTTTAGACACTAGGAGAAGATAAGGAACACACCCATTATCCTGAAATCACATTAGGATTTTCTTTTTAACCTGTTCCTTAATACACTAGTGCTTAGGAAATCTATTGGAGGCAGAAGCAGTCAAGGGTAGCTTAGGGTTAGTGTTAGGGTTAGAGTTAGGGTTAGGGTACGGCTTAGGGTACGGGTTCGGGTACGGGTTCGGGTACGGCGTAGGGTATGGGTTAGGGTTAGGGTTAGGGTTAGTTTGAGTGTTAGGGCTCGGTTTAGGTTACGGGTTAGGATTAGGGTACGTGTTAGGGTTAGGGTAGGGGTTAGGGTTAGGGTACGCGTTAGGGTTAGGGTAGTTATTAAACCTATCCCACTCTCTAGATACCCCTTAGCACGTCAAGGAATATTATTTGGGGGTCCAGCCATGGAGAAGAGTTTAGACACTAGGAGAAGATAAGGAACACACCCATTATCAAGAAATCACATTAGGATTCTCTTTTTAACCTGTTCCTTAAAACACTAGTGCTTAGGAAATCTATTGGAGGCAGAAGCAGTCAAGGGTAGCTTAGGGTTAGGGTTAGGGTTAGGGTTAGGGTTAGGGTACGGCTTAGGGTACGGGTTCGGGTACGGGTTCGTGTACGGCGTAGGGTATGGGTTAGTGTTAGGGTTAGGGTTAGTTTGAAGGTTTGGTCTCGGTTTAGGGTACGGGTTAGGATTAGGGTTCATGTTAGGGTTAGGGTAGGGGTTAGGGTTAGGGTACGCGTTAGGGTTAGGGTAGTTATTAAACCTATCCCACTCTCTAGATACCCCATAGCACGTCAAGGAATATTATTTGGGGGTCCAGCCATGGAGAAGAGTTTAGACACTAGGAGAATATAAGGAACACACCCATTATCCTGAAATCACATTAGGATTTTCTTTTTAACCTGTTCCTTAATACACTAATGCTTAGGAAATCTATTGGAGGCAGAAGCAGTCAAGGGTAGCTTAGGGTTAGTGTTAGGGTTAGGGTTAGGGTTAGGGTACGGCTTAGGGTACGGGTTCGGGTACGGGTTCGGGTACGGCGTAGGGTATGGGTTAGGGTTAGGGTTAGGGTTAGTTTGAGTGTTAGGGCTCGGTTTAGGTTACGGGTTAGGATTAGGGTACGTGTTAGGGTTAGGGTAGGGGTTAGGGTTAGGGTACGCGTTAGGGTTAGGGTAGTTATTAAACCTATCCCACTCTCTAGATACCCCTTAGCACGTCAAGGAATATTATTTGGGGGTCCAGCCATGGAGAAGAGTTTAGACACTAGGAGAAGATAAGGAACACACCCATTATCAAGAAATCACATTAGGATTCTCTTTTTAACCTGTTCCTTAAAACACTAGTGCTTAGGAAATCTATTGGAGGCAGAAGCAGTCAAGGGTAGCTTAGGGTTAGGGTTAGGGTTAGGGCTAGCGTTAAGACACGGCTTAGGGTACGGGTTCGGGTACGGGTTCGTGTACGGCGTAGGGTATGTGTTTGGGTTAGGGTTAGGGTTAGTTTGAAGGTTAGGGCTCGGTTTAGGGTACGGGTTAGGATTAGGGTTCGTGTTAGGGTTAGGGTAGGGGTTAGGGTTAGGGTACGCGTTAGGGTTAGGGTAGTTATTAAACCTATCCCACTCTCTAGATACCCCTTAGCACGTCAAGGAATATTATTTGGGGGTCCAGCCATGGAGAAGAGTTTAGACACTAGGAGAAGATAAGGAACACACCCATTATCAAGAAATCACATTAGGATTCTCTTTTTAACCTGTTCCTTAAAACACTAGTGCTTAGGAAATCTATTGGAGGCAGAAGCAGTCAAGGGTAGCTTAGGGTTAGGGTTAGGGTTAGGGTTAGGGTTAGGGTACGGCTTAGGGTACGGGTTCGGGTACGGGTTCGTGTACGGCGTAGGGTATGGGTTAGTGTTAGGGTTAGGGTTAGTTTGAAGGTTTGGTCTCGGTTTAGGGTACGGGTTAGGATTAGGGTTCATGTTAGGGTTAGGGTAGGGGTTAGGGTTAGGGTACGCGTTAGGGTTAGGGTAGTTATTAAACCTATCCCACTCTCTAGATACCCCATAGCACGTCAAGGAATATTATTTGGGGGTCCAGCCATGGAGAAGAGTTTAGACACTAGGAGAATATAAGGAACACACCCATTATCCTGAAATCACATTAGGATTTTCTTTTTAACCTGTTCCTTAATACACTAGTGCTTAGGAAATCTATTGGAGGCAGAAGCAGTCAAGGGTAGCTTAGGGTTAGGGTTAGGGTTAGGGTTAGGGTTAGGGTACGGCTTAGGGTACGGGTTCGGGTACGGGTTCGGGTACGGCGTAGGGTATGGGTTAGGGTTAGGGTTAGGGTTAGTTTGAGTGTTAGGGCTCGGTTTAGGTTACGGGTTAGGATTAGGGTACGTGTTAGGGTTAGGGTAGGGGTTAGGGTTAGGGTACGCGTTAGGGTTAGGGTAGTTATTAAACCTATCCCACTCTCTAGATACCCCTTAGCACGTCAAGGAATATTATTTGGGGGTCCAGCCATGGAGAAGAATTTAGACACTAGGAGAAGATAAGGAACACACCCATTATCAAGAAATCACATTAGGATTCTCTTTTTAACCTGTTCCTTAAAACACTAGTGCTTAGGAAATCTATTGGAGGCAGAAGCAGTCAAGGGTAGCTTAGGGTTAGGGTTAGGGTTAGGGTACGGTTTAGGGTACGGGTTAGGGTACGGGTTCGGGTACGGGTTTGGGTATGGCGTAGGATATGGGTTAGGGTTAGGGTTAGGGTTAGTTTGAGGGTAAGGGCTCGGTTTAGGGTACGGGTTAGGATTAGGGTACGTGTTAGGGTTAGGGTACGCGTTAGGGTTAGGGTAGTTATTAAACCTATCCCACTCTCTGGATACCCCTTAGCACGTCAAGTAATATTATTTGGGGGTCCAGCCATGGAGAAGAGTTTAGACACTAGGAGAAGATAAGGAACACACCCATTATCAAGAAATCACATTAGGATTCTCTTTTTAACCTGTTCCTTAAAACACTAGTGCTTAGGAAATCTATTGGAGGCAGAAGCAGTCAAGGGTAGCTTAGGGTTAGGGTTAGGGTTAGGGTTAGGGTTAGGGTACGGCTTAGGGTACGGGTTTGGGTACGGGTTCGTGTACGGCGTAGGGTATGGGTTAGGGTTAGGGTTAGGGTTAGTTTGAAGGTTAGGGATCGGTTTAAGGTACGGGTTAGGATTAGGGTTCGTGTTAGGGTAGGGGTTAGGGTTAGGGTACGCGTTAGGGTTAGGGTAGTTATTAAACCTATCCCACTCTCTAGATACCCCTTAGCACGTCAAGGAATATTATTTGGGTGTCCAGCCATGGAGAAGAGTTTAGACACTAGGAGAAGATAAGGAACACACCCATTATCAAGAAATCACATTAGGATTCTCTTTTTAACCTGTTCCTTAAAACACTAGTGCTTAGGAAATCTATTGGAGGCAGAAGCAGTCAAGGGTAGCTTAGGGTTAGGGTTAGGGTTAGGGCTAGGGTTAAGACACGGCTTAGGGTACGGGTTCGGGTACGGGTTCGTGTACGGCGTAGGGTATGTGTTTGGGTTAGGGTTAGGGTTAGTTTGAAAGTTAGGGCTCGGTTTAGGGTACGGGTTAGGATTAGGGTTCGTGTTAGGGTTAGGGTAGGGGTTAGGGTTAGGGTACGCGTTAGGGTTAGGGTAGTTATTAAACCTATCCCACTCTCTAGATACCCCTTAGCACGTCAAGGAATATTATTTGGGGGTCCAGCCATGGAGAAGAGTTTAGACACTAGGAGAAGATAAGGAACACACCCATTATCCTGAAATCACATTAGGATTTTCTTTTTAACCTGTTCCTTAATACACTAGTGCTTAGGAAATCTATTGGAGGCAGAAGCAGTCAAGGGTAGCTTAGGGTTAGTGTTAGGGTTAGGGTTAGGGTTAGGGTACGGCTTAGGGTACGGGTTCGGGTACGGGTTCGGGTACGGCGTAGGGTATGGGTTAGGGTTAGGGTTAGGGTTAGTTTGAGTGTTAGGGCTCGGTTTAGGTTACGGGTTAGGATTAGGGTACGTGTTAGGGTTAGGGTAGGGGTTAGGGTTAGGGTACGCGTTAGGGTTAGGGTAGTTATTAAACCTATCCCACTCTCTAGATACCCCTTAGCACGTCAAGGAATATTATTTGGGGGTCCAGCCATGGAGAAGAGTTTAGACACTAGGAGAAGATAAGGAACACACCCATTATCAAGAAATCACATTAGGATTCTCTTTTTAACCTGTTCCTTAAAACACTAGTGCTTAGGAAATCTATTGGAGGCAGAAGCAGTCAAGGGTAGCTTAGGGTTAGGGTTAGGGTTAGGGCTAGCGTTAAGACACGGCTTAGGGTACGGGTTCGGGTACGGGTTCGTGTACGGCGTAGGGTATGTGTTTGGGTTAGGGTTAGGGTTAGTTTGAAGGTTAGGGCTCGGTTTAGGGTACGGGTTAGGATTAGGGTTCGTGTTAGGGTTAGGGTAGGGGTTAGGGTTAGGGTACGCGTTAGGGTTAGGGTAGTTATTAAACCTATCCCACTCTCTAGATACCCCTTAGCACGTCAAGGAATATTATTTGGGGGTCCAGCCATGGAGAAGAGTTTAGACACTAGGAGAAGATAAGGAACACACCCATTATCAAGAAATCACATTAGGATTCTCTTTTTAACCTGTTCCTTAAAACACTAGTGCTTAGGAAATCTATTGGAGGCAGAAGCAGTCAAGGGTAGCTTAGGGTTAGGGTTAGGGTTAGGGTTAGGGTTAGGGTACGGCTTAGGGTACGGGTTCGGGTACGGGTTCGTGTACGGCGTAGGGTATGGGTTAGTGTTAGGGTTAGGGTTAGTTTGAAGGTTTGGTCTCGGTTTAGGGTACGGGTTAGGATTAGGGTTCATGTTAGGGTTAGGGTAGGGGTTAGGGTTAGGGTACGCGTTAGGGTTAGGGTAGTTATTAAACCTATCCCACTCTCTAGATACCCCATAGCACGTCAAGGAATATTATTTGGGGGTCCAGCCATGGAGAAGAGTTTAGACACTAGGAGAATATAAGGAACACACCCATTATCCTGAAATCACATTAGGATTTTCTTTTTAACCTGTTCCTTAATACACTAATGCTTAGGAAATCTATTGGAGGCAGAAGCAGTCAAGGGTAGCTTAGGGTTAGTGTTAGGGTTAGGGTTAGGGTTAGGGTACGGCTTAGGGTACGGGTTCGGGTACGGGTTCGGGTACGGCGTAGGGTATGGGTTAGGGTTAGGGTTAGGGTTAGTTTGAGTGTTAGGGCTCGGTTTAGGTTACGGGTTAGGATTAGGGTACGTGTTAGGGTTAGGGTAGGGGTTAGGGTTAGGGTACGCGTTAGGGTTAGGGTAGTTATTAAACCTATCCCACTCTCTAGATACCCCTTAGCACGTCAAGGAATATTATTTGGGGGTCCAGCCATGGAGAAGAGTTTAGACACTAGGAGAAGATAAGGAACACACCCATTATCAAGAAATCACATTAGGATTCTCTTTTTAACCTGTTCCTTAAAACACTAGTGCTTAGGAAATCTATTGGAGGCAGAAGCAGTCAAGGGTAGCTTAGGGTTAGGGTTAGGGTTAGGGCTAGCGTTAAGACACGGCTTAGGGTACGGGTTCGGGTACGGGTTCGTGTACGGCGTAGGGTATGTGTTTGGGTTAGGGTTAGGGTTAGTTTGAAGGTTAGGGCTCGGTTTAGGGTACGGGTTAGGATTAGGGTTCGTGTTAGGGTTAGGGTAGGGGTTAGGGTTAGGGTACGCGTTAGGGTTAGGGTAGTTATTAAACCTATCCCACTCTCTAGATACCCCTTAGCACGTCAAGGAATATTATTTGGGGGTCCAGCCATGGAGAAGAGTTTAGACACTAGGAGAAGATAAGGAACACACCCATTATCAAGAAATCACATTAGGATTCTCTTTTTAACCTGTTCCTTAAAACACTAGTGCTTAGGAAATCTATTGGAGGCAGAAGCAGTCAAGGGTAGCTTAGGGTTAGGGTTAGGGTTAGGGTTAGGGTTAGGGTACGGCTTAGGGTACGGGTTCGGGTACGGGTTCGTGTACGGCGTAGGGTATGGGTTAGTGTTAGGGTTAGGGTTAGTTTGAAGGTTTGGTCTCGGTTTAGGGTACGGGTTAGGATTAGGGTTCATGTTAGGGTTAGGGTAGGGGTTAGGGTTAGGGTACGCGTTAGGGTTAGGGTAGTTATTAAACCTATCCCACTCTCTAGATACCCCATAGCACGTCAAGGAATATTATTTGGGGGTCCAGCCATGGAGAAGAGTTTAGACACTAGGAGAATATAAGGAACACACCCATTATCCTGAAATCACATTAGGATTTTCTTTTTAACCTGTTCCTTAATACACTAATGCTTAGGAAATCTATTGGAGGCAGAAGCAGTCAAGGGTAGCTTAGGGTTAGGGTTAGGGTTAGGGTTAGGGTTAGGGTACGGCTTAGGGTACGGGTTCGGGTACGGGTTCGGGTACGGCGTAGGGTATGGGTTAGGGTTAGGGTTAGGGTTAGTTTGAGTGTTAGGGCTCGGTTTAGGTTACGGGTTAGGATTAGGGTACGTGTTAGGGTTAGGGTAGGGGTTAGGGTTAGGGTACGCGTTAGGGTTAGGGTAGTTATTAAACCTATCCCACTCTCTAGATACCCCTTAGCACGTCAAGGAATATTATTTGGGGGTCCAGCCATGGAGAAGAATTTAGACACTAGGAGAAGATAAGGAACACACCCATTATCAAGAAATCACATTAGGATTCTCTTTTTAACCTGTTCCTTAAAACTACACTAGTGCTTAGGAAATCTATTGGAGGCAGAAGCAGTCAAGGGTAGCTTAGGGTTAGGGTTAGGGTTAGGGTACGGTTTAGGGTACGGGTTAGGGTACGGGTTCGGGTACGGGTTTGGGTATGGCGTAGGATATGGGTTAGGGTTAGGGTTAGGGTTAGTTTGAGGGTAAGGGCTCGGTTTAGGGTACGGGTTAGGATTAGGGTACGTGTTAGGGTTAGGGTACGCGTTAGGGTTAGGGTAGTTATTAAACCTATCCCACTCTCTGGATACCCCTTAGCACGTCAAGTAATATTATTTGGGGGTCCAGCCATGGAGAAGAGTTTAGACACTAGGAGAAGATAAGGAACACACCCATTATCAAGAAATCACATTAGGATTCTCTTTTTAACCTGTTCCTTAAAACACTAGTGCTTAGGAAATCTATTGGAGGCAGAAGCAGTCAAGGGTAGCTTAGGGTTAGGGTTAGGGTTAGGGTTAGGGTTAGGGTACGGCTTAGGGTACGGGTTTGGGTACGGGTTCGTGTACGGCGTAGGGTATGGGTTAGGGTTAGGGTTAGGGTTAGTTTGAAGGTTAGGGATCGGTTTAAGGTACGGGTTAGGATTAGGGTTCGTGTTAGGGTAGGGGTTAGGGTTAGGGTACGCGTTAGGGTTAGGGTAGTTATTAAACCTATCCCACTCTCTAGATACCCCTTAGCACGTCAAGGAATATTATTTGGGTGTCCAGCCATGGAGAAGAGTTTAGACACTAGGAGAAGATAAGGAACACACCCATTATCAAGAAATCACATTAGGATTCTCTTTTTAACCTGTTCCTTAAAACACTAGTGCTTAGGAAATCTATTGGAGGCAGAAGCAGTCAAGGGTAGCTTAGGGTTAGTGTTAGGGTTAGGGTTAGGGTTAGGGTACGGCTTAGGGTACGGGTTCGGGTACGGGTTCGTGTACGGCGTAGGGTATGGGTTAGTGTTAGGGTTAGGGTTAGTTTGAAGGTTTGGTCTCGGTTTAGGGTACGGGTTAGGATTAGGGTTCGTGTTAGGGTTAGGGTAGGGGTTAGGGTTAGGGTACGTGTTAGGGTTAGGGTAGTTATTAAACCTATCCCACTCTCTAGATACCCCTTAGCACGTCAAGGAATATTATTTGGGGGTCCAGCCATGGAGAAGAGTTTAGACACTAGGAGAAGATAAGGAACACACCCATTATCCTGAAATCACATTAGGATTTTCTTTTTAACCTGTTCCTTAATACACTAGTGCTTAGGAAATCTATTGGAGGCAGAAGCAGTCAAGGGTAGCTTAGGGTTAGTGTTAGGGTTAGGGTTAGGGTTAGGGTACGGCTTAGGGTACGGGTTCGGGTACGGGTTCGGGTACGGCGTAGGGTATGGGTTAGGGTTAGGGTTAGGGTTAGTTTGAGTGTTAGGGCTCGGTTTAGGTTACGGGTTAGGATTAGGGTACGTGTTAGGGTTAGGGTAGGGGTTAGGGTTAGGGTACGCGTTAGGGTTAGGGTAGTTATTACACCTATCCCACTCTCTAGATACCCCTTAGCACGTCAAGGAATATTATTTGGGGGTCCAGCCATGGAGAAGAGTTTAGACACTAGGAGAAGATAAGGAACACACCCATTATCAAGAAATCACATTAGGATTCTCTTTTAACCTGTTCCTTAAAACACTAGTGCTTAGGAAATCTATTGGAGGCAGAAGCAGTCAAGGGTAGCTTAGGGTTAGGGTTAGGGTTAGGGCTAGCGTTAAGACACGGCTTAGGGTACGGGTTCGGGTACGGGTTCGTGTACGGCGTAGGGTATGTGTTTGGGTTAGGGTTAGGGTTAGTTTGAAGGTTAGGGCTCGGTTTAGGGTACGGGTTAGGATTAGGGTTCGTGTTAGGGTTAGGGTAGGGGTTAGGGTTAGGGTACGCGTTAGGGTTAGGGTAGTTATTAAACCTATCCCACTCTCTAGATACCCCTTAGCACGTCAAGGAATATTATTTGGGGGTCCAGCCATGGAGAAGAGTTTAGACACTAGGAGAAGATAAGGAACACACCCATTATCAAGAAATCACATTAGGATTCTCTTTTTAACCTGTTCCTTAAAACACTAGTGCTTAGGAAATCTATTGGAGGCAGAAGCAGTCAAGGGTAGCTTAGGGTTAGGGTTAGGGTTAGGGTTAGGGTTAGGGTACGGCTTAGGGTACGGGTTCGGGTACGGGTTCGTGTACGGCGTAGGGTATGGGTTAGTGTTAGGGTTAGGGTTAGTTTGAAGGTTTGGTCTCGGTTTAGGGTACGGGTTAGGATTAGGGTTCATGTTAGGGTTAGGGTAGGGGTTAGGGTTAGGGTACGCGTTAGGGTTAGGGTAGTTATTAAACCTATCCCACTCTCTAGATACCCCATAGCACGTCAAGGAATATTATTTGGGGGTCCAGCCATGGAGAAGAGTTAGACACTAGGAGAATATAAGGAACACACCCATATCCTGAAATCACATTAGGATTTTCTTTTTAACCTGTTCCTTAATACACTAATGCTTAGGAAATCTATTGGAGGCAGAAGCAGTCAAGGGTAGCTTAGGGTTAGTGTTAGGGTTAGGGTTAGGGTTAGGGTACGGCTTAGGGTACGGGTTCGGATACGGGTTCGGGTACGGCGTAGGGTATGGGTTAGGGTTAGGGTTAGGGTTAGTTTGAGTGTTAGGGCTCGGTTTAGGTTACGGGTTAGGATTAGGGTACGTGTTAGGGTTAGGGTAGGGGTTAGGGTTAGGGTACGCGTTAGGGTTAGGGTAGTTATTAAACCTATCCACTCTCTAGATACCCCTTAGCACGTCAAGGAATATTATTTGGGGGTCCAGCCATGGAGAAGAGTTTAGACACTAGGAGAAGATAAGGAACACACCCATTATCAAGAAATCACATTAGGATTCTCTTTTTAACCTGTTCCTTAAAACACTAGTGCTTAGGAAATCTATTGGAGGCAGAAGCAGTCAAGGGTAGCTTAGGGTTAGGGTTAGGGTTAGGGCTAGGGTTAGTACACGGCTTAGGGTACG
Organism: Eschrichtius robustus; assembly: GCF_028021215.1. NCBI lineage: Eukaryota > Metazoa > Chordata > Mammalia > Artiodactyla > Eschrichtiidae > Eschrichtius > Eschrichtius robustus. Next base: position 2,145,395 of record NW_027175427.1, read on the forward strand.
GGTTCGGGTACGGGTTCGTGTACGGCGTAGGGTATGGGTTAGTGTTAGGGTTAGGGTTAGTTTGAAGGTTTGGTCTCGGTTTAGGGTACGGGTTAGGATTAGGGTTCATGTTAGGGTTAGGGTAGGGGTTAGGGTTAGGGTACGCGTTAGGGTTAGGGTAGTTATTAAACCTATCCCACTCTCTAGATACCCCATAGCACGTCAAGGAATATTATTTGGGGGTCCAGCCATGGAGAAGAGTTTAGACACTAGGAGAATATAAGGAACACACCCATTATCCTGAAATCACATTAGGATTTTCTTTTTAACCTGTTCCTTAATACACTAATGCTTAGGAAATCTATTGGAGGCAGAAGCAGTCAAGGGTAGCTTAGGGTTAGGGTTAGGGTTAGGGTTAGGGTTAGGGTACGGCTTAGGGTACGGGTTCGGGTACGGGTTCGGGTACGGCGTAGGGTATGGGTTAGGGTTAGGGTTAGGGTTAGTTTGAGTGTTAGGGCTCGGTTTAGGTTACGGGTTAGGATTAGGGTACGTGTTAGGGTTAGGGTAGGGGTTAGGGTTAGGGTACGCGTTAGGGTTAGGGTAGTTATTAAACCTATCCCACTCTCTAGATACCCCTTAGCACGTCAAGGAATATTATTTGGGGGTCCAGCCATGGAGAAGAATTTAGACACTAGGAGAAGATAAGGAACACACCCATTATCAAGAAATCACATTAGGATTCTCTTTTTAACCTGTTCCTTAAAACACTAGTGCTTAGGAAATCTATTGGAGGCAGAAGCAGTCAAGGGTAGCTTAGGGTTAGGGTTAGGGTTAGGGTACGGTTTAGGGTACGGGTTAGGGTACGGGTTCGGGTACGGGTTTGGGTATGGCGTAGGATATGGGTTAGGGTTAGGGTTAGGGTTAGTTTGAGGGTAAGGGCTCGGTTTAGGGTACGGGTTAGGATTAGGGTACGTGTTAGGGTTAGGGTACGCGTTAGGGTTAGGGTAGTTATTAAACCTATCCCACTCTCTGGATACCCCTTAGCACGTCAAGTAATATTATTTGGGGGTCCAGCCATGGAGAAGAGTTTAGACACTAGGAGAAGATAAGGAACACACCCATTATCAAGAAATCACATTAGGATTCTCTTTTTAACCTGTTCCTTAAAACACTAGTGCTTAGGAAATCTATTGGAGGCAGAAGCAGTCAAGGGTAGCTTAGGGTTAGGGTTAGGGTTAGGGTTAGGGTTAGGGTACGGCTTAGGGTACGGGTTTGGGTACGGGTTCGTGTACGGCGTAGGGTATGGGTTAGGGTTAGGGTTAGGGTTAGTTTGAAGGTTAGGGATCGGTTTAAGGTACGGGTTAGGATTAGGGTTCGTGTTAGGGTAGGGGTTAGGGTTAGGGTACGCGTTAGGGTTAGGGTAGTTATTAAACCTATCCCACTCTCTAGATACCCCTTAGCACGTCAAGGAATATTATTTGGGTGTCCAGCCATGGAGAAGAGTTTAGACACTAGGAGAAGATAAGGAACACACCCATTATCAAGAAATCACATTAGGATTCTCTTTTTAACCTGTTCCTTAAAACACTAGTGCTTAGGAAATCTATTGGAGGCAGAAGCAGTCAAGGGTAGCTTAGGGTTAGGGTTAGGGTTAGGGTTAGGGTTAGGGTACGGCTTAGGGTACGGGTTCGGGTACGGGTTCGTGTACGGCGTAGGGTATGGGTTAGTGTTAGGGTTAGGGTTAGTTTGAAGGTTTGGTCTCGGTTTAGGGTACGGGTTAGGATTAGGGTTCGTGTTAGGGTTAGGGTAGGGGTTAGGGTTAGGGTACGTGTTAGGGTTAGGGTAGTTATTAAACCTATCCCACTCTCTAGATACCCCTTAGCACGTCAAGGAATATTATTTGGGGGTCCAGCCATGGAGAAGAGTTTAGACACTAGGAGAAGATAAGGAACACACCCATTATCCTGAAATCACATTAGGATTTTCTTTTTAACCTGTTCCTTAATACACTAGTGCTTAGGAAATCTATTGGAGGCAGAAGCAGTCAAGGGTAGCTTAGGGTTAGTGTTAGGGTTAGGGTTAGGGTTAGGGTACGGCTTAGGGTACGGGTTCGGGTACGGGTTCGGGTACGGCGTAGGGTATGGGTTAGGGTTAGGGTTAGGGTTAGTTTGAGTGTTAGGGCTCGGTTTAGGTTACGGGTTAGGATTAGGGTACGTGTTAGGGTTAGGGTAGGGGTTAGGGTTAGGGTACGCGTTAGGGTTAGGGTACTTATTACACCTATCCCACTCTCTAGATAACCCTTAGCACGTCAAGGAATATTATTTGGGGGTCCAGCCATGGAGAAGAGTTTAGACACTAGGAGAAGATAAGGAACACACCCATTATCAAGAAATCACATTAGGATTCTCTTTTTAACCTGTTCCTTAAAACACTAGTGCTTAGGAAATCTATTGGAGGCAGAAGCAGTCAAGGGTAGCTTAGGGTTAGGGTTAGGGTTAGGGCTAGCGTTAAGACACGGCTTAGGGTACGGGTTCGGGTACGGGTTCGTGTACGGCGTAGGGTATGTGTTTGGGTTAGGGTTAGGGTTAGTTTGAAGGTTAGGGCTCGGTTTAGGGTACGGGTTAGGATTAGGGTTCGTGTTAGGGTTAGGGTAGGGGTTAGGGTTAGGGTACGCGTTAGGGTTAGGGTAGTTATTAAACCTATCCCACTCTCTAGATACCCCTTAGCACGTCAAGGAATATTATTTGGGGGTCCAGCCATGGAGAAGAGTTTAGACACTAGGAGAAGATAAGGAACACACCCATTATCAAGAAATCACATTAGGATTCTCTTTTTAACCTGTTCCTTAAAACACTAGTGCTTAGGAAATCTATTGGAGGCAGAAGCAGTCAAGGGTAGCTTAGGGTTAGGGTTAGGGTTAGGGTTAGGGTTAGGGTACGGCTTAGGGTACGGGTTCGGGTACGGGTTCGTGTACGGCGTAGGGTATGGGTTAGTGTTAGGGTTAGGGTTAGTTTGAAGGTTTGGTCTCGGTTTAGGGTACGGGTTAGGATTAGGGTTCATGTTAGGGTTAGGGTAGGGGTTAGGGTTAGGGTACGCGTTAGGGTTAGGGTAGTTATTAAACCTATCCCACTCTCTAGATACCCCATAGCACGTCAAGGAATATTATTTGGGGGTCCAGCCATGGAGAAGAGTTTAGACACTAGGAGAATATAAGGAACACACCCATTATCCTGAAATCACATTAGGATTTTCTTTTTAACCTGTTCCTTAATACACTAATGCTTAGGAAATCTATTGGAGGCAGAAGCAGTCAAGGGTAGCTTAGGGTTAGTGTTAGGGTTAGGGTTAGGGTTAGGGTACGGCTTAGGGTACGGGTTCGGATACGGGTTCGGGTACGGCGTAGGGTATGGGTTAGGGTTAGGGTTAGGGTTAGTTTGAGTGTTAGGGCTCGGTTTAGGTTACGGGTTAGGATTAGGGTACGTGTTAGGGTTAGGGTAGGGGTTAGGGTTAGGGTACGCGTTAGGGTTAGGGTAGTTATTAAACCTATCCCACTCTCTAGATACCCCTTAGCACGTCAAGGAATATTATTTGGGGGTCCAGCCATGGAGAAGAGTTTAGACACTAGGAGAAGATAAGGAACACACCCATTATCAAGAAATCACATTAGGATTCTCTTTTTAACCTGTTCCTTAAAACACTAGTGCTTAGGAAATCTATTGGAGGCAGAAGCAGTCAAGGGTAGCTTAGGGTTAGGGTTAGGGTTAGGGCTAGGGTTAGTACACGGCTTAGGGTACGGGTTCGGGTACGGGTTCGTGTACGGCGTAGGGTATGGGTTAGTGTTAGGGTTAGGGTTAGTTTGAAGGTTTGGTCTCGGTTTAGGGTACGGGTTAGGATTAGGGTTCATGTTAGGGTTAGGGTAGGGGTTAGGGTTAGGGTACGCGTTAGGGTTAGGGTAGTTATTAAACCTATCCCACTCTCTAGATACCCCATAGCACGTCAAGGAATATTATTTGGGGGTCCAGCCATGGAGAAGAGTTTAGACACTAGGAGAATATAAGGAACACACCCATTATCCTGAAATCACATTAGGATTTTCTTTTTAACCTGTTCCTTAATACACTAATGCTTAGGAAATCTATTGGAGGCAGAAGCAGTCAAGGGTAGCTTAGGGTTAGGGTTAGGGTTAGGGTTAGGGTTAGGGTACGGCTTAGGGTACGGGTTCGGGTACGGGTTCGGGTACGGCGTAGGGTATGGGTTAGGGTTAGGGTTAGGGTTAGTTTGAGTGTTAGGGCTCGGTTTAGGTTACGGGTTAGGATTAGGGTACGTGTTAGGGTTAGGGTAGGGGTTAGGGTTAGGGTACGCGTTAGGGTTAGGGTAGTTATTAAACCTATCCCACTCTCTAGATACCCCTTAGCACGTCAAGGAATATTATTTGGGGGTCCAGCCATGGAGAAGAATTTAGACACTAGGAGAAGATAAGGAACACACCCATTATCAAGAAATCACATTAGGATTCTCTTTTTAACCTGTTCCTTAAAACACTAGTGCTTAGGAAATCTATTGGAGGCAGAAGCAGTCAAGGGTAGCTTAGGGTTAGGGTTAGGGTTAGGGTACGGTTTAGGGTACGGGTTAGGGTACGGGTTCGGGTACGGGTTTGGGTATGGCGTAGGATATGGGTTAGGGTTAGGGTTAGGGTTAGTTTGAGGGTAAGGGCTCGGTTTAGGGTACGGGTTAGGATTAGGGTACGTGTTAGGGTTAGGGTACGCGTTAGGGTTAGGGTAGTTATTAAACCTATCCCACTCTCTGGATACCCCTTAGCACGTCAAGTAATATTATTTGGGGGTCCAGCCATGGAGAAGAGTTTAGACACTAGGAGAAGATAAGGAACACACCCATTATCAAGAAATCACATTAGGATTCTCTTTTTAACCTGTTCCTTAAAACACTAGTGCTTAGGAAATCTATTGGAGGCAGAAGCAGTCAAGGGTAGCTTAGGGTTAGGGTTAGGGTTAGGGTTAGGGTTAGGGTACGGCTTAGGGTACGGGTTTGGGTACGGGTTCGTGTACGGCGTAGGGTATGGGTTAGGGTTAGGGTTAGGGTTAGTTTGAAGGTTAGGGATCGGTTTAAGGTACGGGTTAGGATTAGGGTTCGTGTTAGGGTAGGGGTTAGGGTTAGGGTACGCGTTAGGGTTAGGGTAGTTATTAAACCTATCCCACTCTCTAGATACCCCTTAGCACGTCAAGGAATATTATTTGGGTGTCCAGCCATGGAGAAGAGTTTAGACACTAGGAGAAGATAAGGAACACACCCATTATCAAGAAATCACATTAGGATTCTCTTTTTAACCTGTTCCTTAAAACACTAGTGCTTAGGAAATCTATTGGAGGCAGAAGCAGTCAAGGGTAGCTTAGGGTTAGGGTTAGGGTTAGGGTTAGGGTTAGGGTACGGCTTAGGGTACGGGTTCGGGTACGGGTTCGTGTACGGCGTAGGGTATGGGTTAGTGTTAGGGTTAGGGTTAGTTTGAAGGTTTGGTCTCGGTTTAGGGTACGGGTTAGGATTAGGGTTCGTGTTAGGGTTAGGGTAGGGGTTAGGGTTAGGGTACGTGTTAGGGTTAGGGTAGTTATTAAACCTATCCCACTCTCTAGATACCCCTTAGCACGTCAAGGAATATTATTTGGGGGTCCAGCCATGGAGAAGAGTTTAGACACTAGGAGAATATAAGGAACACACCCATTATCAAGAAATCACATTAGGATTCTCTTTTTAACCTGTTCCTTAAAACACTAGTGCTTAGGAAATCTATTGGAGGCAGAAGCAGTCAAGGGTAGCTTAGGGTTAGGGTTAGGGTTAGGGCTAGCGTTAAGACACGGCTTAGGGTACGGGTTCGGGTACGGGTTCGTGTACGGCGTAGGGTATGTGTTTGGGTTAGGGTTAGGGTTAGTTTGAAGGTTAGGGCTCGGTTTAGGGTACGGGTTAGGATTAGGGTTCGTGTTAGGGTTAGGGTAGGGGTTAGGGTTAGGGTACGCGTTAGGGTTAGGGTAGTTATTAAACCTATCCCACTCTCTAGATACCCCTTAGCACGTCAAGGAATATTATTTGGGGGTCCAGCCATGGAGAAGAGTTTAGACACTAGGAGAAGATAAGGAACACACCCATTATCAAGAAATCACATTAGGATTCTCTTTTTAACCTGTTCCTTAAAACACTAGTGCTTAGGAAATCTATTGGAGGCAGAAGCAGTCAAGGGTAGCTTAGGGTTAGGGTTAGGGTTAGGGTTAGGGTTAGGGTACGGCTTAGGGTACGGGTTCGGGTACGGGTTCGTGTACGGCGTAGGGTATGGGTTAGTGTTAGGGTTAGGGTTAGTTTGAAGGTTTGGTCTCGGTTTAGGGTACGGGTTAGGATTAGGGTTCATGTTAGGGTTAGGGTAGGGGTTAGGGTTAGGGTACGCGTTAGGGTTAGGGTAGTTATTAAACCTATCCCACTCTCTAGATACCCCATAGCACGTCAAGGAATATTATTTGGGGGTCCAGCCATGGAGAAGAGTTTAGACACTAGGAGAATATAAGGAACACACCCATTATCCTGAAATCACATTAGGATTTTCTTTTTAACCTGTTCCTTAATACACTAATGCTTAGGAAATCTATTGGAGGCAGAAGCAGTCAAGGGTAGCTTAGGGTTAGTGTTAGGGTTAGGGTTAGGGTTAGGGTACGGCTTAGGGTACGGGTTCGGATACGGGTTCGGGTACGGCGTAGGGTATGGGTTAGGGTTAGGGTTAGGGTTAGTTTGAGTGTTAGGGCTCGGTTTAGGTTACGGGTTAGGATTAGGGTACGTGTTAGGGTTAGGGTAGGGGTTAGGGTTAGGGTACGCGTTAGGGTTAGGGTAGTTATTAAACCTATCCCACTCTCTAGATACCCCTTAGCACGTCAAGGAATATTATTTGGGGGTCCAGCCATGGAGAAGAGTTTAGACACTAGGAGAAGATAAGGAACACACCCATTATCAAGAAATCACATTAGGATTCTCTTTTTAACCTGTTCCTTAAAACACTAGTGCTTAGGAAATCTATTGGAGGCAGAAGCAGTCAAGGGTAGCTTAGGGTTAGGGTTAGGGTTAGGGCTAGGGTTAGTACACGGCTTAGGGTACGGGTTCGGGTACGGGTTCGTGTACGGCGTAGGGTATGGGTTAGTGTTAGGGTTAGGGTTAGTTTGAAGGTTTGGTCTCGGTTTAGGGTACGGGTTAGGATTAGGGTTCATGTTAGGGTTAGGGTAGGGGTTAGGGTTAGGGTACGCGTTAGGGTTAGGGTAGTTATTAAACCTATCCCACTCTCTAGATACCCCATAGCACGTCAAGGAATATTATTTGGGGGTCCAGCCATGGAGAAGAGTTTAGACACTAGGAGAATATAAGGAACACACCCATTATCCTGAAATCACATTAGGATTTTCTTTTTAACCTGTTCCTTAATACACTAATGCTTAGGAAATCTATTGGAGGCAGAAGCAGTCAAGGGTAGCTTAGGGTTAGGGTTAGGGTTAGGGTTAGGGTTAGGGTACGGCTTAGGGTACGGGTTCGGGTACGGGTTCGGGTACGGCGTAGGGTATGGGTTAGGGTTAGGGTTAGGGTTAGTTTGAGTGTTAGGGCTCGGTTTAGGTTACGGGTTAGGATTAGGGTACGTGTTAGGGTTAGGGTAGGGGTTAGGGTTAGGGTACGCGTTAGGGTTAGGGTAGTTATTAAACCTATCCCACTCTCTAGATACCCCTTAGCACGTCAAGGAATATTATTTGGGGGTCCAGCCATGGAGAAGAATTTAGACACTAGGAGAAGATAAGGAACACACCCATTATCAAGAAATCACATTAGGATTCTCTTTTTAACCTGTTCCTTAAAACACTAGTGCTTAGGAAATCTATTGGAGGCAGAAGCAGTCAAGGGTAGCTTAGGGTTAGGGTTAGGGTTAGGGTACGGTTTAGGGTACGGGTTAGGGTACGGGTTCGGGTACGGGTTTGGGTATGGCGTAGGATATGGGTTAGGGTTAGGGTTAGGGTTAGTTTGAGGGTAAGGGCTCGGTTTAGGGTACGGGTTAGGATTAGGGTACGTGTTAGGGTTAGGGTACGCGTTAGGGTTAGGGTAGTTATTAAACCTATCCCACTCTCTGGATACCCCTTAGCACGTCAAGTAATATTATTTGGGGGTCCAGCCATGGAGAAGAGTTTAGACACTAGGAGAAGATAAGGAACACACCCATTATCAAGAAATCACATTAGGATTCTCTTTTTAACCTGTTCCTTAAAACACTAGTGCTTAGGAAATCTATTGGAGGCAGAAGCAGTCAAGGGTAGCTTAGGGTTAGGGTTAGGGTTAGGGTTAGGGTTAGGGTACGGCTTAGGGTACGGGTTTGGGTACGGGTTCGTGTACGGCGTAGGGTATGGGTTAGGGTTAGGGTTAGGGTTAGTTTGAAGGTTAGGGATCGGTTTAAGGTACGGGTTAGGATTAGGGTTCGTGTTAGGGTAGGGGTTAGGGTTAGGGTACGCGTTAGGGTTAGGGTAGTTATTAAACCTATCCCACTCTCTAGATACCCCTTAGCACGTCAAGGAATATTATTTGGGTGTCCAGCCATGGAGAAGAGTTTAGACACTAGGAGAAGATAAGGAACACACCCATTATCAAGAAATCACATTAGGATTCTCTTTTTAACCTGTTCCTTAAAACACTAGTGCTTAGGAAATCTATTGGAGGCAGAAGCAGTCAAGGGTAGCTTAGGGTTAGGGTTAGGGTTAGGGTTAGGGTTAGGGTACGGCTTAGGGTACGGGTTCGGGTACGGGTTCGTGTACGGCGTAGGGTATGGGTTAGTGTTAGGGTTAGGGTTAGTTTGAAGGTTTGGTCTCGGTTTAGGGTACGGGTTAGGATTAGGGTTCGTGTTAGGGTTAGGGTAGGGGTTAGGGTTAGGGTACGTGTTAGGGTTAGGGTAGTTATTAAACCTATCCCACTCTCTAGATACCCCTTAGCACGTCAAGGAATATTATTTGGGGGTCCAGCCATGGAGAAGAGTTTAGACACTAGGAGAAGATAAGGAACACACCCATTATCCTGAAATCACATTAGGATTTTCTTTTTAACCTGTTCCTTAATACACTAGTGCTTAGGAAATCTATTGGAGGCAGAAGCAGTCAAGGGTAGCTTAGGGTTAGTGTTAGGGTTAGGGTTAGGGTTAGGGTACGGCTTAGGGTACGGGTTCGGGTACGGGTTCGGGTACGGCGTAGGGTATGGGTTAGGGTTAGGGTTAGGGTTAGTTTGAGTGTTAGGGCTCGGTTTAGGTTACGGGTTAGGATTAGGGTACGTGTTAGGGTTAGGGTAGGGGTTAGGGTTAGGGTACGCGTTAGGGTTAGGGTACTTATTACACCTATCCCACTCTCTAGATACCCCTTAGCACGTCAAGGAATATTATTTGGGGGTCCAGCCATGGAGAAGAGTTTAGACACTAGGAGAAGATAAGGAACACACCCATTATCAAGAAATCACATTAGGATTCTCTTTTTAACCTGTTCCTTAAAACACTAGTGCTTAGGAAATCTATTGGAGGCAGAAGCAGTCAAGGGTAGCTTAGGGTTAGGGTTAGGGTTAGGGCTAGCGTTAAGACACGGCTTAGGGTACGGGTTCGGGTACGGGTTCGTGTACGGCGTAGGGTATGTGTTTGGGTTAGGGTTAGGGTTAGTTTGAAGGTTAGGGCTCAGTTTAGGGTACGGGTTAGGATTAGGGTTCGTGTTAGGGTTAGGGTAGGGGTTAGGGTTAGGGTACGCGTTAGGGTTAGGGTAGTTATTAAACCTATCCCACTCTCTAGATACCCCTTAGCACGTCAAGGAATATTATTTGGGGGTCCAGCCATGGAGAAGAGTTTAGACACTAGGAGAAGATAAGGAACACACCCATTATCAAGAAATCACATTAGGATTCTCTTTTTAACCTGTTCCTTAAAACACTAGTGCTTAGGAAATCTATTGGAGGCAGAAGCAGTCAAGGGTAGCTTAGGGTTAGGGTTAGGGTTAGGGTTAGGGTTAGGGTACGGCTTAGGGTACGGGTTCGGGTACGGGTTCGTGTACGGCGTAGGGTATGGGTTAGTGTTAGGGTTAGGGTTAGTTTGAAGGTTTGGTCTCGGTTTAGGGTACGGGTTAGGATTAGGGTTCATGTTAGGGTTAGGGTAGGGGTTAGGGTTAGGGTACGCGTTAGGGTTAGGGTAGTTATTAAACCTATCCCACTCTCTAGATACCCCATAGCACGTCAAGGAATATTATTTGGGGGTCCAGCCATGGAGAAGAGTTTAGACACTAGGAGAATATAAGGAACACACCCATTATCCTGAAATCACATTAGGATTTTCTTTTTAACCTGTTCCTTAATACACTAATGCTTAGGAAATCTATTGGAGGCAGAAGCAGTCAAGGGTAGCTTAGGGTTAGTGTTAGGGTTAGGGTTAGGGTTAGGGTACGGCTTAGGGTACGGGTTCGGATACGGGTTCGGGTACGGCGTAGGGTATGGGTTAGGGTTAGGGTTAGGGTTAGTTTGAGTGTTAGGGCTCGGTTTAGGTTACGGGTTAGGATTAGGGTACGTGTTAGGGTTAGGGTAGGGGTTAGGGTTAGGGTACGCGTTAGGGTTAGGGTAGTTATTAAACCTATCCCACTCTCTAGATACCCCTTAGCACGTCAAGGAATATTATTTGGGGGTCCAGCCATGGAGAAGAGTTTAGACACTAGGAGAAGATAAGGAACACACCCATTATCAAGAAATCACATTAGGATTCTCTTTTTAACCTGTTCCTTAAAACACTAGTGCTTAGGAAATCTATTGGAGGCAGAAGCAGTCAAGGGTAGCTTAGGGTTAGGGTTAGGGTTAGGGCTAGGGTTAGTACACGGCTTAGGGTACGGGTTCGGGTACGGGTTCGTGTACGGCGTAGGGTATGGGTTAGTGTTAGGGTTAGGGTTAGTTTGAAGGTTTGGTCTCGGTTTAGGGTACGGGTTAGGATTAGGGTTCATGTTAGGGTTAGGGTAGGGGTTAGGGTTAGGGTATGCGTTAGGGTTAGGGTAGTTATTAAACCTATCCCACTCTCTAGATACCCCATAGCACGTCAAGGAATATTATTTGGGGGTCCAGCCATGGAGAAGAGTTTAGACACTAGGAGAATATAAGGAACACACCCATTATCCTGAAATCACATTAGGATTTTCTTTTTAACCTGTTCCTTAATACACTAATGCTTAGGAAATCTATTGGAGGCAGAAGCAGTCAAGGGTAGCTTAGGGTTAGGGTTAGGGTTAGGGTTAGGGTTAGGGTACGGCTTAGGGTACGGGTTCGGGTACGGGTTCGGGTACGGCGTAGGGTATGGGTTAGGGTTAGGGTTAGGGTTAGTTTGAGTGTTAGGGCTCGGTTTAGGTTACGGGTTAGGATTAGGGTACGTGTTAGGGTTAGGGTAGGGGTTAGGGTTAGGGTACGCGTTAGGGTTAGGGTAGTTATTAAACCTATCCCACTCTCTAGATACCCCTTAGCACGTCAAGGAATAGTATTTGGGGGTCCAGCCATGGAGAAGAATTTAGACACTAGGAGAAGATAAGGAACACACCCATTATCAAGAAATCACATTAGGATTCTCTTTTTAACCTGTTCCTTAAAACACTAGTGCTTAGGAAATCTATTGGAGGCAGAAGCAGTCAAGGGTAGCTTAGGGTTAGGGTTAGGGTTAGGGTACGGTTTAGGGTACGGGTTAGGGTACGGGTTCGGGTACGGGTTTGGGTATGGCGTAGGATATGGGTTAGGGTTAGGGTTAGGGTTAGTTTGAGGGTAAGGGCTCGGTTTAGGGTACGGGTTAGGATTAGGGTACGTGTTAGGGTTAGGGTACGCGTTAGGGTTAGGGTAGTTATTAAACCTATCCCACTCTCTGGATACCCCTTAGCACGTCAAGTAATATTATTTGGGGGTCCAGCCATGGAGAAGAGTTTAGACACTAGGAGAAGATAAGGAACACACCCATTATCAAGAAATCACATTAGGATTCTCTTTTTAACCTGTTCCTTAAAACACTAGTGCTTAGGAAATCTATTGGAGGCAGAAGCAGTCAAGGGTAGCTTAGGGTTAGGGTTAGGGTTAGGGTTAGGGTTAGGGTACGGCTTAGGGTACGGGTTTGGGTACGGGTTCGTGTACGGCGTAGGGTATGGGTTAGGGTTAGGGTTAGGGTTAGTTTGAAGGTTAGGGATCGGTTTAAGGTACGGGTTAGGATTAGGGTTCGTGTTAGGGTAGGGGTTAGGGTTAGGGTACGCGTTAGGGTTAGGGTAGTTATTAAACCTATCCCACTCTCTAGATACCCCTTAGCACGTCAAGGAATATTATTTGGGTGTCCAGCCATGGAGAAGAGTTTAGACACTAGGAGAAGATAAGGAACACACCCATTATCAAGAAATCACATTAGGATTCTCTTTTTAACCTGTTCCTTAAAACACTAGTGCTTAGGAAATCTATTGGAGGCAGAAGCAGTCAAGGGTAGCTTAGGGTTAGGGTTAGGGTTAGGGTTAGGGTTAGGGTACGGCTTAGGGTACGGGTTCGGGTACGGGTTCGTGTACGGCGTAGGGTATGGGTTAGTGTTAGGGTTAGGGTTAGTTTGAAGGTTTGGTCTCGGTTTAGGGTACGGGTTAGGATTAGGGTTCGTGTTAGGGTTAGGGTAGGGGTTAGGGTTAGGGTACGTGTTAGGGTTAGGGTAGTTATTAAACCTATCCCACTCTCTAGATACCCCTTAGCACGTCAAGGAATATTATTTGGGGGTCCAGCCATGGAGAAGAGTTTAGACACTAGGAGAAGATAAGGAACACACCCATTATCCTGAAATCACATTAGGATTTTCTTTTTAACCTGTTCCTTAATACACTAGTGCTTAGGAAATCTATTGGAGGCAGAAGCAGTCAAGGGTAGCTTAGGGTTAGTGTTAGGGTTAGGGTTAGGGTTAGGGTACGGCTTAGGGTACGGGTTCGGGTACGGGTTCGGGTACGGCGTAGGGTATGGGTTAGGGTTAGGGTTAGGGTTAGTTTGAGTGTTAGGGCTCGGTTTAGGTTACGGGTTAGGATTAGGGTACGTGTTAGGGTTAGGGTAGGGGTTAGGGTTAGGGTACGCGTTAGGGTTAGGGTAGTTATTACACCTATCCCACTCTCTAGATACCCCTTAGCACGTCAAGGAATATTATTTGGGGGTCCAGCCATGGAGAAGAGTTTAGACACTAGGAGAAGATAAGGAACACACCCATTATCAAGAAATCATATTAGGATTCTCTTTTTAACCTGTTCCTTAAAACACTAGTGCTTAGGAAATCTATTGGAGGCAGAAGCAGTCAAGGGTAGCTTAGGGTTAGGGTTAGGGTTAGGGCTAGCGTTAAGACACGGCTTAGGGTACGGGTTCGGGTACGGGTTCGTGTACGGCGTAGGGTATGTGTTTGGGTTAGGGTTAGGGTTAGTTTGAAGGTTAGGGCTCGGTTTAGGGTACGGGTTAGGATTAGGGTTCGTGTTAGGGTTAGGGTAGGGGTTAGGGTTAGGGTACGCGTTAGGGTTAGGGTAGTTATTAAACCTATCCCACTCTCTAGATACCCCTTAGCACGTCAAGGAATATTATTTGGGGGTCCAGCCATGGAGAAGAGTTTAGACACTAGGAGAAGATAAGGAACACACCCATTATCAAGAAATCACATTAGGATTCTCTTTTTAACCTGTTCCTTAAAACACTAGTGCTTAGGAAATCTATTGGAGGCAGAAGCAGTCAAGGGTAGCTTAGGGTTAGGGTTAGGGTTAGGGTTAGGGTTAGGGTACGGCTTAGGGTACGGGTTCGGGTACGGGTTCGTGTACGGCGTAGGGTATGGGTTAGTGTTAGGGTTAGGGTTAGTTTGAAGGTTTGGTCTCGGTTTAGGGTACGGGTTAGGATTAGGGTTCATGTTAGGGTTAGGGTAGGGGTTAGGGTTAGGGTACGCGTTAGGGTTAGGGTAGTTATTAAACCTATCCCACTCTCTAGATACCCCATAGCACGTCAAGGAATATTATTTGGGGGTCCAGCCATGGAGAAGAGTTTAGACACTAGGAGAATATAAGGAACACACCCATTATCCTGAAATCACATTAGGATTTTCTTTTTAACCTGTTCCTTAATACACTAATGCTTAGGAAATCTATTGGAGGCAGAAGCAGTCAAGGGTAGCTTAGGGTTAGTGTTAGGGTTAGGGTTAGGGTTAGGGTACGGCTTAGGGTACGGGTTCGGATACGGGTTCGGGTACGGCGTAGGGTATGGGTTAGTGTTAGGGTTAGGGTTAGTTTGAGTGTTAGGGCTCGGTTTAGGTTACGGGTTAGGATTAGGGTACGTGTTAGGGTTAGGGTAGGGGTTAGGGTTAGGGTACGCGTTAGGGTTAGGGTAGTTATTAAACCTATCCCACTCTCTAGATACCCCTTAGCACGTCAAGGAATATTATTTGGGGGTCCAGCCATGGAGAAGAGTTTAGACACTAGGAGAAGATAAGGAACACACCCATTATCAAGAAATCACATTAGGATTCTCTTTTTAACCTGTTCCTTAAAACACTAGTGCTTAGGAAATCTATTGGAGGCAGAAGCAGTCAAGGGTAGCTTAGGGTTAGGGTTAGGGTTAGGGCTAGCGTTAAGACACGGCTTAGGGTACGGGTTCGGGTACGGGTTCGTGTACGGTGTAGGGTATGTGTTTGGGTTAGGGTTAGGGTTAGTTTGAAGGTTAGGGCTCGGTTTAGGGTACGGGTTAGGATTAGGGTTCGTGTTAGGGTTAGGGTAGGGGTTAGGGTTAGGGTACGCGTTAGGGTTAGGGTAGTTATTAAACCTATCCCACTCTCTAGATACCCCTTAGCACGTCAAGGAATATTATTTGGGGGTCCAGCCATGGAGAAGAGTTTAGACACTAGGAGAAGATAAGGAACACACCCATTATCAAGAAATCACATTAGGATTCTCTTTTTAACCTGTTCCTTAAAACACTAGTGCTTAGGAAATCTATTGGAGGCAGAAGCAGTCAAGGGTAGCTTAGGGTTAGGGTTAGGGTTAGGGTACGGTTTAGGGTACGGGTTAGGGTACGGGTTCGGGTACGGGTTTGGGTATGGCGTAGGATATGGGTTAGGGTTAGGGTTAGGGTTAGTTTGAGGGTAAGGGCTCGGTTTAGGGTACGGGTTAGGATTAGGGTACGTGTTAGGGTTAGGGTACGCGTTAGGGTTAGGGTAGTTATTAAACCTATCCCACTCTCTGGATACCGCTTAGCACGTCAAGGAATATTATTTGGGGGTCCAGCCATGGAGAAGAGTTTAGACACTAGGAGAAGATAAGGAACACACCCATTATCAAGAAATCACATTAGGATTCTCTTTTTAACCTGTTCCTTAAAACACTAGTGCTTAGGAAATCTATTGGAGGCAGAAGCAGTCAAGGGTAGCTTAGGGTTAGGGTTAGGGTTAGGGTTAGGGTTAGGGTACGGCTTAGGGTACGGGTTTGGGTACGGGTTCGTGTACGGCGTAGGGTATGGGTTAGGGTTAGGGTTAGGGTTAGTTTGAAGGTTAGGGATCGGTTTAAGGTACGGGTTAGGATTAGGGTTCGTGTTAGGGTAGGGGTTAGGGTTAGGGTACGTGTTAGGGTTAGGGTAGTTATTAAACCTATCCCACTCTCTAGATACCCCTTAGCACGTCAAGGAATATTATTTGGGGGTCCAGCCATGGAGAAGAGTTTAGACACTAGGAGAAGATAAGGAACACACCCATTATCCTGAAATCACATTAGGATTTTCTTTTTAACCTGTTCCTTAATACACTAGTGCTTAGGAAATCTATTGGAGGCAGAAGCAGTCAAGGGTAGCTTAGGGTTAGGGTTAGGGTTAGGGTTAGGGTACGGCTTAGGGTATGGGTTCGGGTACGGGTTCGGGTACGGCTTAGGGTATGGGTTAGGGTTAGGGTTAGGGTTAGTTTGAAGGTTAGGGCTCGGTTTAGGGTACGGGTTAGGATTAGGGTTCGTGTTAGGGTTAGGGTAGGGGTTAGGGTTAGGGTTCGCGTTAGGGTTAGGGTAGTTATTAAACCTATCCCACTCTCTAGATACCCCTTAGCACGTCAAGGAATATTATTTGGGGGTCCAGCCATGGAGAAGAGTTTAGACACTAGGAGAAGATAAGGAACACACCCATTATCAAGAAATCACATTAGGATTCTCTTTTTAACCTGTTCCTTAAAACACTAGTGCTTAGGAAATCTATTGGAGGCAGAAGCAGTCAAGGGTAGCTTAGGGTTAGGGTTAGGGTTAGGGTTAGGGTTAGGGTACGGCTTAGGGTACGGGTTCGGGTACGGGTTCGGGTACGGCGTAGGGTATGGGTTAGGGTTAGGGTTAGGGTTAGTTTGAGTGTTAGGGCTCGGTTTAGGTTACGGGTTAGGATTAGGGTACGTGTTAGGGTTAGGGTAAGGGTTAGGGTTAGGGTACGCGTTAGGGTTAGGGTAGTTATTAAACCTATCCCACTCTCTAGATACCCCTTAGCACGTCAAGGAATATTATTTGGGGGTCCAGCCATGGAGAAGAATTTAGACACTAGGAGAAGATAAGGAACACACCCATTATCAAGAAATCACATTAGGATTCTCTTTTTAACCTGTTCCTTAAAACACTAGTGCTTAGGAAATCTATTGGAGGCAGAAGCAGTCAAGGGTAGCTTAGGGTTAGGGTTAGGGTTAGGGTACGGTTTAGGGTACGGGTTAGGGTACGGGTTCGGGTACGGGTTTGGGTATGGCGTAGGATATGGGTTAGGGTTAGGGTTAGGGTTAGTTTGAGGGTAAGGGCTCGGTTTAGGGTACGGGTTAGGATTAGGGTACGTGTTAGGGTTAGGGTACGCGTTAGGGTTAGGGTAGTTATTAAACCTATCCCACTCTCTGGATACCCCTTAGCACGTCAAGGAATATTATTTGGGGGTCCAGCCATGGAGAAGAGTTTAGACACTAGGAGAAGATAAGGAACACACCCATTATCAAGAAATCACATTAGGATTCTCTTTTTAACCTGTTCCTTAAAACACTAGTGCTTAGGAAATCTATTGGAGGCAGAAGCAGTCAAGGGTAGCTTAGGGTTAGGGTTAGGGTTAGGGTTAGGGTTAGGGTACGGCTTAGGGTACGGGTTTGGGTACGGGTTCGTGTACGGCGTAGGGTATGGGTTAGGGTTAGGGTTAGGGTTAGTTTGAAGGTTAGGGATCGGTTTAGGGTACGGGTTAGGATTAGGGTTCGTGTTAGGGTAGGGGTTAGGGTTAGGGTACGCGTTAGGGTTAGGGTAGTTATTAAACCTATCCCACTCTCTAGATACCCCTTAGCACGTCAAGGAATATTGTTTGGGGGTCCAGCCATGGAGAAGAGTTTAGACACTAGGAGAAGATAAGGAACACACCCATTATCAAAAAATCACATTAGGATTCTCTTTTTAACCTGTTCCTTAAAACACTAGTGCTTAGGAAATCTATTGGAGGCAGAAGCAGTCAAGGGTAGCTTAGGGTTAGGGTTAGGGTTAGGGCTAGGGTTAGTACACGGCTTAGGGTACGGGTTCGGGTACGGGTTCGTGTACGGCGTAGGGTATGGGTTTGGGTTAGGGTTAGGGTTAGTTTGAAGGTTAGGGCTCGGTTTAGGGTACGGGTTAGGATTAGGGTTCGTGTTAGGGTTAGGGTAGGGGTTAGGGTTAGGGTACGCGTTAGGGTTAGGGTAGTTATTAAACCTATCCCACTCTCTAGATACCCCTTAGCACGTCAAGGAATATTATTTGGGTGTCCAGCCATGGAGAAGAGTTTAGACACTAGGAGAAGATAAGGAACACACCCATTATCCTGAAATCACATTAGGATTTTCTTTTTAACCTGTTCCTTAATACACTAGTGCTTAGGAAATCTATTGGAGGCAGAAGCAGTCAAGGGTAGCTTAGGGTTAGGGTTAGGGTTAGGGTTAGGGTTAGGGTACGGCTTAGGGTACGGGTTCGGGTACGGGTTCGGGTACGGCGTAGGGTATGGGTTAGGGTTAGGGTTAGGGTTAGTTTGAGTGTTAGGGCTCGGTTTAGGTTACGGGTTAGGATTAGGGTATGTGTTAGGGTTAGGGTAGGGGTTAGGGTTAGGGTACGCGTTAGGGTTAGGGTAGTTATTAAACCTATCCCACTCTCTAGATACCCCTTAGCACGTCAAGGAATATTATTTGGGGGTCCAGCCATGGAGAAGAGTTTAGACACTAGGAGAAGTTAAGGAACACACCCATTATCAAGAAATCACATTAGGATTCTCTTTTTAACCTGTTCCTTAAAACACTAGTGCTTAGGAAATCTATTGGAGGCAGAAGCAGTCAAGGGTAGCTTAGGGTTAGGGTTAGGGTTAGGGTTAGGGTTAGGGTACGGCTTAGGGTACGGGTTCGGGTACGGGTTCGTGTACGGCGTAGGGTATGGGTTAGTGTTAGGGTTAGGGTTAGTTTGAAGGTTTGGTCTCGGTTTAGGCTACGGGTTAGGATTAGGGTTCATGTTAGGGTTAGGGTAGGGGTTAGGGTTAGGGTACGCGTTAGGGTTAGGGTAGTTATTAAACCTATCCCACTCTCTAGATACCCCTTAGCACGTCAAGGAATATTATTTGGGGGTCCAGCCATGGAGAAGAGTTTAGACACTAGGAGAAGATAAGGAACACACCCATTATCCTGAAATCACATTAGGATTTTCTTTTTAACCTGTTCCTTAATACACTAGTGCTTAGGAAATCTATTGGAGGCAGAAGCAGTCAAGGGTAGCTTAGGGTTAGTGTTAGGGTTAGGGTTAGGGTTAGGGTACGGCTTAGGGTACGGGTTCGGGTACGGCGTAGGGTATGGGTTAGGGTTAGGGTTAGGGTTAGTTTGAGTGTTAGGGCTCGGTTTAGGTTACGGGTTAGGATTAGGGTACGTGTTAGGGTTAGGGTAGGGGTTAGGGTTAGGGTACGCGTTAGGGTTAGGGTAGTTATTAAACCTATCCCACTCTCTAGATACCCCTTAGCACGTCAAGGAATATTATTTGGGGGTCCAGCCATGGAGAAGAGTTTAGACACTAGGAGAAGATAAGGAACACACCCATTATCAAGAAATCACATTACGATTCTCTTTTTAACCTGTTCCTTAAAACACTAGTGCTTAGGAAATCTATTGGAGGCAGAAGCAGTCAAGGGTAGCTTAGGGTTAGGGTTAGGGTTAGGGCTAGGGTTAAGACACGGCTTAGGGTACGGGTTCGGGTACGGGTTCGTGTACGGCGTAGGGTATGTGTTTGGGTTAGGGTTAGGGTTAGTTTGAAAGTTAGGGCTCGGTTTAGGGTACGGGTTAGGATTAGGGTTCGTGTTAGGGTTAGGGTAGGGGTTAGGGTTAGGGTACGCGTTAGGGTTAGGGTAGTTATTAAACCTATCCCACTCTCTAGATACCCCTTAGCACGTCAAGGAATATTATTTGGGGGTCCAGCCATGGAGAAGAGTTTAGACACTAGGAGAAGATAAGGAACACACCCATTATCCTGAAATCACATTAGGATTTTCTTTTTAACCTGTTCCTTAATACACTAGTGCTTAGGAAATCTATTGGAGGCAGAAGCAGTCAAGGGTAGCTTAGGGTTAGTGTTAGGGTTAGAGTTAGGGTTAGGGTACGGCTTAGGGTACGGGTTCGGGTACGGGTTCGGGTACGGCGTAGGGTATGGGTTAGGGTTAGGGTTAGGGTTAGTTTGAGTGTTAGGGCTCGGTTTAGGTTACGGGTTAGGATTAGGGTACGTGTTAGGGTTAGGGTAGGGGTTAGGGTTAGGGTACGCGTTAGGGTTAGGGTAGTTATTAAACCTATCCCACTCTCTAGATACCCCTTAGCACGTCAAGGAATATTATTTGGGGGTCCAGCCATGGAGAAGAGTTTAGACACTAGGAGAAGATAAGGAACACACCCATTATCAAGAAATCACATTAGGATTCTCTTTTTAACCTGTTCCTTAAAACACTAGTGCTTAGGAAATCTATTGGAGGCAGAAGCAGTCAAGGGTAGCTTAGGGTTAGGGTTAGGGTTAGGGTTAGGGTTAGGGTACGGCTTAGGGTACGGGTTCGGGTACGGGTTCGTGTACGGCGTAGGGTATGGGTTAGTGTTAGGGTTAGGGTTAGTTTGAAGGTTTGGTCTCGGTTTAGGGTACGGGTTAGGATTAGGGTTCATGTTAGGGTTAGGGTAGGGGTTAGGGTTAGGGTACGCGTTAGGGTTAGGGTAGTTATTAAACCTATCCCACTCTCTAGATACCCCATAGCACGTCAAGGAATATTATTTGGGGGTCCAGCCATGGAGAAGAGTTTAGACACTAGGAGAATATAAGGAACACACCCATTATCCTGAAATCACATTAGGATTTTCTTTTTAACCTGTTCCTTAATACACTAATGCTTAGGAAATCTATTGGAGGCAGAAGCAGTCAAGGGTAGCTTAGGGTTAGTGTTAGGGTTAGGGTTAGGGTTAGGGTACGGCTTAGGGTACGGGTTCGGGTACGGGTTCGGGTACGGCGTAGGGTATGGGTTAGGGTTAGGGTTAGGGTTAGTTTGAGTGTTAGGGCTCGGTTTAGGTTACGGGTTAGGATTAGGGTACGTGTTAGGGTTAGGGTAGGGGTTAGGGTTAGGGTACGCGTTAGGGTTAGGGTAGTTATTAAACCTATCCCACTCTCTAGATACCCCTTAGCACGTCAAGGAATATTATTTGGGGGTCCAGCCATGGAGAAGAGTTTAGACACTAGGAGAAGATAAGGAACACACCCATTATCAAGAAATCACATTAGGATTCTCTTTTTAACCTGTTCCTTAAAACACTAGTGCTTAGGAAATCTATTGGAGGCAGAAGCAGTCAAGGGTAGCTTAGGGTTAGGGTTAGGGTTAGGGCTAGCGTTAAGACACGGCTTAGGGTACGGGTTCGGGTACGGGTTCGTGTACGGCGTAGGGTATGTGTTTGGGTTAGGGTTAGGGTTAGTTTGAAGGTTAGGGCTCGGTTTAGGGTACGGGTTAGGATTAGGGTTCGTGTTAGGGTTAGGGTAGGGGTTAGGGTTAGGGTACGCGTTAGGGTTAGGGTAGTTATTAAACCTATCCCACTCTCTAGATACCCCTTAGCACGTCAAGGAATATTATTTGGGGGTCCAGCCATGGAGAAGAGTTTAGACACTAGGAGAAGATAAGGAACACACCCATTATCAAGAAATCACATTAGGATTCTCTTTTTAACCTGTTCCTTAAAACACTAGTGCTTAGGAAATCTATTGGAGGCAGAAGCAGTCAAGGGTAGCTTAGGGTTAGGGTTAGGGTTAGGGTTAGGGTTAGGGTACGGCTTAGGGTACGGGTTCGGGTACGGGTTCGTGTACGGCGTAGGGTATGGGTTAGTGTTAGGGTTAGGGTTAGTTTGAAGGTTTGGTCTCGGTTTAGGGTACGGGTTAGGATTAGGGTTCATGTTAGGGTTAGGGTAGGGGTTAGGGTTAGGGTACGCGTTAGGGTTAGGGTAGTTATTAAACCTATCCCACTCTCTAGATACCCCATAGCACGTCAAGGAATATTATTTGGGGGTCCAGCCATGGAGAAGAGTTTAGACACTAGGAGAATATAAGGAACACACCCATTATCCTGAAATCACATTAGGATTTTCTTTTTAACCTGTTCCTTAATACACTAATGCTTAGGAAATCTATTGGAGGCAGAAGCAGTCAAGGGTAGCTTAGGGTTAGGGTTAGGGTTAGGGTTAGGGTTAGGGTACGGCTTAGGGTACGGGTTCGGGTACGGGTTCGGGTACGGCGTAGGGTATGGGTTAGGGTTAGGGTTAGGGTTAGTTTGAGTGTTAGGGCTCGGTTTAGGTTACGGGT
The DNA here is from genome assembly GCF_028021215.1 of Eschrichtius robustus. Lineage (NCBI taxonomy): Eukaryota > Metazoa > Chordata > Mammalia > Artiodactyla > Eschrichtiidae > Eschrichtius > Eschrichtius robustus. The sequence goes on from NW_027175427.1 coordinate 2,167,270, forward strand.
TAGGATTAGGGTACGTGTTAGGGTTAGGGTAGGGGTTAGGGTTAGGGTACGCGTTAGGGTTAGGGTAGTTATTAAACCTATCCCACTCTCTAGATACCCCTTAGCACGTCAAGGAATATTATTTGGGGGTCCAGCCATGGAGAAGAATTTAGACACTAGGAGAAGATAAGGAACACACCCATTATCAAGAAATCACATTAGGATTCTCTTTTTAACCTGTTCCTTAAAACACTAGTGCTTAGGAAATCTATTGGAGGCAGAAGCAGTCAAGGGTAGCTTAGGGTTAGGGTTAGGGTTAGGGTACGGTTTAGGGTACGGGTTAGGGTACGGGTTCGGGTACGGGTTTGGGTATGGCGTAGGATATGGGTTAGGGTTAGGGTTAGGGTTAGTTTGAGGGTAAGGGCTCGGTTTAGGGTACGGGTTAGGATTAGGGTACGTGTTAGGGTTAGGGTACGCGTTAGGGTTAGGGTAGTTATTAAACCTATCCCACTCTCTGGATACCCCTTAGCACGTCAAGTAATATTATTTGGGGGTCCAGCCATGGAGAAGAGTTTAGACACTAGGAGAAGATAAGGAACACACCCATTATCAAGAAATCACATTAGGATTCTCTTTTTAACCTGTTCCTTAAAACACTAGTGCTTAGGAAATCTATTGGAGGCAGAAGCAGTCAAGGGTAGCTTAGGGTTAGGGTTAGGGTTAGGGTTAGGGTTAGGGTACGGCTTAGGGTACGGGTTTGGGTACGGGTTCGTGTACGGCGTAGGGTATGGGTTAGGGTTAGGGTTAGGGTTAGTTTGAAGGTTAGGGATCGGTTTAAGGTACGGGTTAGGATTAGGGTTCGTGTTAGGGTAGGGGTTAGGGTTAGGGTACGCGTTAGGGTTAGGGTAGTTATTAAACCTATCCCACTCTCTAGATACCCCTTAGCACGTCAAGGAATATTATTTGGGTGTCCAGCCATGGAGAAGAGTTTAGACACTAGGAGAAGATAAGGAACACACCCATTATCAAGAAATCACATTAGGATTCTCTTTTTAACCTGTTCCTTAAAACACTAGTGCTTAGGAAATCTATTGGAGGCAGAAGCAGTCAAGGGTAGCTTAGGGTTAGGGTTAGGGTTAGGGTTAGGGTTAGGGTACGGCTTAGGGTACGGGTTCGGGTACGGGTTCGTGTACGGCGTAGGGTATGGGTTAGTGTTAGGGTTAGGGTTAGTTTGAAGGTTTGGTCTCGGTTTAGGGTACGGGTTAGGATTAGGGTTCGTGTTAGGGTTAGGGTAGGGGTTAGGGTTAGGGTACGTGTTAGGGTTAGGGTAGTTATTAAACCTATCCCACTCTCTAGATACCCCTTAGCACGTCAAGGAATATTATTTGGGGGTCCAGCCATGGAGAAGAGTTTAGACACTAGGAGAAGATAAGGAACACACCCATTATCCTGAAATCACATTAGGATTTTCTTTTTAACCTGTTCCTTAATAAACTAGTGCTTAGGAAATCTATTGGAGGCAGAAGCAGTCAAGGGTAGCTTAGGGTTAGTGTTAGGGTTAGGGTTAGGGTTAGGGTACGGCTTAGGGTACGGGTTCGGGTACGGGTTCGGGTACGGCGTAGGGTATGGGTTAGGGTTAGGGTTAGGGTTAGTTTGAGTGTTAGGGCTCGGTTTAGCTTACGGGTTAGGATTAGGGTACGTGTTAGGGTTAGGGTAGGGGTTAGGGTTAGGGTACGCGTTAGGGTTAGGGTAGTTATTAAACCTATCCCACTCTCTAGATACCCCTTAGCACGTCAAGGAATATTATTTGGGGGTCCAGCCATGGAGAAGAGTTTAGACACTAGGAGAAGATAAGGAACACACCCATTATCAAGAAATCACATTAGGATTCTCTTTTTAACCTGTTCCTTAAAACACTAGTGCTTAGGAAATCTATTGGAGGCAGAAGCAGTCAAGGGTAGCTTAGGGTTAGGGTTAGGGTTAGGGCTAGGGTTAAGACACGGCTTAGGGTACGGGTTCGGGTACGGGTTCGTGTACGGCGTAGGGTATGTGTTTGGGTTAGGGTTAGGGTTAGTTTGAAAGTTAGGGCTCGGTTTAGGGTACGGGTTAGGATTAGGGTTCGTGTTAGGGTTAGGGTAGGGGTTAGGGTTAGGGTACGCGTTAGGGTTAGGGTAGTTATTAAACCTATCCCACTCTCTAGATACCCCTTAGCACGTCAAGGAATATTATTTGGGGGTCCAGCCATGGAGAAGAGTTTAGACACTAGGAGAAGATAAGGAACACACCCATTATCCTGAAATCACATTAGGATTTTCTTTTTAACCTGTTCCTTAATACACTAGTGCTTAGGAAATCTATTGGAGGCAGAAGCAGTCAAGGGTAGCTTAGGGTTAGTGTTAGGGTTAGGGTTAGGGTTAGGGTACGGCTTAGGGTACGGGTTCGGGTACGGGTTCGGTTACGGCGTAGGGTATGGGTTAGGGTTAGGTTTAGGGTTAGTTTGAGTGTTAGGGCTCGGTTTAGGTTACGGGTTAGGATTAGGGTACGTGTTAGGGTTAGGGTAGGGGTTAGGGTTAGGGTACGCGTTAGGGTTAGGGTAGTTATTAAACCTATCCCACTCTCTAGATACCCCTTAGCACGTCAAGGAATATTATTTGGGGGTCCAGCCATGGAGAAGAGTTTAGACACTAGGAGAAGATAAGGAACACACCCATTATCAAGAAATCACATTAGGATTCTCTTTTTAACCTGTTCCTTAAAACACTAGTGCTTAGGAAATCTATTGGAGGCAGAAGCAGTCAAGGGTAGCTTAGGGTTAGGGTTAGGGTTAGGGCTAGCGTTAAGACACGGCTTAGGGTACGGGTTCGGGTACGGGTTCGTGTACGGCGTAGGGTATGTGTTTGGGTTAGGGTTAGGGTTAGTTTGAAGGTTAGGGCTCGGTTTAGGGTACGGGTTAGGATTAGGGTTCGTGTTAGGGTTAGGGTAGGGGTTAGGGTTAGGGTACGCGTTAGGGTTAGGGTAGTTATTAAACCTATCCCACTCTCTAGATACCCCTTAGCACGTCAAGGAATATTATTTGGGGGTCCAGCCATGGAGAAGAGTTTAGACACTAGGAGAAGATAAGGAACACACCCATTATCAAGAAATCACATTAGGATTCTCTTTTTAACCTGTTCCTTAAAACACTAGTGCTTAGGAAATCTATTGGAGGCAGAAGCAGTCAAGGGTAGCTTAGGGTTAGGGTTAGGGTTAGGGTTAGGGTTAGGGTACGGCTTAGGGTACGGGTTCGGGTACGGGTTCGTGTACGGCGTAGGGTATGGGTTAGTGTTAGGGTTAGGGTTAGTTTGAAGGTTTGGTCTCGGTTTAGGGTACGGGTTAGGATTAGGGTTCATGTTAGGGTTAGGGTAGGGGTTAGGGTTAGGGTACGCGTTAGGGTTAGGGTAGTTATTAAACCTATCCCACTCTCTAGATACCCCATAGCACGTCAAGGAATATTATTTGGGGGTCCAGCCATGGAGAAGAGTTTAGACACTAGGAGAATATAAGGAACACACCCATTATCCTGAAATCACATTAGGATTTTCTTTTTAACCTGTTCCTTAATACACTAATGCTTAGGAAATCTATTGGAGGCAGAAGCAGTCAAGGGTAGCTTAGGGTTAGTGTTAGGGTTAGGGTTAGGGTTAGGGTACGGCTTAGGGTACGGGTTCGGGTACGGGTTCGGGTACGGCGTAGGGTATGGGTTAGGGTTAGGGTTAGGGTTAGTTTGAGTGTTAGGGCTCGGTTTAGGTTACGGGTTAGGATTAGGGTACGTGTTAGGGTTAGGGTAGGGGTTAGGGTTAGGGTACGCGTTAGGGTTAGGGTAGTTATTAAACCTATCCCACTCTCTAGATACCCCTTAGCACGTCAAGGAATATTATTTGGGGGTCCAGCCATGGAGAAGAGTTTAGACACTAGGAGAAGATAAGGAACACACCCATTATCAAGAAATCACATTAGGATTCTCTTTTTAACCTGTTCCTTAAAACACTAGTGCTTAGGAAATCTATTGGAGGCAGAAGCAGTCAAGGGTAGCTTAGGGTTAGGGTTAGGGTTAGGGCTAGCGTTAAGACACGGCTTAGGGTACGGGTTCGGGTACGGGTTCGTGTACGGCGTAGGGTATGTGTTTGGGTTAGGGTTAGGGTTAGTTTGAAGGTTAGGGCTCGGTTTAGGGTACGGGTTAGGATTAGGGTTCGTGTTAGGGTTAGGGTAGGGGTTAGGGTTAGGGTACGCGTTAGGGTTAGGGTAGTTATTAAACCTATCCCACTCTCTAGATACCCCTTAGCACGTCAAGGAATATTATTTGGGGGTCCAGCCATGGAGAAGAGTTTAGACACTAGGAGAAGATAAGGAACACACCCATTATCAAGAAATCACATTAGGATTCTCTTTTTAACCTGTTCCTTAAAACACTAGTGCTTAGGAAATCTATTGGAGGCAGAAGCAGTCAAGGGTAGCTTAGGGTTAGGGTTAGGGTTAGGGTTAGGGTTAGGGTACGGCTTAGGGTACGGGTTCGGGTACGGGTTCGTGTACGGCGTAGGGTATGGGTTAGTGTTAGGGTTAGGGTTAGTTTGAAGGTTTGGTCTCGGTTTAGGGTACGGGTTAGGATTAGGGTTCATGTTAGGGTTAGGGTAGGGGTTAGGGTTAGGGTACGCGTTAGGGTTAGGGTAGTTATTAAACCTATCCCACTCTCTAGATACCCCATAGCACGTCAAGGAATATTATTTGGGGGTCCAGCCATGGAGAAGAGTTTAGACACTAGGAGAATATAAGGAACACACCCATTATCCTGAAATCACATTAGGATTTTCTTTTTAACCTGTTCCTTAATACACTAATGCTTAGGAAATCTATTGGAGGCAGAAGCAGTCAAGGGTAGCTTAGGGTTAGGGTTAGGGTTAGGGTTAGGGTTAGGGTACGGCTTAGGGTACGGGTTCGGGTACGGGTTCGGGTACGGCGTAGGGTATGGGTTAGGGTTAGGGTTAGGGTTAGTTTGAGTGTTAGGGCTCGGTTTAGGTTACGGGTTAGGATTAGGGTACGTGTTAGGGTTAGGGTAGGGGTTAGGGTTAGGGTACGCGTTAGGGTTAGGGTAGTTATTAAACCTATCCCACTCTCTAGATACCCCTTAGCACGTCAAGGAATATTATTTGGGGGTCCAGCCATGGAGAAGAATTTAGACACTAGGAGAAGATAAGGAACACACCCATTATCAAGAAATCACATTAGGATTCTCTTTTTAACCTGTTCCTTAAAACACTAGTGCTTAGGAAATCTATTGGAGGCAGAAGCAGTCAAGGGTAGCTTAGGGTTAGGGTTAGGGTTAGGGTACGGTTTAGGGTACGGGTTAGGGTACGGGTTCGGGTACGGGTTTGGGTATGGCGTAGGATATGGGTTAGGGTTAGGGTTAGGGTTAGTTTGAGGGTAAGGGCTCGGTTTAGGGTACGGGTTAGGATTAGGGTACGTGTTAGGGTTAGGGTACGCGTTAGGGTTAGGGTAGTTATTAAACCTATCCCACTCTCTGGATACCCCTTAGCACGTCAAGTAATATTATTTGGGGGTCCAGCCATGGAGAAGAGTTTAGACACTAGGAGAAGATAAGGAACACACCCATTATCAAGAAATCACATTAGGATTCTCTTTTTAACCTGTTCCTTAAAACACTAGTGCTTAGGAAATCTATTGGAGGCAGAAGCAGTCAAGGGTAGCTTAGGGTTAGGGTTAGGGTTAGGGTTAGGGTTAGGGTACGGCTTAGGGTACGGGTTTGGGTACGGGTTCGTGTACGGCGTAGGGTATGGGTTAGGGTTAGGGTTAGGGTTAGTTTGAAGGTTAGGGATCGGTTTAAGGTACGGGTTAGGATTAGGGTTCGTGTTAGGGTAGGGGTTAGGGTTAGGGTACGCGTTAGGGTTAGGGTAGTTATTAAACCTATCCCACTCTCTAGATACCCCTTAGCACGTCAAGGAATATTATTTGGGTGTCCAGCCATGTAGAAGAGTTTAGACACTAGGAGAAGATAAGGAACACACCCATTATCAAGAAATCACATTAGGATTCTCTTTTTAACCTGTTCCTTAAAACACTAGTGCTTAGGAAATCTATTGGAGGCAGAAGCAGTCAAGGGTAGCTTAGGGTTAGGGTTAGGGTTAGGGTTAGGGTTAGGGTACGGCTTAGGGTACGGGTTCGGGTACGGGTTCGTGTACGGCGTAGGGTATGGGTTAGTGTTAGGGTTAGGGTTAGTTTGAAGGTTTGGTCTCGGTTTAGGGTACGGGTTAGGATTAGGGTTCGTGTTAGGGTTAGGGTAGGGGTTAGGGTTAGGGTACGTGTTAGGGTTAGGGTAGTTATTAAACCTATCCCACTCTCTAGATACCCCTTAGCACGTCAAGGAATATTATTTGGGGGTCCAGCCATGGAGAAGAGTTTAGACACTAGGAGAAGATAAGGAACACACCCATTATCCTGAAATCACATTAGGATTTTCTTTTTAACCTGTTCCTTAATACACTAGTGCTTAGGAAATCTATTGGAGGCAGAAGCAGTCAAGGGTAGCTTAGGGTTAGTGTTAGGGTTAGGGTTAGGGTTAGGGTACGGCTTAGGGTACGGGTTCGGGTACGGGTTCGGGTACGGCGTAGGGTATGGGTTAGGGTTAGGGTTAGGGTTAGTTTGAGTGTTAGGGCTCGGTTTAGGTTACGGGTTAGGATTAGGGTACGTGTTAGGGTTAGGGTAGGGGTTAGGGTTAGGGTACGCGTTAGGGTTAGGGTAGTTATTACACCTATCCCACTCTCTAGATACCCCTTAGCACGTCAAGGAATATTATTTGGGGGTCCAGCCATGGAGAAGAGTTTAGACACTAGGAGAAGATAAGGAACACACCCATTATCAAGAAATCACATTAGGATTCTCTTTTTAACCTGTTCCTTAAAACACTAGTGCTTAGGAAATCTATTGGAGGCAGAAGCAGTCAAGGGTAGCTTAGGGTTAGGGTTAGGGTTAGGGCTAGCGTTAAGACACGGCTTAGGGTACGGGTTCGGGTACGGGTTCGTGTACGGCGTAGGGTATGTGTTTGGGTTAGGGTTAGGGTTAGTTTGAAGGTTAGGGCTCGGTTTAGGGTACGGGTTAGGATTAGGGTTCGTGTTAGGGTTAGGGTAGGGGTTAGGGTTAGGGTACGCGTTAGGGTTAGGGTAGTTATTAAACCTATCCCACTCTCTAGATACCCCTTAGCACGTCAAGGAATATTATTTGGGGGTCCAGCCATGGAGAAGAGTTTAGACACTAGGAGAAGATAAGGAACACACCCATTATCAAGAAATCACATTAGGATTCTCTTTTTAACCTGTTCCTTAAAACACTAGTGCTTAGGAAATCTATTGGAGGCAGAAGCAGTCAAGGGTAGCTTAGGGTTAGGGTTAGGGTTAGGGTTAGGGTTAGGGTACGGCTTAGGGTACGGGTTCGGGTACGGGTTCGTGTACGGCGTAGGGTATGGGTTAGTGTTAGGGTTAGGGTTAGTTTGAAGGTTTGGTCTCGGTTTAGGGTACGGGTTAGGATTAGGGTTCATGTTAGGGTTAGGGTAGGGGTTAGGGTTAGGGTACGCGTTAGGGTTAGGGTAGTTATTAAACCTATCCCACTCTCTAGATACCCCATAGCACGTCAAGGAATATTATTTGGGGGTCCAGCCATGGAGAAGAGTTTAGACACTAGGAGAATATAAGGAACACACCCATTATCCTGAAATCACATTAGGATTTTCTTTTTAACCTGTTCCTTAATACACTAATGCTTAGGAAATCTATTGGAGGCAGAAGCAGTCAAGGGTAGCTTAGGGTTAGTGTTAGGGTTAGGGTTAGGGTTAGGGTACGGCTTAGGGTACGGGTTCGGATACGGGTTCGGGTACGGCGTAGGGTATGGGTTAGGGTTAGGGTTAGGGTTAGTTTGAGTGTTAGGGCTCGGTTTAGGTTACGGGTTAGGATTAGGGTACGTGTTAGGGTTAGGGTAGGGGTTAGGGTTAGGGTACGCGTTAGGGTTAGGGTAGTTATTAAACCTATCCCACTCTCTAGATACCCCTTAGCACGTCAAGGAATATTATTTGGGGGTCCAGCCATGGAGAAGAGTTTAGACACTAGGAGAAGATAAGGAACACACCCATTATCAAGAAATCACATTAGGATTCTCTTTTTAACCTGTTCCTTAAAACACTAGTGCTTAGGAAATCTATTGGAGGCAGAAGCAGTCAAGGGTAGCTTAGGGTTAGGGTTAGGGTTAGGGCTAGCGTTAAGACACGGCTTAGGGTACGGGTTCGGGTACGGGTTCGTGTACGGCGTAGGGTATGTGTTTGGGTTAGGGTTAGGGTTAGTTTGAAGGTTAGGGCTCGGTTTAGGGTACGGGTTAGGATTAGGGTTCGTGTTAGGGTTAGGGTAGGGGTTAGGGTTAGGGTACGCGTTAGGGTTAGGGTAGTTATTAAACCTATCCCACTCTCTAGATACCCCTTAGCACGTCAAGGAATATTATTTGGGGGTCCAGCCATGGAGAAGAGTTTAGACACTAGGAGAAGATAAGGAACACACCCATTATCAAGAAATCACATTAGGATTCTCTTTTTAACCTGTTCCTTAAAACACTAGTGCTTAGGAAATCTATTGGAGGCAGAAGCAGTCAAGGGTAGCTTAGGGTTAGGGTTAGGGTTAGGGTACGGTTTAGGGTACGGGTTAGGGTACGGGTTCGGGTACGGGTTTGGGTATGGCGTAGGATATGGGTTAGGGTTAGGGTTAGGGTTAGTTTGAGGGTAAGGGCTCGGTTTAGGGTACGGGTTAGGATTAGGGTACGTGTTAGGGTTAGGGTACGCGTTAGGGTTAGGGTAGTTATTAAACCTATCCCACTCTCTGGATACCCCTTAGCACGTCAAGGAATATTATTTGGGGGTCCAGCCATGGAGAAGAGTTTAGACACTAGGAGAAGATAAGGAACACACCCATTATCAAGAAATCACATTAGGATTCTCTTTTTAACCTGTTCCTTAAAACACTAGTGCTTAGGAAATCTATTGGAGGCAGAAGCAGTCAAGGGTAGCTTAGGGTTAGGGTTAGGGTTAGGGTTAGGGTTAGGGTTAGGGTACGGCTTAGGGTACGGGTTTGGGTACGGGTTCGTGTACGGCGTAGGGTATGGGTTAGGGTTAGGGTTAGGGTTAGTTTGAAGGTTAGGGATCGGTTTAAGGTACGGGTTAGGATTAGGGTTCGTGTTAGGGTAGGGGTTAGGGTTAGGGTACGTGTTAGGGTTAGGGTAGTTATTAAACCTATCCCACTCTCTAGATACCCCTTAGCACGTCAAGGAATATTATTTGGGGGTCCAGCCATGGAGAAGAGTTTAGACACTAGGAGAAGATAAGGAACACACCCATTATCCTGAAATCACATTAGGATTTTCTTTTTAACCTGTTCCTTAATACACTAGTGCTTAGGAAATCTATTGGAGGCAGAAGCAGTCAAGGGTAGCTTAGGGTTAGGGTTAGGGTTAGGGTTAGGGTACGGCTTAGGGTATGGGTTCGGGTACGGGTTCGGGTACGGCTTAGGGTATGGGTTAGGGTTAGGGTTAGGGTTAGTTTGAAGGTTAGGGCTCGGTTTAGGGTACGGGTTAGGATTAGGGTTCGTGTTAGGGTTAGGGTAGGGGTTAGGGTTAGGGTTCGCGTTAGGGTTAGGGTAGTTATTAAACCTATCCCACTCTCTAGATACCCCTTAGCACGTCAAGGAATATTATTTGGGGGTCCAGCCATGGAGAAGAGTTTAGACACTAGGAGAAGATAAGGAACACACCCATTATCAAGAAATCACATTAGGATTCTCTTTTTAACCTGTTCCTTAAAACACTAGTGCTTAGGAAATCTATTGGAGGCAGAAGCAGTCAAGGGTAGCTTAGGGTTAGGGTTAGGGTTAGGTCTAGGGTTAAGACACGGCTTAGGGTACGGGTTCGGGTACGGGTTCGTGTACGGCGTAGGGTATGTGTTTGGGTTAGGGTTAGGGTTAGTTTGAAGGTTAGGGCTCGGTGTAGGGTACGGGTTAGGATTAGGGTTCGTGTTAGGGTTAGGGTAGGGGTTAGGGTTAGGGTACGCGTTAGGGTTAGGGTAGTTATTAAACCTATCCCACTCTCTAGATACCCCTTAGCACGTCAAGGAATATTATTTGGGGGTCCAGCCATGGAGAAGAGTTTAGACACTAGGAGAAGATAAGGAACACACCCATTATCAAGAAATCACATTAGGATTCTCTTTTTAACCTGTTCCTTAAAACACTAGTGCTTAGGAAATCTATTGGAGGCAGAAGCAGTCAAGGGTAGCTTAGGGTTAGGGTTAGGGTTAGGGTTAGGGTTAGGGTACGGCTTAGGGTACGGGTTCGGGTACGGGTTCGTGTACGGCGTAGGGTATGGGTTAGTGTTAGGGTTAGGGTTAGTTTGAAGGTTTGGTCTCGGTTTAGGGTACGGGTTAGGATTAGGGTTCATGTTAGGGTTAGGGTAGGGGTTAGGGTTAGGGTACGCGTTAGGGTTAGGGTAGTTATTAAACCTATCCCACTCTCTAGATACCCCATAGCACGTCAAGGAATATTATTTGGGGGTCCAGCCATGGAGAAGAGTTTAGACACTAGGAGAAGATAAGGAACACACCCATTATCAAGAAATCACATTAGGATTCTCTTTTTAACCTGTTCCTTAAAACACTAGTGCTTAGGAAATCTATTGGAGGCAGAAGCAGTCAAGGGTAGCTTAGGGTTAGGGTTAGGGTTAGGGTACGGTTTAGGGTACGGGTTAGGGTACGGGTTCGGGTACGGGTTTGGGTATGGCGTAGGATATGGGTTAGGGTTAGGGTTAGGGTTAGTTTGAGGGTAAGGGCTCGGTTTAGGGTACGGGTTAGGATTAGGGTACGTGTTAGGGTTAGGGTACGCGTTAGGGTTAGGGTAGTTATTAAACCTATCCCACTCTCTGGATACCCCTTAGCACGTCAAGGAATATTATTTGGGGGTCCAGCCATGGAGAAGAGTTTAGACACTAGGAGAAGATAAGGAACACACCCATTATCAAGAAATCACATTAGGATTCTCTTTTTAACCTGTTCCTTAAAACACTAGTGCTTAGGAACTCTATTGGAGGCAGAAGCAGTCAAGGGTAGCTTAGGGTTAGGGTTAGGGTTAGGGTTAGGGTTAGGGTACGGCTTAGGGTACGGGTTTGGGTACGGGTTCGTGTACGGCGTAGGGTATGGGTTAGGGTTAGGGTTAGGGTTAGTTTGAAGGTTAGGGATCGGTTTAGGGTACGGGTTAGGATTAGGGTTCGTGTTAGGGTAGGGGTTAGGGTTAGGGTACGCGTTAGGGTTAGGGTAGTTATTAAACCTATCCCACTCTCTAGATACCCCTTAGCACGTCAAGGAATATTGTTTGGGGGTCCAGCCATGGAGAAGAGTTTAGACACTAGGAGAAGATAAGGAACACACCCATTATCAAAAAATCACATTAGGATTCTCTTTTTAACCTGTTCCTTAAAACACTAGTGCTTAGGAAATCTATTGGAGGCAGAAGCAGTCAAGGGTAGCTTAGGGTTAGGGTTAGGGTTAGGGCTAGGGTTAGTACACGGCTTAGGGTACGGGTTCGGGTACGGGTTCGTGTACGGCGTAGGGTATGGGTTTGGGTTAGGGTTAGGGTTAGTTTGAAGGTTAGGGCTCGTTTTAGGGTACGGGTTAGGATTAGGGTTCGTGTTAGGGTTAGGGTAGGGGTTAGGGTTAGGGTACGCGTTAGGGTTAGGGTAGTTATTAAACCTATCCCACTCTCTAGATACCCCTTAGCACGTCAAGGAATATTATTTGGGTGTCCAGCCATGGAGAAGAGTTTAGACACTAGGAGAAGATAAGGAACACACCCATTATCCTGAAATCACATTAGGATTTTCTTTTTAACCTGTTCCTTAATACACTAGTGCTTAGGAAATCTATTGGAGGCAGAAGCAGTCAAGGGTAGCTTAGGGTTAGGGTTAGGGTTAGGGTTAGGGTTAGGGTACGGCTTAGGGTACGGGTTCGGGTACGGGTTCGGGTACGGCGTAGGGTATGGGTTAGGGTTAGGGTTAGGGTTAGTTTGAGTGTTAGGGCTCGGTTTAGGTTACGGGTTAGGATTAGGGTATGTGTTAGGGTTAGGGTAGGGGTTAGGGTTAGGGTACGCGTTAGGGTTAGGGTAGTTATTAAACCTATCCCACTCTCTAGATACCCCTTAGCACGTCAAGGAATATTATTTGGGGGTCCAGCCATGGAGAAGAGTTTAGACACTAGGAGAAGTTAAGGAACACACCCATTATCAAGAAATCACATTAGGATTCTCTTTTTAACCTGTTCCTTAAAACACTAGTGCTTAGGAAATCTATTGGAGGCAGAAGCAGTCAAGGGTAGCTTAGGGTTAGGGTTAGGGTTAGGGTTAGGGTTAGGGTACGGCATAGGGTACGGGTTCGGGTACGGGTTCGTGTACGGCGTAGGCTATGGGTTAGTGTTAGGGTTAGGGTTAGTTTGAAGGTTTGGTCTCGGTTTAGGCTACGGGTTAGGATTAGGGTTCATGTTAGGGTTAGGGTAGGGGTTAGGGTTAGGGTACGCGTTAGGGTTAGGGTAGTTATTAAACCTATCCCACTCTCTAGATACCCCTTAGCACGTCAAGGAATATTATTTGGGGGTCCAGCCATGGAGAAGAGTTTAGACACTAGGAGAAGATAAGGAACACACCCATTATCCTGAAATCACATTAGGATTTTCTTTTTAACCTGTTCCTTAATACACTAGTGCTTAGGAAATCTATTGGAGGCAGAAGCAGTCAAGGGTAGCTTAGGGTTAGTGTTAGGGTTAGGGTTAGGGTTAGGGTACGGCTTAGGGTACGGGTTCGGGTACGGGTTCGGGTACGGCGTAGGGTATGGGTTAGGGTTAGGGTTAGGGTTAGTTTGAGTGTTAGGGCTCGGTTTAGGTTACGGGTTAGGATTAGGGTACGTGTTATGGTTAGGGTAGGGGTTAGGGTTAGGGTACGCGTTAGGGTTAGGGTAGTTATTAAACCTATCCCACTCTCTAGATACCCCTTAGCACGTCAAGGAATATTATTTGGGGGTCCAGCCATGGAGAAGAGTTTAGACACTAGGAGAAGATAAGGAACACACCCATTATCAAGAAATCACATTAGGATTCTCTTTTTAACCTGTTCCTTAAAACACTAGTGCTTAGGAAATCTATTGGAGGCAGAAGCAGTCAAGGGTAGCTTAGGGTTAGGGTTAGGGTTAGGGCTAGGGTTAAGACACGGCTTAGGGTACGGGTTCGGGTACGGGTTCGTGTACGGCGTAGGGTATGTGTTTGGGTTAGGGTTAGGGTTAGTTTGAAAGTTAGGGCTCGGTTTAGGGTACGGGTTAGGATTAGGGTTCGTGTTAGGGTTAGGGTAGGGGTTAGGGTTAGGGTACGCGTTAGGGTTAGGGTAGTTATTAAACCTATCCCACTCTCTAGATACCCCTTAGCACGTCAAGGAATATTATTTGGGGGTCCAGCCATGGAGAAGAGTTTAGACACTAGGAGAAGATAAGGAACACACCCATTATCCTGAAATCACATTAGGATTTTCTTTTTAACCTGTTCCTTAATACACTAGTGCTTAGGAAATCTATTGGAGGCAGAAGCAGTCAAGGGTAGCTTAGGGTTAGTGTTAGGGTTAGGGTTAGGGTTAGGGTACGGCTTAGGGTACGGGTTCGGGTACGGGTTCGGGTACGGCGTAGGGTATGGGTTAGGGTTAGGGTTAGGGTTAGTTTGAGTGTTAGGGCTCGGTTTAGGTTACGGGTTAGGATTAGGGTACGTGTTAGGGTTAGGGTAGGGGTTAGGGTTAGGGTACGCGTTAGGGTTAGGGTAGTTATTAAACCTATCCCACTCTCTAGATACCCCTTAGCACGTCAAGGAATATTATTTGGGGGTCCAGCCATGGAGAAGAGTTTAGACACTAGGAGAAGATAAGGAACACACCCATTATCAAGAAATCACATTAGGATTCTCTTTTTAACCTGTTCCTTAAAACACTAGTGCTTAGGAAATCTATTGGAGGCAGAAGCAGTCAAGGGTAGCTTAGGGTTAGGGTTAGGGTTAGGGCTAGCGTTAAGACACGGCTTAGGGTACGGGTTCGGGTACGGGTTCGTGTACGGCGTAGGGTATGTGTTTGGGTTAGGGTTAGGGTTAGTTTGAAGGTTAGGGCTCGGTTTAGGGTACGGGTTAGGATTAGGGTTCGTGTTAGGGTTAGGGTAGGGGTTAGGGTTAGGGTACGCGTTAGGGTTAGGGTAGTTATTAAACCTATCCCACTCTCTAGATACCCCTTAGCACGTCAAGGAATATTATTTGGGGGTCCAGCCATGGAGAAGAGTTTAGACACTAGGAGAAGATAAGGAACACACCCATTATCAAGAAATCACATTAGGATTCTCTTTTTAACCTGTTCCTTAAAACACTAGTGCTTAGGAAATCTATTGGAGGCAGAAGCAGTCAAGGGTAGCTTAGGGTTAGGGTTAGGGTTAGGGCTAGCGTTAAGACACGGCTTAGGGTACGGGTTCGGGTACGGGTTCGTGTACGGCGTAGGGTATGTGTTTGGGTTAGGGTTAGGGTTAGTTTGAAGGTTAGGGCTCGGTTTAGGGTACGGGTTAGGATTAGGGTTCGTGTTAGGGTTAGGGTAGGGGTTAGGGTTAGGGTACGCGTTAGGGTTAGGGTAGTTATTAAACCTATCCCACTCTCTAGATACCCCTTAGCACGTCAAGGAATATTATTTGGGGGTCCAGCCATGGAGAAGAGTTTAGACACTAGGAGAAGATAAGGAACACACCCATTATCAAGAAATCACATTAGGATTCTCTTTTTAACCTGTTCCTTAAAACACTAGTGCTTAGGAAATCTATTGGAGGCAGAAGCAGTCAAGGGTAGCTTAGGGTTAGGGTTAGGGTTAGGGTTAGGGTTAGGGTACGGCTTAGGGTACGGGTTCGGGTACGGGTTCGTGTACGGCGTAGGGTATGGGTTAGTGTTAGGGTTAGGGTTAGTTTGAAGGTTTGGTCTCGGTTTAGGGTACGGGTTAGGATTAGGGTTCATGTTAGGGTTAGGGTAGGGGTTAGGGTTAGGGTACGCGTTAGGGTTAGGGTAGTTATTAAACCTATCCCACTCTCTAGATACCCCATAGCACGTCAAGGAATATTATTTGGGGGTCCAGCCATGGAGAAGAGTTTAGACACTAGGAGAATATAAGGAACACACCCATTATCCTGAAATCACATTAGGATTTTCTTTTTAACCTGTTCCTTAATACACTAATGCTTAGGAAATCTATTGGAGGCAGAAGCAGTCAAGGGTAGCTTAGGGTTAGGGTTAGGGTTAGGGTTAGGGTTAGGGTACGGCTTAGGGTACGGGTTCGGGTACGGGTTCGGGTACGGCGTAGGGTATGGGTTAGGGTTAGGGTTAGGGTTAGTTTGAGTGTTAGGGCTCGGTTTAGGTTACGGGTTAGGATTAGGGTACGTGTTAGGGTTAGGGTAGGGGTTAGGGTTAGGGTACGCGTTAGGGTTAGGGTAGTTATTAAACCTATCCCACTCTCTAGATACCCCATAGCACGTCAAGGAATATTATTTGGGGGTCCAGCCATGGAGAAGAGTTTAGACACTAGGAGAAGATAAGGAACACACCCATTATCAAGAAATCACATTAGGATTCTCTTTTTAACCTGTTCCTTAAAACACTAGTGCTTAGGAAATCTATTGGAGGCAGAAGCAGTCAAGGGTAGCTTAGGGTTAGGGTTAGGGTTAGGGTACGGTTTAGGGTACGGGTTAGGGTACGGGTTCGGGTACGGGTTTGGGTATGGCGTAGGATATGGGTTAGGGTTAGGGTTAGGGTTAGTTTGAGGGTAAGGGCTCGGTTTAGGGTACGGGTTAGGATTAGGGTACGTGTTAGGGTTAGGGTACGCGTTAGGGTTAGGGTAGTTATTAAACCTATCCCACTCTCTGGATACCCCTTAGCACGTCAAGGAATATTATTTGGGGGTCCAGCCATGGAGAAGAGTTTAGACACTAGGAGAAGATAAGGAACACACCCATTATCAAGAAATCACATTAGGATTCTCTTTTTAACCTGTTCCTTAAAACACTAGTGCTTAGGAACTCTATTGGAGGCAGAAGCAGTCAAGGGTAGCTTAGGGTTAGGGTTAGGGTTAGGGTTAGGGTTAGGGTACGGCTTAGGGTACGGGTTTGGGTACGGGTTCGTGTACGGCGTAGGGTATGGGTTAGGGTTAGGGTTAGGGTTAGTTTGAAGGTTAGGGATCGGTTTAGGGTACGGGTTAGGATTAGGGTTCGTGTTAGGGTAGGGGTTAGGGTTAGGGTACGCGTTAGGGTTAGGGTAGTTATTAAACCTATCCCACTCTCTAGATACCCCTTAGCACGTCAAGGAATATTGTTTGGGGGTCCAGCCATGGAGAAGAGTTTAGACACTAGGAGAAGATAAGGAACACACCCATTATCAAAAAATCACATTAGGATTCTCTTTTTAACCTGTTCCTTAAAACACTAGTGCTTAGGAAATCTATTGGAGGCAGAAGCAGTCAAGGGTAGCTTAGGGTTAGGGTTAGGGTTAGGGCTAGGGTTAGTACACGGCTTAGGGTACGGGTTCGGGTACGGGTTCGTGTACGGCGTAGGGTATGGGTTTGGGTTAGGGTTAGGGTTAGTTTGAAGGTTAGGGCTCGTTTTAGGGTACGGGTTAGGATTAGGGTTCGTGTTAGGGTTAGGGTAGGGGTTAGGGTTAGGGTACGCGTTAGGGTTAGGGTAGTTATTAAACCTATCCCACTCTCTAGATACCCCTTAGCACGTCAAGGAATATTATTTGGGTGTCCAGCCATGGAGAAGAGTTTAGACACTAGGAGAAGATAAGGAACACACCCATTATCCTGAAATCACATTAGGATTTTCTTTTTAACCTGTTCCTTAATACACTAGTGCTTAGGAAATCTATTGGAGGCAGAAGCAGTCAAGGGTAGCTTAGGGTTAGGGTTAGGGTTAGGGTTAGGGTTAGGGTACGGCTTAGGGTACGGGTTCGGGTACGGGTTCGTGTACGGCGTAGGCTATGGGTTAGTGTTAGGGTTAGGGTTAGTTTGAAGGTTTGGTCTCGGTTTAGGCTACGGGTTAGGATTAGGGTTCATGTTAGGGTTAGGGTAGGGGTTAGGGTTAGGGTACGCGTTAGGGTTAGGGTAGTTATTAAACCTATCCCACTCTCTAGATACCCCTTAGCACGTCAAGGAATATTATTTGGGGGTCCAGCCATGGAGAAGAGTTTAGACACTAGGAGAAGATAAGGAACACACCCATTATCCTGAAATCACATTAGGATTTTCTTTTTAACCTGTTCCTTAATACACTAGTGCTTAGGAAATCTATTGGAGGCAGAAGCAGTCAAGGGTAGCTTAGGGTTAGTGTTAGGGTTAGGGTTAGGGTTAGGGTACGGCTTAGGGTACGGGTTCGGGTACGGGTTCGGGTACGGCGTAGGGTATGGGTTAGGGTTAGGGTTAGGGTTAGTTTGAGTGTTAGGGCTCGGTTTAGGTTACGGGTTAGGATTAGGGTACGTGTTATGGTTAGGGTAGGGGTTAGGGTTAGGGTACGCGTTAGGGTTAGGGTAGTTATTAAACCTATCCCACTCTCTAGATACCCCTTAGCACGTCAAGGAATATTATTTGGGGGTCCAGCCATGGAGAAGAGTTTAGACACTAGGAGAAGATAAGGAACACACCCATTATCAAGAAATCACATTAGGATTCTCTTTTTAACCTGTTCCTTAAAACACTAGTGCTTAGGAAATCTATTGGAGGCAGAAGCAGTCAAGGGTAGCTTAGGGTTAGGGTTAGGGTTAGGGCTAGGGTTAAGACACGGCTTAGGGTACGGGTTCGGGTACGGGTTCGTGTACGGCGTAGGGTATGTGTTTGGGTTAGGGTTAGGGTTAGTTTGAAAGTTAGGGCTCGGTTTAGGGTACGGGTTAGGATTAGGGTTCGTGTTAGGGTTAGGGTAGGGGTTAGGGTTAGGGTACGCGTTAGGGTTAGGGTAGTTATTAAACCTATCCCACTCTCTAGATACCCCTTAGCACGTCAAGGAATATTATTTGGGGGTCCAGCCATGGAGAAGAGTTTAGACACTAGGAGAAGATAAGGAACACACCCATTATCCTGAAATCACATTAGGATTTTCTTTTTAACCTGTTCCTTAATACACTAGTGCTTAGGAAATCTATTGGAGGCAGAAGCAGTCAAGGGTAGCTTAGGGTTAGTGTTAGGGTTAGGGTTAGGGTTAGGGTACGGCTTAGGGTACGGGTTCGGGTACGGGTTCGGGTACGGCGTAGGGTATGGGTTAGGGTTAGGGTTAGGGTTAGTTTGAGTGTTAGGGCTCGGTTTAGGTTACGGGTTAGGATTAGGGTACGTGTTAGGGTTAGGGTAGGGGTTAGGGTTAGGGTACGCGTTAGGGTTAGGGTAGTTATTAAACCTATCCCACTCTCTAGATACCCCTTAGCACGTCAAGGAATATTATTTGGGGGTCCAGCCATGGAGAAGAGTTTAGACACTAGGAGAAGATAAGGAACACACCCATTATCAAGAAATCACATTAGGATTCTCTTTTTAACCTGTTCCTTAAAACACTAGTGCTTAGGAAATCTATTGGAGGCAGAAGCAGTCAAGGGTAGCTTAGGGTTAGGGTTAGGGTTAGGGCTAGCGTTAAGACACGGCTTAGGGTACGGGTTCGGGTACGGGTTCGTGTACGGCGTAGGGTATGTGTTTGGGTTAGGGTTAGGGTTAGTTTGAAGGTTAGGGCTCGGTTTAGGGTACGGGTTAGGATTAGGGTTCGTGTTAGGGTTAGGGTAGGGGTTAGGGTTAGGGTACGCGTTAGGGTTAGGGTAGTTATTAAACCTATCCCACTCTCTAGATACCCCTTAGCACGTCAAGGAATATTATTTGGGGGTCCAGCCATGGAGAAGAGTTTAGACACTAGGAGAAGATAAGGAACACACCCATTATCAAGAAATCACATTAGGATTCTCTTTTTAACCTGTTCCTTAAAACACTAGTGCTTAGGAAATCTATTGGAGGCAGAAGCAGTCAAGGGTAGCTTAGGGTTAGGGTTAGGGTTAGGGCTAGCGTTAAGACACGGCTTAGGGTACGGGTTCGGGTACGGGTTCGTGTACGGCGTAGGGTATGTGTTTGGGTTAGGGTTAGGGTTAGTTTGAAGGTTAGGGCTCGGTTTAGGGTACGGGTTAGGATTAGGGTTCGTGTTAGGGTTAGGGTAGGGGTTAGGGTTAGGGTACGCGTTAGGGTTAGGGTAGTTATTAAACCTATCCCACTCTCTAGATACCCCTTAGCACGTCAAGGAATATTATTTGGGGGTCCAGCCATGGAGAAGAGTTTAGACACTAGGAGAAGATAAGGAACACACCCATTATCAAGAAATCACATTAGGATTCTCTTTTTAACCTGTTCCTTAAAACACTAGTGCTTAGGAAATCTATTGGAGGCAGAAGCAGTCAAGGGTAGCTTAGGGTTAGGGTTAGGGTTAGGGTTAGGGTTAGGGTACGGCTTAGGGTACGGGTTCGGGTACGGGTTCGTGTACGGCGTAGGGTATGGGTTAGTGTTAGGGTTAGGGTTAGTTTGAAGGTTTGGTCTCGGTTTAGGGTACGGGTTAGGATTAGGGTTCATGTTAGGGTTAGGGTAGGGGTTAGGGTTAGGGTACGCGTTAGGGTTAGGGTAGTTATTAAACCTATCCCACTCTCTAGATACCCCATAGCACGTCAAGGAATATTATTTGGGGGTCCAGCCATGGAGAAGAGTTTAGACACTAGGAGAATATAAGGAACACACCCATTATCCTGAAATCACATTAGGATTTTCTTTTTAACCTGTTCCTTAATACACTAATGCTTAGGAAATCTATTGGAGGCAGAAGCAGTCAAGGGTAGCTTAGGGTTAGGGTTAGGGTTAGGGTTAGGGTACGGCTTAGGGTACGGGTTCGGGTACGGGTTTGGGTATGGCGTAGGATATGGGTTAGGGTTAGGGTTAGGGTTAGTTTGAGGGTAAGGGCTCGGTTTAGGGTACGGGTTAGGATTAGGGTACGTGTTAGGGTTAGGGTACGCGTTAGGGTTAGGGTAGTTATTAAACCTATCCCACTCTCTGGATACCCCTTAGCACGTCAAGGAATATTATTTGGGGGTCCAGCCATGGAGAAGAGTTTAGACACTAGGAGAAATAAGGAACACACCCATTATCAAGAAATCACATTAGGATTCTCTTTTTAACCTGTTCCTTAAAACACTAGTGCTTAGGAACTCTATTGGAGGCAGAAGCAGTCAAGGGTAGCTTAGGGTTAGGGTTAGGGTTAGGGTTAGGGTTAGGGTACGGCTTAGGGTACGGGTTTGGGTACGGGTTCGTGTACGGCGTAGGGTATGGGTTAGGGTTAGGGTTAGGGTTAGTTTGAAGGTTAGGGATCGGTTTAGGGTACGGGTTAGGATTAGGGTTCGTGTTAGGGTAGGGGTTAGGGTTAGGGTACGCGTTAGGGTTAGGGTAGTTATTAAACCTATCCCACTCTCTAGATACCCCTTAGCACGTCAAGGAATATTGTTTGGGGGTCCAGCCATGGAGAAGAGTTTAGACACTAGGAGAAGATAAGGAACACACCCATTATCAAAAAATCACATTAGGATTCTCTTTTTAACCTGTTCCTTAAAACACTAGTGCTTAGGAAATCTATTGGAGGCAGAAGCAGTCAAGGGTAGCTTAGGGTTAGGGTTAGGGTTAGGGCTAGGGTTAGTACACGGCTTAGGGTACGGGTTCGGGTACGGGTTCGTGTACGGCGTAGGGTATGGGTTTGGGTTAGGGTTAGGGTTAGTTTGAAGGTTAGGGCTCGTTTTAGGGTACGGGTTAGGATTAGGGTTCGTGTTAGGGTTAGGGTAGGGGTTAGGGTTAGGGTACGCGTTAGGGTTAGGGTAGTTATTAAACCTATCCCACTCTCTAGATACCCCTTAGCACGTCAAGGAATATTATTTGGGTGTCCAGCCATGGAGAAGAGTTTAGACACTAGGAGAAGATAAGGAACACACCCATTATCCTGAAATCACATTAGGATTTTCTTTTTAACCTGTTCCTTAATACACTAGTGCTTAGGAAATCTATTGGAGGCAGAAGCAGTCAAGGGTAGCTTAGGGTTAGGGTTAGGGTTAGGGTTAGGGTTAGGGTACGGCTTAGGGTACGGGTTCGGGTACGGGTTCGTGTACGGCGTAGGCTATGGGTTAGTGTTAGGGTTAGGGTTAGTTTGAAGGTTTGGTCTCGGTTTAGGCTACGGGTTAGGATTAGGGTTCATGTTAGGGTTAGGGTAGGGGTTAGGGTTAGGGTACGCGTTAGGGTTAGGGTAGTTATTAAACCTATCCCACTCTCTAGATACCCCTTAGCACGTCAAGGAATATTATTTGGGGGTCCAGCCATGGAGAAGAGTTTAGACACTAGGAGAAGATAAGGAACACACCCATTATCCTGAAATCACATTAGGATTTTCTTTTTAACCTGTTCCTTAATACACTAGTGCTTAGGAAATCTATTGGAGGCAGAAGCAGTCAAGGGTAGCTTAGGGTTAGTGTTAGGGTTAGGGTTAGGGTTAGGGTACGGCTTAGGGTACGGGTTCGGGTACGGGTTCGGGTACGGCGTAGGGTATGGGTTAGGGTTAGGGTTAGGGTTAGTTTGAGTGTTAGGGCTCGGTTTAGGTTACGGGTTAGGATTAGGGTACGTGTTATGGTTAGGGTAGGGGTTAGGGTTAGGGTACGCGTTAGGGTTAGGGTAGTTATTAAACCTATCCCACTCTCTAGATACCCCTTAGCACGTCAAGGAATATTATTTGGGGGTCCAGCCATGGAGAAGAGTTTAGACACTAGGAGAAGATAAGGAACACACCCATTATCAAGAAATCACATTAGGATTCTCTTTTTAACCTGTTCCTTAAAACACTAGTGCTTAGGAAATCTATTGGAGGCAGAAGCAGTCAAGGGTAGCTTAGGGTTAGGGTTAGGGTTAGGGCTAGGGTTAAGACACGGCTTAGGGTACGGGTTCGGGTACGGGTTCGTGTACGGCGTAGGGTATGTGTTTGGGTTAGGGTTAGGGTTAGTTTGAAAGTTAGGGCTCGGTTTAGGGTACGGGTTAGGATTAGGGTTCGTGTTAGGGTTAGGGTAGGGGTTAGGGTTAGGGTACGCGTTAGGGTTAGGGTAGTTATTAAACCTATCCCACTCTCTAGATACCCCTTAGCACGTCAAGGAATATTATTTGGGGGTCCAGCCATGGAGAAGAGTTTAGACACTAGGAGAAGATAAGGAACACACCCATTATCCTGAAATCACATTAGGATTTTCTTTTTAACCTGTTCCTTAATACACTAGTGCTTAGGAAATCTATTGGAGGCAGAAGCAGTCAAGGGTAGCTTAGGGTTAGTGTTAGGGTTAGGGTTAGGGTTAGGGTACGGCTTAGGGTACGGGTTCGGGTACGGGTTCGGGTACGGCGTAGGGTATGGGTTAGGGTTAGGGTTAGGGTTAGTTTGAGTGTTAGGGCTCGGTTTAGGTTACGGGTTAGGATTAGGGTACGTGTTAGGGTTAGGGTAGGGGTTAGGGTTAGGGTACGCGTTAGGGTTAGGGTAGTTATTAAACCTATCCCACTCTCTAGATACCCCTTAGCACGTCAAGGAATATTATTTGGGGGTCCAGCCATGGAGAAGAGTTTAGACACTAGGAGAAGATAAGGAACACACCCATTATCAAGAAATCACATTAGGATTCTCTTTTTAACCTGTTCCTTAAAACACTAGTGCTTAGGAAATCTATTGGAGGCAGAAGCAGTCAAGGGTAGCTTAGGGTTAGGGTTAGGGTTAGGGCTAGCGTTAAGACACGGCTTAGGGTACGGGTTCGGGTACGGGTTCGTGTACGGCGTAGGGTATGTGTTTGGGTTAGGGTTAGGGTTAGTTTGAAGGTTAGGGCTCGGTTTAGGGTACGGGTTAGGATTAGGGTTCGTGTTAGGGTTAGGGTAGGGGTTAGGGTTAGGGTACGCGTTAGGGTTAGGGTAGTTATTAAACCTATCCCACTCTCTAGATACCCCTTAGCACGTCAAGGAATATTATTTGGGGGTCCAGCCATGGAGAAGAGTTTAGACACTAGGAGAAGATAAGGAACACACCCATTATCAAGAAATCACATTAGGATTCTCTTTTTAACCTGTTCCTTAAAACACTAGTGCTTAGGAAATCTATTGGAGGCAGAAGCAGTCAAGGGTAGCTTAGGGTTAGGGTTAGGGTTAGGGCTAGCGTTAAGACACGGCTTAGGGTACGGGTTCGGGTACGGGTTCGTGTACGGCGTAGGGTATGTGTTTGGGTTAGGGTTAGGGTTAGTTTGAAGGTTAGGGCTCGGTTTAGGGTACGGGTTAGGATTAGGGTTCGTGTTAGGGTTAGGGTAGGGGTTAGGGTTAGGGTACGCGTTAGGGTTAGGGTAGTTATTAAACCTATCCCACTCTCTAGATACCCCTTAGCACGTCAAGGAATATTATTTGGGGGTCCAGCCATGGAGAAGAGTTTAGACACTAGGAGAAGATAAGGAACACACCCATTATCAAGAAATCACATTAGGATTCTCTTTTTAACCTGTTCCTTAAAACACTAGTGCTTAGGAAATCTATTGGAGGCAGAAGCAGTCAAGGGTAGCTTAGGGTTAGGGTTAGGGTTAGGGTTAGGGTTAGGGTACGGCTTAGGGTACGGGTTCGGGTACGGGTTCGTGTACGGCGTAGGGTATGGGTTAGTGTTAGGGTTAGGGTTAGTTTGAAGGTTTGGTCTCGGTTTAGGGTACGGGTTAGGATTAGGGTTCATGTTAGGGTTAGGGTAGGGGTTAGGGTTAGGGTACGCGTTAGGGTTAGGGTAGTTATTAAACCTATCCCACTCTCTAGATACCCCATAGCACGTCAAGGAATATTATTTGGGGGTCCAGCCATGGAGAAGAGTTTAGACACTAGGAGAATATAAGGAACACACCCATTATCCTGAAATCACATTAGGATTTTCTTTTTAACCTGTTCCTTAATACACTAATGCTTAGGAAATCTATTGGAGGCAGAAGCAGTCAAGGGTAGCTTAGGGTTAGGGTTAGGGTTAGGGTTAGGGTACGGCTTAGGGTACGGGTTCGGGTACGGGTTCGGGTACGGCGTAGGGTATGGGTTAGGGTTAGGGTTAGGGTTAGTTTGAGTGTTAGGGCTCGGTTTAGGTTACGGGTTAGGATTAGGGTACGTGTTAGGGTTAGGGTAGGGGTTAGGGTTAGGGTACGCGTTAGGGTTAGGGTAGTTATTAAACCTATCCCACTCTCTAGATACCCCTTAGCACGTCAAGGAATATTATTTGGGGGTCCAGCCATGGAGAAGAATTTAGACACTAGGAGAAGATAAGGAACACACCCATTATCAAGAAATCACATTAGGATTCTCTTTTTAACCTGTTCCTTAAAACACTAGTGCTTAGGAAATCTATTGGAGGCAGAAGCAGTCAAGGGTAGCTTAGGGTTAGGGTTAGGGTTAGGGTACGGTTTAGGGTACGGGTTAGGGTACGGGTTCGGGTACGGGTTTGGGTATGGCGTAGGATATGGGTTAGGGTTAGGGTTAGGGTTAGTTTGAGGGTAAGGGCTCGGTTTAGGGTACGGGTTAGGATTAGGGTACGTGTTAGGGTTAGGGTACGCGTTAGGGTTAGGGTAGTTATTAAACCTATCCCACTCTCTAGATACCCCTTAGCACGTCAAGGAATATTATTTGGGTGTCCAGCCATGGAGAAGAGTTTAGACACTAGGAGAAGATAAGGAACACACCCATTATCAAGAAATCACATTAGGATTCTCTTTTTAACCTGTTCCTTAAAACACTAGTGCTTAGGAAATCTATTGGAGGCAGAAGCAGTCAAGGGTAGCTTAGGGTTAGGGTTAGGGTTAGGGTTAGGGTTAGGGTACGGCTTAGGGTACGGGTTCGGGTACGGGTTCGTGTACGGCGTAGGGTATGGGTTAGTGTTAGGGTTAGGGTTAGTTTGAAGGTTTGGTCTCGGTTTAGGGTACGGGTTAGGATTAGGGTTCGTGTTAGGGTTAGGGTAGGGGTTAGGGTTAGGGTACGTGTTAGGGTTAGGGTAGTTATTAAACCTATCCCACTATCTAGATACCCCTTAGCACGTCAAGGAATATTATTTGGGGGTCCAGCCATGGAGAAGAGTTTAGACACTAGGAGAAGATAAGGAACACACCCATTATCCTGAAATCACATTAGGATTTTCTTTTTAACCTGTTCCTTAATACACTAGTGCTTAGGAAATCTATTGGAGGCAGAAGCAGTCAAGGGTAGCTTAGGGTTAGGGTTAGGGTTAGGGTTAGGGTTAGGGTACGGCTTAGGGTACGGGTTCGGGTACGGGTTCGGGTACGGCGTAGGGTATGGGTTAGGGTTAGGGTTAGGGTTAGTTTGAGTGTTAGGGCTCGGTTTAGGTTACGGGTTAGGAATAGGGTATGAGTTAGGGTTAGGGTAGGGGTTAGGGTTAGGGTACGCGTTAGGGTTAGGGTAGTTATTAAACCTATCCCACTCTCTAGATACCCCTTAGCACGTCAAGGAATATTATTTGGGGGTCCAGCCATGGAGAAGAGTTTAGACACTAGGAGAAGTTAAGGAACACACCCATTATCAAAAAATCACATTAGGATTCTCTTTTTAACCTGTTCCTTAAAACACTAGTGCTTAGGAAATCTATTGGAGGCAGAAGCAGTCAAGGGTAGCTTAGGGTTAGGGTTAGGGTTAGGGTTAGGGTTAGGGTACGGCTTAGGGTACGGGTTCGGGTACGGGTTCGTGTACGGCGTAGGGTATGGGTTAGTGTTAGGGTTAGGGTTAGTTTGAAGGTTTGGTCTCGGTTTAGGGTACGGGTTAGGATTAGGGTTCGTGTTAGGGTTAGGGTAGGGGTTAGGGTTAGGGTACGTGTTAGGGTTAGGGTAGTTATTAAACCTATCCCACTCTCTAGATACCCCTTAGCACGTCAAGGAATATTATTTGGGGGTCCAGCCATGGAGAAGAGTTTAGACACTAGGAGAAGATAAGGAACACACCCATTATCCTGAAATCACATTAGGATTTTCTTTTTAACCTGTTCCTTAATACACTAGTCCTTAGGAAATCTATTGGAGGCAGAAGCAGTCAAGGGTAGCTTAGGGTTAGTGTTAGGGTTAGGGTTAGGGTTAGGGTACGGCTTAGGGTACGGGTTCGGGTACGGGTTCGGGTACGGCGTAGGGTATGGGTTAGGGTTAGGGTTAGGGTTAGTTTGAGTGTTAGGGCTCGGTTTAGGTTACGGGTTAGGATTAGGGTACGTGTTAGGGTTAGGGTAGGGGTTAGGGTTAGGGTACGCGTTAGGGTTAGGGTAGTTATTAAACCTATCCCACTCTCTAGATACCCCTTAGCACGTCAAGGAATATTATTTGGGGGTCCAGCCATGGAGAAGAGTTTAGACACTAGGAGAAGATAAGGAACACACCCATTATCAAGAAATCACATTAGGATTCTCTTTTTAACCTGTTCCTTAAAACACTAGTGCTTAGGAAATCTATTGGAGGCAGAAGCAGTCAAGGGTAGCTTAGGGTTAGGGTTAGGGTTAGGGCTAGCGTTAAGACACGGCTTAGGGTACGGGTTCGGGTACGGGTTCGTGTACGGCGTAGGGTATGTGTTTGGGTTAGGGTTAGGGTTAGTTTGAAGGTTAGGGCTCGGTTTAGGGTACGGGTTAGGATTAGGGTTCGTGTTAGGGTTAGGGTAGGGGTTAGGGTTAGGGTACGCGTTAGGGTTAGGGTAGTTATTAAACCTATCCCACTCTCTAGATACCCCTTAGCACGTCAAGGAATATTATTTGGGGGTCCAGCCATGGAGAAGAGTTTAGACACTAGGAGAAGATAAGGAACACACCCATTATCAAGAAATCACATTAGGATTCTCTTTTTAACCTGTTCCTTAAAACACTAGTGCTTAGGAAATCTATTGGAGGCAGAAGCAGTCAAGGGTAGCTTAGGGTTAGGGTTAGGGTTAGGGTTAGGGTTAGGGTACGGCTTAGGGTACGGGTTCGGGTACGGGTTCGTGTACGGCGTAGGGTATGGGTTAGTGTTAGGGTTAGGGTTAGTTTGAAGGTTTGGTCTCGGTTTAGGGTACGGGTTAGGATTAGGGTTCATGTTAGGGTTAGGGTAGGGGTTAGGGTTAGGGTACGCGTTAGGGTTAGGGTAGTTATTAAACCTATCCCACTCTCTAGATACCCCATAGCACGTCAAGGAATATTATTTGGGGGTCCAGCCATGGAGAAGAGTTTAGACACTAGGAGAATATAAGGAACACACCCATTATCCTTAAATCACATTAGGATTTTCTTTTTAACCTGTTCCTTAATACACTAATGCTTAGGAAATCTATTGGAGGCAGAAGCAGTCAAGGGTAGCTTAGGGTTAGTGTTAGGGTTAGGGTTAGGGTTAGGGTACGGCTTAGGGTACGGGTTCGGGTACGGGTTCGGGTACGGCGTAGGGTATGGGTTAGGGTTAGGGTTAGGGTTAGTTTGAGTGTTAGGGCTCGGTTTAGGTTACGGGTTAGGATTAGGGTACGTGTTAGGGTTAGGGTAGGGGTTAGGGTTAGGGTACGCGTTAGGGTTAGGGTAGTTATTAAACCTATCCCACTCTCTAGATACCCCTTAGCACGTCAAGGAATATTATTTGGGGGTCCAGCCATGGAGAAGAGTTTAGACACTAGGAGAAGATAAGGAACACACCCATTATCAAGAAATCACATTAGGATTCTCTTTTTAACCTGTTCCTTAAAACACTAGTGCTTAGGAAATCTATTGGAGGCAGAAGCAGTCAAGGGTAGCTTAGGGTTAGGGTTAGGGTTAGGGCTAGCGTTAAGACACGGCTTAGGGTACGGGTTCGGGTACGGGTTCGTGTACGGCGTAGGGTATGTGTTTGGGTTAGGGTTAGGGTTAGTTTGAAGGTTAGGGCTCGGTTTAGGGTACGGGTTAGGATTAGGGTTCGTGTTAGGGTTAGGGTAGGGGTTAGGGTTAGGGTACGCGTTAGGGTTAGGGTAGTTATTAAACCTATCCCACTCTCTAGATACCCCTTAGCACGTCAAGGAATATTATTTGGGGGTCCAGCCATGGAGAAGAGTTTAGACACTAGGAGAAGATAAGGAACACACCCATTATCAAGAAATCACATTAGGATTCTCTTTTTAACCTGTTCCTTAAAACACTAGTGCTTAGGAAATCTATTGGAGGCAGAAGCAGTCAAGGGTAGCTTAGGGTTAGGGTTAGGGTTAGGGCTAGCGTTAAGACACGGCTTAGGGTACGGGTTCGGGTACGGGTTCGTGTACGGCGTAGGGTATGTGTTTGGGTTAGAGTTAGGGTTAGTTTGAAGGTTAGGGCTCGGTTTAGGGTACGGGTTAGGATTAGGGTTCGTGTTAGGGTTAGGGTAGGGGTTAGGGTTAGGGTACGCGTTAGGGTTAGGGTAGTTATTAAACCTATCCCACTCTCTAGATACCCCTTAGCACGTCAAGGAATATTATTTGGGGGTCCAGCCATGGAGAAGAGTTTAGACACTAGGAGAAGATAAGGAACACACCCATTATCAAGAAATCACATTAGGATTCTCTTTTTAACCTGTTCCTTAAAACACTAGTGCTTAGGAAATCTATTGGAGGCAGAAGCAGTCAAGGGTAGCTTAGGGTTAGGGTTAGGGTTAGGGTTAGGGTTAGGGTACGGCTTAGGGTACGGGTTCGGGTACGGGTTCGTGTACGGCGTAGGGTATGGGTTAGTGTTAGGGTTAGGGTTAGTTTGAAGGTTTGGTCTCGGTTTAGGGTACGGGTTAGGATTAGGGTTCGTGTTAGGGTTAGGGTAGGGGTTAGGGTTAGGGTACGTGTTAGGGTTAGGGTAGTTATTAAACCTATCCCACTCTCTAGATACCCCTTAGCACGTCAAGTAATATTATTTGGGGGTCCAGCCATGGAGAAGAGTTTAGACACTAGGAGAAGATAAGGAACACACCCATTATCCTGTAATCACATTAGGATTTTCTTTTTAACCTGTTCCTTAATACACTAGTGCTTAGGAAATCTATTGGAGGCAGAAGCAGTCAAGGGTAGCTTAGGGTTAGGGTTAGGGTTAGGGTTAGGGTACGGCTTAGGGTATGGGTTCGGGTACGGCGTAGGGTATGGGTTAGGGTTAGGGTTAGGGTTAGTTTGAAGGTTAGGGCTCGGTTTAGGGTACGGGTTAGGATTAGGGTTCGTGTTAGGGTTAGGGTAGGGGTTAGGGTTAGGGTTCGCGTTAGGGTTAGGGTAGTTATTAAACCTATCCCACTCTCTAGATACCCCTTAGCACGTCAAGGAATATTATTTGGGGGTCCAGCCATGGAGAAGAGTTTAGACACTAGGAGAAGATAAGGAACACACCCATTATCCTGAAATCACATTAGGATTTTCTTTTTAACCTGTTCCTTAATACACTAGTGCTTAGGAAATCTATTGGAGGCAGAAGCAGTCAAGGGTAGCTTAGGGTTAGTGTTAGGGTTAGGGTTAGGGTTAGGGTACGGCTTAGAGTACGGGTTCGGGTACGGGTTCGGGTACGGCGTAGGGTATGGGTTAGGGTTAGGGTTAGGGTTAGTTTGAGTGTTAGGGCTCGGTTTAGGTTACGGGTTAGGATTAGGGTACGTGTTAGGGTTAGGGTAGGGGTTAGGGTTAGGGTACGCGTTAGGGTTAGGGTAGTTATTAAACCTATCCCACTCTCTAGATACCCCTTAGCACGTCAAGGAATATTATTTGGGGGTCCAGCCATGGAGAAGAGTTTAGACACTAGGAGAAGATAAGGAACACACCCATTATCAAGAAATCACATTAGGATTCTCTTTTTAACCTGTTCCTTAAAACACTAGTGCTTAGGAAATCTATTGGAGGCAGAAGCAGTCAAGGGTAGCTTAGGGTTAGGGTTAGGGTTAGGGCTAGGGTTAAGACACGGCTTAGGGTACGGGTTCGGGTACGGGTTCGTGTACGGCGTAGGGTATGTGTTTGGGTTAGGGTTAGGGTTAGTTTGAAAGTTAGGGCTCGGTTTAGGGTACGGGTTAGGATTAGGGTTCGTGTTAGGGTTAGGGTAGGGGTTAGGGTTAGGGTACGCGTTAGGGTTAGGGTAGTTATTAAACCTATCCCACTCTCTAGATACCCCTTAGCACGTCAAGGAATATTATTTGGGGGTCCAGCCATGGAGAAGAGTTTAGACACTAGGAGAAGATAAGGAACACACCCATTATCAAGAAATCACATTAGGATTCTCTTTTTAACCTGTTCCTTAAAACACTAGTGCTTAGGAAATCTATTGGAGGCAGAAGCAGTCAAGGGTAGCTTAGGGTTAGGGTTAGGGTTAGGGTTAGGGTTAGGGTACGGCTTAGGGTACGGGTTCGGGTACGGGTTCGTGTACGGCGTAGGGTATGGGTTAGTGTTAGGGTTAGGGTTAGTTTGAAGGTTTGGTCTCGGTTTAGGGTACGGGTTAGGATTAGGGTTCATGTTAGGGTTAGGGTAGGGGTTAGGGTTAGGGTACGCGTTAGGGTTAGGGTAGTTATTAAACCTATCCCACTCTCTAGATACCCCATAGCACGTCAAGGAATATTATTTGGGGGTCCAGCCATGGAGAAGAGTTTAGACACTAGGAGAATATAAGGAACACACCCATTATCCTGAAATCACATTAGGATTTTCTTTTTAACCTGTTCCTTAATACACTAATGCTTAGGAAATCTATTGGAGGCAGAAGCAGTCAAGGGTAGCTTAGGGTTAGTGTTAGGGTTAGGGTTAGGGTTAGGGTACGGCTTAGGGTACGGGTTCGGGTACGGGTTCGGGTACGGCGTAGGGTATGGGTTAGGGTTAGGGTTAGGGTTAGTTTGAGTGTTAGGGCTCGGTTTAGGTTACGGGTTAGGATTAGGGTACGTGTTAGGGTTAGGGTCGGGGTTAGGGTTAGGGTACGCGTTAGGGTTAGGGTAGTTATTAAACCTATCCCACTCTCTAGATACCCCTTAGCACGTCAAGGAATATTATTTGGGGGTCCAGCCATGGAGAAGAGTTTAGACACTAGGAGAAGATAAGGAACACACCCATTATCAAGAAATCACATTAGGATTCTCTTTTTAACCTGTTCCTTAAAACACTAGTGCTTAGGAAATCTATTGGAGGCAGAAGCAGTCAAGGGTAGCTTAGGGTTAGGGTTAGGGTTAGGGTACGGTTTAGGGTACGGGTTAGGGTACGGGTTCGGGTACGGGTTTGGGTATGGCGTAGGATATGGGTTAGGGTTAGGGTTAGGGTTAGTTTGAGGGTAAGGGCTCGGTTTAGGGTACGGGTTAGGATTAGGGTACGTGTTAGGGTTAGGGTACGCGTTAGGGTTAGGGTAGTTATTAAACCTATCCCACTCTCTGGATACCCCTTAGCACGTCAAGTAATATTATTTGGGGGTCCAGCCATGGAGAAGAGTTTAGACACTAGGAGAAGGTAAGGAACACACCCATTATCAAGAAATCACATTAGGATTCTCTTTTTAACCTGTTCCTTAAAACACTAGTGCTTAGGAAATCTATTGGAGGCAGAAGCAGTCAAGGGTAGCTTAGGGTTAGGGTTAGGGTTAGGGTTAGGGTTAGGGTACGGCTTAGGGTACGGGTTCGGGTACGGGTTCGTGTACGGCGTAGGGTATGGGTTAGTGTTAGGGTTAGGGTTAGTTTGAAGGTTTGGTCTCGGTTTAGGGTACGGGTTAGGATTAGGGTTCGTGTTAGGGTTAGGGTAGGGGTTAGGGTTAGGGTACGTGTTAGGGTTAGGGTAGTTATTAAACCTATCCCACTCTCTAGATACCCCTTAGCACGTCAAGGAATATTATTTGGGGGTCCAGCCATGGAGAAGAGTTTAGACACTAGGAGAAGATAAGGAACACACCCATTATCCTGAAATCACATTAGGATTTTCTTTTTAACCTGTTCCTTAATACACTAGTGCTTAGGAAATCTATTGGAGGCAGAAGCAGTCAAGGGTAGCTTAGGGTTAGTGTTAGGGTTAGGGTTAGGGTTAGGGTACGGCTTAGGGTACGGGTTCGGGTACGGCGTAGGGTATGGGTTAGGGTTAGGGTTAGGGTTAGTTTGAGTGTTAGGGCTCGGTTTAGGTTACGGGTTAGGATTAGGGTACGTGTTAGGGTTAGGGTAGGGGTTAGGGTTAGGGTACGCGTTAGGGTTAGGGTAGTTATTAAACCTATCCCACTCTCTAGATACCCCTTAGCACGTCAAGGAATATTATTTGGGGGTCCAGCCATGGAGAAGAGTTTAGACACTAGGAGAAGATAAGGAACACACCCATTATCAAGAAATCACATTAGGATTCTCTTTTTAACCTGTTCCTTAAAACACTAGTGCTTAGGAAATCTATTGGAGGCAGAAGCAGTCAAGGGTAGCTTAGGGTTAGGGTTAGGGTTAGGGCTAGCGTTAAGACACGGCTTAGGGTACGGGTTCGGGTACGGGTTCGTGTACGGCGTAGGGTATGTGTTTGGGTTAGGGTTAGGGTTAGTTTGAAGGTTAGGGCTCGGTTTAGGGTACGGGTTAGGATTAGGGTTCGTGTTAGGGTTAGGGTAGGGGTTAGGGTTAGGGTACGCGTTAGGGTTAGGGTAGTTATTAAACCTATCCCACTCTCTAGATACCCCTTAGCACGTCAAGGAATATTATTTGGGGGTCCAGCCATGGAGAAGAGTTTAGACACTAGGAGAAGATAAGGAACACACCCATTATCAAGAAATCACATTAGGATTCTCTTTTTAACCTGTTCCTTAAAACACTAGTGCTTAGGAAATCTATTGGAGGCAGAAGCAGTCAAGGGTAGCTTAGGGTTAGGGTTAGGGTTAGGGTTAGGGTTAGGGTACGGCTTAGGGTACGGGTTCGGGTACGGGTTCGTGTACGGCGTAGGGTATGGGTTAGTGTTAGGGTTAGGGTTAGTTTGAAGGTTTGGTCTCGGTTTAGGGTACGGGTTAGGATTAGGGTTCATGTTAGGGTTAGGGTAGGGGTTAGGGTTAGGGTACGCGTTAGGGTTAGGGTAGTTATTAAACCTATCCCACTCTCTAGATACCCCATAGCACGTCAAGGAATATTATTTGGGGGTCCAGCCATGGAGAAGAGTTTAGACACTAGGAGAATATAAGGAACACACCCATTATCCTGAAATCACATTAGGATTTTCTTTTTAACCTGTTCCTTAATACACTAATGCTTAGGAAATCTATTGGAGGCAGAAGCAGTCAAGGGTAGCTTAGGGTTAGTGTTAGGGTTAGGGTTAGGGTTAGGGTACGGCTTAGGGTACGGGTTCGGGTACGGGTTCGGGTACGGCGTAGGGTATGGGTTAGGGTTAGGGTTAGGGTTAGTTTGAGTGTTAGGGCTCGGTTTAGGTTACGGGTTAGGATTAGGGTACGTGTTAGGGTTAGGGTAGGGGTTAGGGTTAGGGTACGCGTTAGGGTTAGGGTAGTTATTAAACCTATCCCACTCTCTAGATACCCCTTAGCACGTCAAGGAATATTATTTGGGGGTCCAGCCATGGAGAAGAGTTTAGACACTAGGAGAAGATAAGGAACACACCCATTATCAAGAAATCACATTAGGATTCTCTTTTTAACCTGTTCCTTAAAACACTAGTGCTTAGGAAATCTATTGGAGGCAGAAGCAGTCAAGGGTAGCTTAGGGTTAGGGTTAGGGTTAGGGCTAGCGTTAAGACACGGCTTAGGGTACGGGTTCGGGTACGGGTTCGTGTACGGCGTAGGGTATGTGTTTGGGTTAGGGTTAGGGTTAGTTTGAAGGTTAGGGCTCGGTTTAGGGTACGGGTTAGGATTAGGGTTCGTGTTAGGGTTAGGGTAGGGGTTAGGGTTAGGGTACGCGTTAGGGTTAGGGTAGTTATTAAACCTATCCCACTCTCTAGATACCCCTTAGCACGTCAAGGAATATTATTTGGGGGTCCAGCCATGGAGAAGAGTTTAGACACTAGGAGAAGATAAGGAACACACCCATTATCAAGAAATCACATTAGGATTCTCTTTTTAACCTGTTCCTTAAAACACTAGTGCTTAGGAAATCTATTGGAGGCAGAAGCAGTCAAGGGTAGCTTAGGGTTAGGGTTAGGGTTAGGGCTAGGGTTAAGACACGGCTTAGGGTACGGGTTCGGGTACGGGTTCGTGTACGGCGTAGGGTATGTGTTTGGGTTAGGGTTAGGGTTAGTTTGAAAGTTAGGGCTCGGTTTAGGGTACGGGTTAGGATTAGGGTTCGTGTTAGGGTTAGGGTAGGGGTTAGGGTTAGGGTACGCGTTAGGGTTAGGGTAGTTATTAAACCTATCCCACTCTCTAGATACCCCTTAGCACGTCAAGGAATATTATTTGGGGGTCCAGCCATGGAGAAGAGTTTAGACACTAGGAGAAGATAAGGAACACACCCATTATCAAGAAATCACATTAGGATTCTCTTTTTAACCTGTTCCTTAAAACACTAGTGCTTAGGAAATCTATTGGAGGCAGAAGCAGTCAAGGGTAGCTTAGGGTTAGGGTTAGGGTTAGGGTTAGGGTTAGGGTACGGCTTAGGGTACGGGTTCGGGTACGGGTTCGTGTACGGCGTAGGGTATGGGTTAGTGTTAGGGTTAGGGTTAGTTTGAAGGTTTGGTCTCGGTTTAGGGTACGGGTTAGGATTAGGGTTCATGTTAGGGTTAGGGTAGGGGTTAGGGTTAGGGTACGCGTTAGGGTTAGGGTAGTTATTAAACCTATCCCACTCTCTAGATACCCCATAGCACGTCAAGGAATATTATTTGGGGGTCCAGCCATG
The DNA here is from genome assembly GCF_028021215.1 of Eschrichtius robustus. Lineage (NCBI taxonomy): Eukaryota > Metazoa > Chordata > Mammalia > Artiodactyla > Eschrichtiidae > Eschrichtius > Eschrichtius robustus. The sequence continues at coordinate 2,202,212 of NW_027175427.1, forward strand.
GAGAAGAGTTTAGACACTAGGAGAATATAAGGAACACACCCATTATCCTGAAATCACATTAGGATTTTCTTTTTAACCTGTTCCTTAATACACTAATGCTTAGGAAATCTATTGGAGGCAGAAGCAGTCAAGGGTAGCTTAGGGTTAGTGTTAGGGTTAGGGTTAGGGTTAGGGTACGGCTTAGGGTACGGGTTCGGGTACGGGTTCGGGTACGGCGTAGGGTATGGGTTAGGGTTAGGGTTAGGGTTAGTTTGAGTGTTAGGGCTCGGTTTAGGTTACGGGTTAGGATTAGGGTACGTGTTAGGGTTAGGGTCGGGGTTAGGGTTAGGGTACGCGTTAGGGTTAGGGTAGTTATTAAACCTATCCCACTCTCTAGATACCCCTTAGCACGTCAAGGAATATTATTTGGGGGTCCAGCCATGGAGAAGAGTTTAGACACTAGGAGAAGATAAGGAACACACCCATTATCAAGAAATCACATTAGGATTCTCTTTTTAACCTGTTCCTTAAAACACTAGTGCTTAGGAAATCTATTGGAGGCAGAAGCAGTCAAGGGTAGCTTAGGGTTAGGGTTAGGGTTAGGGTACGGTTTAGGGTACGGGTTAGGGTACGGGTTCGGGTACGGGTTTGGGTATGGCGTAGGATATGGGTTAGGGTTAGGGTTAGGGTTAGTTTGAGGGTAAGGGCTCGGTTTAGGGTACGGGTTAGGATTAGGGTACGTGTTAGGGTTAGGGTACGCGTTAGGGTTAGGGTAGTTATTAAACCTATCCCACTCTCTGGATACCCCTTAGCACGTCAAGTAATATTATTTGGGGGTCCAGCCATGGAGAAGAGTTTAGACACTAGGAGAAGGTAAGGAACACACCCATTATCAAGAAATCACATTAGGATTCTCTTTTTAACCTGTTCCTTAAAACACTAGTGCTTAGGAAATCTATTGGAGGCAGAAGCAGTCAAGGGTAGCTTAGGGTTAGGGTTAGGGTTAGGGTTAGGGTTAGGGTACGGCTTAGGGTACGGGTTCGGGTACGGGTTCGTGTACGGCGTAGGGTATGGGTTAGTGTTAGGGTTAGGGTTAGTTTGAAGGTTTGGTCTCGGTTTAGGGTACGGGTTAGGATTAGGGTTCGTGTTAGGGTTAGGGTAGGGGTTAGGGTTAGGGTACGTGTTAGGGTTAGGGTAGTTATTAAACCTATCCCACTCTCTAGATACCCCTTAGCACGTCAAGGAATATTATTTGGGGGTCCAGCCATGGAGAAGAGTTTAGACACTAGGAGAAGATAAGGAACACACCCATTATCCTGAAATCACATTAGGATTTTCTTTTTAACCTGTTCCTTAATACACTAGTGCTTAGGAAATCTATTGGAGGCAGAAGCAGTCAAGGGTAGCTTAGGGTTAGTGTTAGGGTTAGGGTTAGGGTTAGGGTACGGCTTAGGGTACGGGTTCGGGTACGGGTTCGGGTACGGCGTAGGGTATGGGTTAGGGTTAGGGTTAGGGTTAGTTTGAGTGTTAGGGCTCGGTTTAGGTTACGGGTTAGGATTAGGGTACGTGTTAGGGTTAGGGTAGGGGTTAGGGTTAGGGTACGCGTTAGGGTTAGGGTAGTTATTAAACCTATCCCACTCTCTAGATACCCCTTAGCACGTCAAGGAATATTATTTGGGGGTCCAGCCATGGAGAAGAGTTTAGACACTAGGAGAAGATAAGGAACACACCCATTATCAAGAAATCACATTAGGATTCTCTTTTTAACCTGTTCCTTAAAACACTAGTGCTTAGGAAATCTATTGGAGGCAGAAGCAGTCAAGGGTAGCTTAGGGTTAGGGTTAGGGTTAGGGCTAGCGTTAAGACACGGCTTAGGGTACGGGTTCGGGTACGGGTTCGTGTACGGCGTAGGGTATGTGTTTGGGTTAGGGTTAGGGTTAGTTTGAAGGTTAGGGCTCGGTTTAGGGTACGGGTTAGGATTAGGGTTCGTGTTAGGGTTAGGGTAGGGGTTAGGGTTAGGGTACGCGTTAGGGTTAGGGTAGTTATTAAACCTATCCCACTCTCTAGATACCCCTTAGCACGTCAAGGAATATTATTTGGGGGTCCAGCCATGGAGAAGAGTTTAGACACTAGGAGAAGATAAGGAACACACCCATTATCAAGAAATCACATTAGGATTCTCTTTTTAACCTGTTCCTTAAAACACTAGTGCTTAGGAAATCTATTGGAGGCAGAAGCAGTCAAGGGTAGCTTAGGGTTAGGGTTAGGGTTAGGGTTAGGGTTAGGGTACGGCTTAGGGTACGGGTTCGGGTACGGGTTCGTGTACGGCGTAGGGTATGGGTTAGTGTTAGGGTTAGGGTTAGTTTGAAGGTTTGGTCTCGGTTTAGGGTACGGGTTAGGATTAGGGTTCATGTTAGGGTTAGGGTAGGGGTTAGGGTTAGGGTACGCGTTAGGGTTAGGGTAGTTATTAAACCTATCCCACTCTCTAGATACCCCATAGCACGTCAAGGAATATTATTTGGGGGTCCAGCCATGGAGAAGAGTTTAGACACTAGGAGAATATAAGGAACACACCCATTATCCTGAAATCACATTAGGATTTTCTTTTTAACCTGTTCCTTAATACACTAATGCTTAGGAAATCTATTGGAGGCAGAAGCAGTCAAGGGTAGCTTAGGGTTAGTGTTAGGGTTAGGGTTAGGGTTAGGGTACGGCTTAGGGTACGGGTTCGGGTACGGGTTCGGGTACGGCGTAGGGTATGGGTTAGGGTTAGGGTTAGGGTTAGTTTGAGTGTTAGGGCTCGGTTTAGGTTACGGGTTAGGATTAGGGTACGTGTTAGGGTTAGGGGAGGGGTTAGGGTTAGGGTACGCGTTAGGGTTAGGGTAGTTATTAAACCTATCCCACTCTCTAGATACCCCTTAGCACGTCAAGGAATATTATTTGGGGGTCCAGCCATGGAGAAGAGTTTAGACACTAGGAGAAGATAAGGAACACACCCATTATCAAGAAATCACATTAGGATTCTCTTTTTAACCTGTTCCTTAAAACACTAGTGCTTAGGAAATCTATTGGAGGCAGAAGCAGTCAAGGGTAGCTTAGGGTTAGGGTTAGGGTTAGGGCTAGCGTTAAGACACGGCTTAGGGTACGGGTTCGGGTACGGGTTCGTGTACGGCGTAGGGTATGTGTTTGGGTTAGGGTTAGGGTTAGTTTGAAGGTTAGGGCTCGGTTTAGGGTACGGGTTAGGATTAGGGTTCGTGTTAGGGTTAGGGTAGGGGTTAGGGTTAGGGTACGCGTTAGGGTTAGGGTAGTTATTAAACCTATCCCACTCTCTAGATACCCCTTAGCACGTCAAGGAATATTATTTGGGGGTCCAGCCATGGAGAAGAGTTTAGACACTAGGAGAAGATAAGGAACACACCCATTATCAAGAAATCACATTAGGATTCTCTTTTTAACCTGTTCCTTAAAACACTAGTGCTTAGGAAATCTATTGGAGGCAGAAGCAGTCAAGGGTAGCTTAGGGTTAGGGTTAGGGTTAGGGTTAGGGTTAGGGTACGGCTTAGGGTACGGGTTCGGGTACGGGTTCGTGTACGGCGTAGGGTATGGGTTAGTGTTAGGGTTAGGGTTAGTTTGAAGGTTTGGTCTCGGTTTAGGGTACGGGTTAGGATTAGGGTTCATGTTAGGGTTAGGGTAGGGGTTAGGGTTAGGGTACGCGTTAGGGTTAGGGTAGTTATTAAACCTATCCCACTCTCTAGATACCCCATAGCACGTCAAGGAATATTATTTGGGGGTCCAGCCATGGAGAAGAGTTTAGACACTAGGAGAATATAAGGAACACACCCATTATCCTGAAATCACATTAGGATTTTCTTTTTAACCTGTTCCTTAATACACTAATGCTTAGGAAATCTATTGGAGGCAGAAGCAGTCAAGGGTAGCTTAGGGTTAGTGTTAGGGTTAGGGTTAGGGTTAGGGTACGGCTTAGGGTACGGGTTCGGGTACGGGTTCGGGTACGGCGTAGGGTATGGGTTAGGGTTAGGGTTAGGGTTAGTTTGAGTGTTAGGGCTCGGTTTAGGTTACGGGTTAGGATTAGGGTACGTGTTAGGGTTAGGGTAGGGGTTAGGGTTAGGGTACGCGTTAGGGTTAGGGTAGTTATTAAACCTATCCCACTCTCTAGATACCCCTTAGCACGTCAAGGAATATTATTTGGGGGTCCAGCCATGGAGAAGAGTTTAGACACTAGGAGAAGATAAGGAACACACCCATTATCAAGAAATCACATTAGGATTCTCTTTTTAACCTGTTCCTTAAAACACTAGTGCTTAGGAAATCTATTGGAGGCAGAAGCAGTCAAGGGTAGCTTAGGGTTAGGGTTAGGGTTAGGGCTAGCGTTAAGACACGGCTTAGGGTACGGGTTCGGGTACGGGTTCGTGTACGGCGTAGGGTATGTGTTTGGGTTAGGGTTAGGGTTAGTTTGAAGGTTAGGGCTCGGTTTAGGGTACGGGTTAGGATTAGGGTTCGTGTTAGGGTTAGGGTAGGGGTTAGGGTTAGGGTACGCGTTAGGGTTAGGGTAGTTATTAAACCTATCCCACTCTCTAGATACCCCTTAGCACGTCAAGGAATATTATTTGGGGGTCCAGCCATGGAGAAGAGTTTAGACACTAGGAGAAGATAAGGAACACACCCATTATCAAGAAATCACATTAGGATTCTCTTTTTAACCTGTTCCTTAAAACACTAGTGCTTAGGAAATCTATTGGAGGCAGAAGCAGTCAAGGGTAGCTTAGGGTTAGGGTTAGGGTTAGGGCTAGCGTTAAGACACGGCTTAGGGTACGGGTTCGGGTACGGGTTCGTGTACGGCGTAGGGTATGTGTTTGGGTTAGAGTTAGGGTTAGTTTGAAGGTTAGGGCTCGGTTTAGGGTACGGGTTAGGATTAGGGTTCGTGTTAGGGTTAGGGTAGGGGTTAGGGTTAGGGTACGCGTTAGGGTTAGGGTAGTTATTAAACCTATCCCACTCTCTAGATACCCCTTAGCACGTCAAGGAATATTATTTGGGGGTCCAGCCATGGAGAAGAGTTTAGACACTAGGAGAAGATAAGGAACACACCCATTATCAAGAAATCACATTAGGATTCTCTTTTTAACCTGTTCCTTAAAACACTAGTGCTTAGGAAATCTATTGGAGGCAGAAGCAGTCAAGGGTAGCTTAGGGTTAGGGTTAGGGTTAGGGTTAGGGTTAGGGTACGGCTTAGGGTACGGGTTCGGGTACGGGTTCGTGTACGGCGTAGGGTATGGGTTAGTGTTAGGGTTAGGGTTAGTTTGAAGGTTTGGTCTCGGTTTAGGGTACGGGTTAGGATTAGGGTTCGTGTTAGGGTTAGGGTAGGGGTTAGGGTTAGGGTACGTGTTAGGGTTAGGGTAGTTATTAAACCTATCCCACTCTCTAGATACCCCTTAGCACGTCAAGTAATATTATTTGGGGGTCCAGCCATGGAGAAGAGTTTAGACACTAGGAGAAGATAAGGAACACACCCATTATCCTGTAATCACATTAGGATTTTCTTTTTAACCTGTTCCTTAATACACTAGTGCTTAGGAAATCTATTGGAGGCAGAAGCAGTCAAGGGTAGCTTAGGGTTAGGGTTAGGGTTAGGGTTAGGGTACGGCTTAGGGTATGGGTTCGGGTACGGCGTAGGGTATGGGTTAGGGTTAGGGTTAGGGTTAGTTTGAAGGTTAGGGCTCGGTTTAGGGTACGGGTTAGGATTAGGGTACGTGTTAGGGTTAGGGTACGCGTTAGGGTTAGGGTAGTTATTAAACCTATCCCACTCTCTGGATACCCCTTAGCACGTCAAGTAATATTATTTGGGGGTCCAGCCATGGAGAAGAGTTTAGACACTAGGAGAAGGTAAGGAACACACCCATTATCAAGAAATCACATTAGGATTCTCTTTTTAACCTGTTCCTTAAAACACTAGTGCTTAGGAAATCTATTGGAGGCAGAAGCAGTCAAGGGTAGCTTAGGGTTAGGGTTAGGGTTAGGGTTAGGGTTAGGGTACGGCTTAGGGTACGGGTTCGGGTACGGGTTCGTGTACGGCGTAGGGTATGGGTTAGTGTTAGGGTTAGGGTTAGTTTGAAGGTTTGGTCTCGGTTTAGGGTACGGGTTAGGATTAGGGTTCGTGTTAGGGTTAGGGTAGGGGTTAGGGTTAGGGTACGTGTTAGGGTTAGGGTAGTTATTAAACCTATCCCACTCTCTAGATACCCCTTAGCACGTCAAGGAATATTATTTGGGGGTCCAGCCATGGAGAAGAGTTTAGACACTAGGAGAAGATAAGGAACACACCCATTATCCTGAAATCACATTAGGATTTTCTTTTTAACCTGTTCCTTAATACACTAGTGCTTAGGAAATCTATTGGAGGCAGAAGCAGTCAAGGGTAGCTTAGGGTTAGTGTTAGGGTTAGGGTTAGGGTTAGGGTACGGCTTAGGGTACGGGTTCGGGTACGGGTTCGGGTACGGCGTAGGGTATGGGTTAGGGTTAGGGTTAGGGTTAGTTTGAGTGTTAGGGCTCGGTTTAGGTTACGGGTTAGGATTAGGGTACGTGTTAGGGTTAGGGTAGGGGTTAGGGTTAGGGTACGCGTTAGGGTTAGGGTAGTTATTAAACCTATCCCACTCTCTAGATACCCCTTAGCACGTCAAGGAATATTATTTGGGGGTCCAGCCATGGAGAAGAGTTTAGACACTAGGAGAAGATAAGGAACACACCCATTATCAAGAAATCACATTAGGATTCTCTTTTTAACCTGTTCCTTAAAACACTAGTGCTTAGGAAATCTATTGGAGGCAGAAGCAGTCAAGGGTAGCTTAGGGTTAGGGTTAGGGTTAGGGCTAGCGTTAAGACACGGCTTAGGGTACGGGTTCGGGTACGGGTTCGTGTACGGCGTAGGGTATGTGTTTGGGTTAGGGTTAGGGTTAGTTTGAAGGTTAGGGCTCGGTTTAGGGTACGGGTTAGGATTAGGGTTCGTGTTAGGGTTAGGGTAGGGGTTAGGGTTAGGGTACGCGTTAGGGTTAGGGTAGTTATTAAACCTATCCCACTCTCTAGATACCCCTTAGCACGTCAAGGAATATTATTTGGGGGTCCAGCCATGGAGAAGAGTTTAGACACTAGGAGAAGATAAGGAACACACCCATTATCAAGAAATCACATTAGGATTCTCTTTTTAACCTGTTCCTTAAAACACTAGTGCTTAGGAAATCTATTGGAGGCAGAAGCAGTCAAGGGTAGCTTAGGGTTAGGGTTAGGGTTAGGGTTAGGGTTAGGGTACGGCTTAGGGTACGGGTTCGGGTACGGGTTCGTGTACGGCGTAGGGTATGGGTTAGTGTTAGGGTTAGGGTTAGTTTGAAGGTTTGGTCTCGGTTTAGGGTACGGGTTAGGATTAGGGTTCATGTTAGGGTTAGGGTAGGGGTTAGGGTTAGGGTACGCGTTAGGGTTAGGGTAGTTATTAAACCTATCCCACTCTCTAGATACCCCATAGCACGTCAAGGAATATTATTTGGGGGTCCAGCCATGGAGAAGAGTTTAGACACTAGGAGAATATAAGGAACACACCCATTATCCTGAAATCACATTAGGATTTTCTTTTTAACCTGTTCCTTAATACACTAATGCTTAGGAAATCTATTGGAGGCAGAAGCAGTCAAGGGTAGCTTAGGGTTAGTGTTAGGGTTAGGGTTAGGGTTAGGGTACGGCTTAGGGTACGGGTTCGGGTACGGGTTCGGGTACGGCGTAGGGTATGGGTTAGGGTTAGGGTTAGGGTTAGTTTGAGTGTTAGGGCTCGGTTTAGGTTACGGGTTAGGATTAGGGTACGTGTTAGGGTTAGGGTAGGGGTTAGGGTTAGGGTACGCGTTAGGGTTAGGGTAGTTATTAAACCTATCCCACTCTCTAGATACCCCTTAGCACGTCAAGGAATATTATTTGGGGGTCCAGCCATGGAGAAGAGTTTAGACACTAGGAGAAGATAAGGAACACACCCATTATCAAGAAATCACATTAGGATTCTCTTTTTAACCTGTTCCTTAAAACACTAGTGCTTAGGAAATCTATTGGAGGCAGAAGCAGTCAAGGGTAGCTTAGGGTTAGGGTTAGGGTTAGGGCTAGCGTTAAGACACGGCTTAGGGTACGGGTTCGGGTACGGGTTCGTGTACGGCGTAGGGTATGTGTTTGGGTTAGGGTTAGGGTTAGTTTGAAGGTTAGGGCTCGGTTTAGGGTACGGGTTAGGATTAGGGTTCGTGTTAGGGTTAGGGTAGGGGTTAGGGTTAGGGTACGCGTTAGGGTTAGGGTAGTTATTAAACCTATCCCACTCTCTAGATACCCCTTAGCACGTCAAGGAATATTATTTGGGGGTCCAGCCATGGAGAAGAGTTTAGACACTAGGAGAAGATAAGGAACACACCCATTATCAAGAAATCACATTAGGATTCTCTTTTTAACCTGTTCCTTAAAACACTAGTGCTTAGGAAATCTATTGGAGGCAGAAGCAGTCAAGGGTAGCTTAGGGTTAGGGTTAGGGTTAGGGTTAGGGTTAGGGTACGGCTTAGGGTACGGGTTCGGGTACGGGTTCGTGTACGGCGTAGGGTATGGGTTAGTGTTAGGGTTAGGGTTAGTTTGAAGGTTTGGTCTCGGTTTAGGGTACGGGTTAGGATTAGGGTTCATGTTAGGGTTAGGGTAGGGGTTAGGGTTAGGGTACGCGTTAGGGTTAGGGTAGTTATTAAACCTATCCCACTCTCTAGATACCCCATAGCACGTCAAGGAATATTATTTGGGGGTCCAGCCATGGAGAAGAGTTTAGACACTAGGAGAATATAAGGAACACACCCATTATCCTGAAATCACATTAGGATTTTCTTTTTAACCTGTTCCTTAATACACTAATGCTTAGGAAATCTATTGGAGGCAGAAGCAGTCAAGGGTAGCTTAGGGTTAGGGTTAGGGTTAGGGTTAGGGTTAGGGTACGGCTTAGGGTACGGGTTCGGGTACGGGTTCGGGTACGGCGTAGGGTATGGGTTAGGGTTAGGGTTAGGGTTAGTTTGAGTGTTAGGGCTCGGTTTAGGTTACGGGTTAGGATTAGGGTACGTGTTAGGGTTAGGGTAGGGGTTAGGGTTAGGGTACGCGTTAGGGTTAGGGTAGTTATTAAACCTATCCCACTCTCTAGATACCCCTTAGCACGTCAAGGAATATTATTTGGGGGTCCAGCCATGGAGAAGAATTTAGACACTAGGAGAAGATAAGGAACACACCCATTATCAAGAAATCACATTAGGATTCTCTTTTTAACCTGTTCCTTAAAACACTAGTGCTTAGGAAATCTATTGGAGGCAGAAGCAGTCAAGGGTAGCTTAGGGTTAGGGTTAGGGTTAGGGTACGGTTTAGGGTACGGGTTAGGGTACGGGTTCGGGTACGGGTTTGGGTATGGCGTAGGATATGGGTTAGGGTTAGGGTTAGGGTTAGTTTGAGGGTAAGGGCTCGGTTTAGGGTACGGGTTAGGATTAGGGTACGTGTTAGGGTTAGGGTACGCGTTAGGGTTAGGGTAGTTATTAAACCTATCCCACTCTCTGGATACCCCTTAGCACGTCAAGTAATATTATTTGGGGGTCCAGCCATGGAGAAGAGTTTAGACACTAGGAGAAGATAAGGAACACACCCATTATCAAGAAATCACATTAGGATTCTCTTTTTAACCTGTTCCTTAAAACACTAGTGCTTAGGAAATCTATTGGAGGCAGAAGCAGTCAAGGGTAGCTTAGGGTTAGGGTTAGGGTTAGGGTTAGGGTTAGGGTACGGCTTAGGGTACGGGTTTGGGTACGGGTTCGTGTACGGCGTAGGGTATGGGTTAGGGTTAGGGTTAGGGTTAGTTTGAAGGTTAGGGATCGGTTTAAGGTACGGGTTAGGATTAGGGTTCGTGTTAGGGTAGGGGTTAGGGTTAGGGTACGCGTTAGGGTTAGGGTAGTTATTAAACCTATCCCACTCTCTAGATACCCCTTAGCACGTCAAGGAATATTATTTGGGTGTCCAGCCATGGAGAAGAGTTTAGACACTAGGAGAAGATAAGGAACACACCCATTATCAAGAAATCACATTAGGATTCTCTTTTTAACCTGTTCCTTAAAACACTAGTGCTTAGGAAATCTATTGGAGGCAGAAGCAGTCAAGGGTAGCTTAGGGTTAGGGTTAGGGTTAGGGTTAGGGTTAGGGTACGGCTTAGGGTACGGGTTCGGGTACGGGTTCGTGTACGGCGTAGGGTATGGGTTAGTGTTAGGGTTAGGGTTAGTTTGAAGGTTTGGTCTCGGTTTAGGGTACGGGTTAGGATTAGGGTTCGTGTTAGGGTTAGGGTAGGGGTTAGGGTTAGGGTACGTGTTAGGGTTAGGGTAGTTATTAAACCTATCCCACTATCTAGATACCCCTTAGCACGTCAAGGAATATTATTTGGGGGTCCAGCCATGGAGAAGAGTTTAGACACTAGGAGAAGATAAGGAACACACCCATTATCCTGAAATCACATTAGGATTTTCTTTTTAACCTGTTCCTTAATACACTAGTGCTTAGGAAATCTATTGGAGGCAGAAGCAGTCAAGGGTAGCTTAGGGTTAGGGTTAGGGTTAGGGTTAGGGTTAGGGTACGGCTTAGGGTACGGGTTCGGGTACGGGTTCGGGTACGGCGTAGGGTATGGGTTAGGGTTAGGGTTAGGGTTAGTTTGAGTGTTAGGGCTCGGTTTAGGTTACGGGTTAGGAATAGGGTATGTGTTAGGGTTAGGGTAGGGGTTAGGGTTAGGGTACGCGTTAGGGTTAGGGTAGTTATTAAACCTATCCCACTCTCTAGATACCCCTTAGCACGTCAAGGAATATTATTTGGGGGTCCAGCCATGGAGAAGAGTTTAGACACTAGGAGAAGTTAAGGAACACACCCATTATCAAAAAATCACATTAGGATTCTCTTTTTAACCTGTTCCTTAAAACACTAGTGCTTAGGAAATCTATTGGAGGCAGAAGCAGTCAAGGGTAGCTTAGGGTTAGGGTTAGGGTTAGGGTTAGGGTTAGGGTACGGCTTAGGGTACGGGTTCGGGTACGGGTTCGTGTACGGCGTAGGGTATGGGTTAGTGTTAGGGTTAGGGTTAGTTTGAAGGTTTGGTCTCGGTTTAGGGTACGGGTTAGGATTAGGGTTCGTGTTAGGGTTAGGGTAGGGGTTAGGGTTAGGGTACGTGTTAGGGTTAGGGTAGTTATTAAACCTATCCCACTCTCTAGATACCCCTTAGCACGTCAAGGAATATTATTTGGGGGTCCAGCCATGGAGAAGAGTTTAGACACTAGGAGAAGATAAGGAACACACCCATTATCCTGAAATCACATTAGGATTTTCTTTTTAACCTGTTCCTTAATACACTAGTGCTTAGGAAATCTATTGGAGGCAGAAGCAGTCAAGGGTAGCTTAGGGTTAGGGTTAGGGTTAGGGTTAGGGTACGGCTTAGGGTATGGGTTCGGGTACGGGTTCGGGTACGGCGTAGGGTATGGGTTAGGGTTAGGGTTAGGGTTAGTTTGAAGGTTAGGGCTCGGTTTAGGGTACGGGTTAGGATTAGGGTTCGTGTTAGGGTTAGGGTAGGGGTTAGGGTTAGGGTTCGCGTTAGGGTTAGGGTAGTTATTAAACCTATCCCACTCTCTAGATACCCCTTAGCACGTCAAGGAATATTATTTGGGGGTCCAGCCATGGAGAAGAGTTTAGACACTAGGAGAATATAAGGAACACACCCATTATCCTGAAATCACATTAGGATTTTCTTTTTAACCTGTTCCTTAATACACTAATGCTTAGGAAATCTATTGGAGGCAGAAGCAGTCAAGGGTAGCTTAGGGTTAGGGTTAGGGTTAGGGTTAGGGTTAGGGTACGGCTTAGGGTACGGGTTCGGGTACGGGTTCGGGTACGGCGTAGGGTATGGGTTAGGGTTAGGGTTAGGGTTAGTTTGAGTGTTAGGGCTCGGTTTAGGTTACGGGTTAGGATTAGGGTACGTGTTAGGGTTAGGGTAGGGGTTAGGGTTAGGGTACGCGTTAGGGTTAGGGTAGTTATTAAACCTATCCCACTCTCTAGATACCCCTTAGCACGTCAAGGAATATTATTTGGGGGTCCAGCCATGGAGAAGAATTTAGACACTAGGAGAAGATAAGGAACACACCCATTATCAAGAAATCACATTAGGATTCTCTTTTTAACCTGTTCCTTAAAACACTAGTGCTTAGGAAATCTATTGGAGGCAGAAGCAGTCAAGGGTAGCTTAGGGTTAGGGTTAGGGTTAGGGTACGGTTTAGGGTACGGGTTAGGGTACGGGTTTGGGTATGGCGTAGGATATGGGTTAGGGTTAGGGTTAGGGTTAGTTTGAGGGTAAGGGCTCGGTTTAGGGTACGGGTTAGGATTAGGGTACGTGTTAGGGTTAGGGTACGCGTTAGGGTTAGGGTAGTTATTAAACCTATCCCACTCTCTGGATACCCCTTAGCACGTCAAGTAATATTATTTGGGGGTCCAGCCATGGAGAAGAGTTTAGACACTAGGAGAAGATAAGGAACACACCCATTATCAAGAAATCACATTAGGATTCTCTTTTTAACTTGTTCCTTAAAACACTAGTGCTTAGGAAATCTATTGGAGGCAGAAGCAGTCAAGGGTAGCTTAGGGTTAGGGTTAGGGTTAGGGTTAGGGTTAGGGTACGGCTTAGGGTACGGGTTTGGGTACGGGTTCGTGTACGGCGTAGGGTATGGGTTAGGGTTAGGGTTAGGGTTAGTTTGAAGGTTAGGGATCGGTTTAAGGTACGGGTTAAGATTAGGGTTCGTGTTAGGGTAGGGGTTAGGGTTAGGGTACGCGTTAGGGTTAGGGTAGTTATTAAACCTATCCCACTCTCTAGATACCCCTTAGCACGTCAAGGAATATTATTTGGGTGTCCAGCCATGGAGAATAGTTTAGACACTAGGAGAAGATAAGGAACACACCCATTATCAAGAAATCACATTAGGATTCTCTTTTTAACCTGTTCCTTAAAACACTAGTGCTTAGGAAATCTATTGGAGGCAGAAGCAGTCAAGGGTAGCTTAGGGTTAGGGTTAGGGTTAGGGTTAGGGTTAGGGTACGGCTTAGGGTACGGGTTCGGGTACGGGTTCGTGTACGGCGTAGGGTATGGGTTAGTGTTAGGGTTAGGGTTAGTTTGAAGGTTTGGTCTCGGTTTAGGGTACGGGTTAGGATTAGGGTTCGTGTTAGGGTTAGGGTAGGGGTTAGGGTTAGGGTACGTGTTAGGGTTAGGGTAGTTATTAAACCTATCCCACTATCTAGATACCCCTTAGCACGTCAAGGAATATTATTTGGGGGTCCAGCCATGGAGAAGAGTTTAGACACTAGGAGAAGATAAGGAACACACCCATTATCCTGAAATCACATTAGGATTTTCTTTTTAACCTGTTCCTTAATACACTAGTGCTTAGGAAATCTATTGGAGGCAGAAGCAGTCAAGGGTAGCTTAGGGTTAGGGTTAGGGTTAGGGTTAGGGTTAGGGTACGGCTTAGGGTACGGGTTCGGGTACGGGTTCGGGTACGGCGTAGGGTATGGGTTAGGGTTAGGGTTAGGGTTAGTTTGAGTGTTAGGGCTCGGTTTAGGTTACGGGTTAGGAATAGGGTATGAGTTAGGGTTAGGGTAGGGGTTAGGGTTAGGGTACGCGTTAGGGTTAGGGTAGTTATTAAACCTATCCCACTCTCTAGATACCCCTTAGCACGTCAAGGAATATTATTTGGGGGTCCAGCCATGGAGAAGAGTTTAGACACTAGGAGAAGTTAAGGAACACACCCATTATCAAAAAATCACATTAGGATTCTCTTTTTAACCTGTTCCTTAAAACACTAGTGCTTAGGAAATCTATTGGAGGCAGAAGCAGTCAAGGGTAGCTTAGGGTTAGGGTTAGGGTTAGGGTTAGGGTTAGGGTACGGCTTAGGGTACGGGTTCGGGTACGGGTTCGTGTACGGCGTAGGGTATGGGTTAGTGTTAGGGTTAGGGTTAGTTTGAAGGTTTGGTCTCGGTTTAGGGTACGGGTTAGGATTAGGGTTCGTGTTAGGGTTAGGGTAGGGGTTAGGGTTAGGGTACGTGTTAGGGTTAGGGTAGTTATTAAACCTATCCCACTCTCTAGATACCCCTTAGCACGTCAAGGAATATTATTTGGGGGTCCAGCCATGGAGAAGAGTTTAGACACTAGGAGAAGATAAGGAACACACCCATTATCCTGAAATCACATTAGGATTTTCTTTTTAACCTGTTCCTTAATACACTAGTGCTTAGGAAATCTATTGGAGGCAGAAGCAGTCAAGGGTAGCTTAGGGTTAGGGTTAGGGTTAGGGTTAGGGTACGGCTTAGGGTATGGGTTCGGGTACGGGTTCGGGTACGGCGTAGGGTATGGGTTAGGGTTAGGGTTAGGGTTAGTTTGAAGGTTAGGGCTCGGTTTAGGGTACGGGTTAGGATTAGGGTTCGTGTTAGGGTTAGGGTAGGGGTTAGGGTTAGGGTTCGCGTTAGGGTTAGGGTAGTTATTAAACCTATCCCACTCTCTAGATACCCCTTAGCACGTCAAGGAATATTATTTGGGTGTCCAGCCATGGAGAAGAGTTTAGACACTAGGAGATGATAAGGAACACACCCATTATCAAGAAATCACATTAGGATTCTCTTTTTAACCTGTTCCTTAAAACACTAGTGCTTAGGAAATCTATTGGAGGCAGAAGCAGTCAAGGGTAGCTTAGGGTTAGGGTTAGGGTTAGGGCTAGGGTTAAGACACGGCTTAGGGTACGGGTTCGGGTACGGGTTCGTGTACGGCGTAGGGTATGTGTTTGGGTTAGGGTTAGGGTTAGTTTGAAAGTTAGGGCTCGGTTTAGGGTACGGGTTAGGATTAGGGTTCGTGTTAGGGTTAGGGTAGGGGTTAGGGTTAAGGTACGCGTTAGGGTTAGGGTAGTTATTAAACCTATCCCACTCTCTAGATACCCCTTAGCACGTCAAGGAATATTATTTGGGGGTCCAGCCATGGAGAAGAGTTTAGACACTAGGAGAAGATAAGGAACACACCCATTATCCTGAAATCACATTAGGATTTTCTTTTTAACCTGTTCCTTAATACACTAGTGCTTAGGAAATCTATTGGAGGCAGAAGCAGTCAAGGGTAGCTTAGGGTTAGTGTTAGGGTTAGGGTTAGGGTTAGGGTACGGCTTAGGGTACGGGTTCGGGTACGGGTTCGGGTACGGCGTAGGGTATGGGTTAGGGTTAGGGTTAGGGTTAGTTTGAGTGTTAGGGCTCGGTTTAGGTTACGGGTTAGGATTAGGGTACGTGTTAGGGTTAGGGTAGGGGTTAGGGTTAGGGTACGCGTTAGGGTTAGGGTAGTTATTAAACCTATCCCACTCTCTAGATACCCCTTAGCACGTCAAGGAATATTATTTGGGGGTCCAGCCATGGAGAAGAGTTTAGACACTAGGAGAAGATAAGGAACACACCCATTATCAAGAAATCACATTAGGATTCTCTTTTTAACCTGTTCCTTAAAACACTAGTGCTTAGGAAATCTATTGGAGGCAGAAGCAGTCAAGGGTAGCTTAGGGTTAGGGTTAGGGTTAGGGCTAGCGTTAAGACACGGCTTAGGGTACGGGTTCGGGTACGGGTTCGTGTACGGCGTAGGGTATGTGTTTGGGTTAGGGTTAGGGTTAGTTTGAAGGTTAGGGCTCGGTTTAGGGTACGGGTTAGGATTAGGGTTCGTGTTAGGGTTAGGGTAGGGGTTAGGGTTAGGGTACGCGTTAGGGTTAGGGTAGTTATTAAACCTATCCCACTCTCTAGATACCCCTTAGCACGTCAAGGAATATTATTTGGGGGTCCAGCCATGGAGAAGAGTTTAGACACTAGGAGAAGATAAGGAACACACCCATTATCAAGAAATCACATTAGGATTCTCTTTTTAACCTGTTCCTTAAAACACTAGTGCTTAGGAAATCTATTGGAGGCAGAAGCAGTCAAGGGTAGCTTAGGGTTAGGGTTAGGGTTAGGGTTAGGGTTAGGGTACGGCTTAGGGTACGGGTTCGGGTACGGGTTCGTGTACGGCGTAGGGTATGGGTTAGTGTTAGGGTTAGGGTTAGTTTGAAGGTTTGGTCTCGGTTTAGGGTACGGGTTAGGATTAGGGTTCATGTTAGGGTTAGGGTAGGGGTTAGGGTTAGGGTACGCGTTAGGGTTAGGGTAGTTATTAAACCTATCCCACTCTCTAGATACCCCATAGCACGTCAAGGAATATTATTTGGGGGTCCAGCCATGGAGAAGAGTTTAGACACTAGGAGAATATAAGGAACACACCCATTATCCTGAAATCACATTAGGATTTTCTTTTTAACCTGTTCCTTAATACACTAATGCTTAGGAAATCTATTGGAGGCAGAATCAGTCAAGGGTAGCTTAGGGTTAGGGTTAGGGTTAGGGTTAGGGTTAGGGTACGGCTTAGGGTACGGATTCGGGTACGGGTTCGGGTACGGCGTAGGGTATGGGTTAGGGTTAGGGTTAGGGTTAGTTTGAGTGTTAGGGCTCGGTTTAGGTTACGGGTTAGGATTAGGGTACGTGTTAGGGTTAGGGTAGGGGTTAGGGTTAGGGTACGCGTTAGGGTTAGGGTAGTTATTAAACCTATCCCACTCTCTAGATACCCCTTAGCACGTCAAGGAATATTATTTGGGGGTCCAGCCATGGAGAAGAATTTAGACACTAGGAGAAGATAAGGAACACACCCATTATCAAGAAATCACATTAGGATTCTCTTTTTAACCTGTTCCTTAAAACACTAGTGCTTAGGAAATCTATTGGAGGCAGAAGCAGTCAAGGGTAGCTTAGGGTGAGGGTTAGGGTTAGGGTACGGTTTAGGGTACGGGTTAGGGTACGGGTTCGGGTACGGGTTTGGGTATGGCGTAGGATATGGGTTAGGGTTAGGGTTAGGGTTAGTTTGAGGGTAAGGGCTCGGTTTAGGGTACGGGTTAGGATTAGGGTACGTGTTAGGGTTAGGGTACGCGTTAGGGTTAGGGTAGTTATTAAACCTATCCCACTCTCTGGATACCCCTTAGCACGTCAAGGAATATTATTTGGGGGTCCAGCCATGGAGAAGAGTTTAGACACTAGGAGAAGATAAGGAACACACCCATTATCAAGAAATCACATTAGGATTCTCTTTTTAACCTGTTCCTTAAAACACTAGTGCTTAGGAAATCTATTGGAGGCAGAAGCAGTCAAGGGTAGCTTAGGGTTAGGGTTAGGGTTAGGGTTAGGGTTAGGGTACGGCTTAGGGTACGGGTTTGGGTACGGGTTCGTGTACGGCGTAGGGTATGGGTTAGGGTTAGTGTTAGGGTTAGTTTGAAGGTTAGGGATCGGTTTAAGGTACGGGTTAGGATTAGGGTTCGTGTTAGGGTAGGGGTTAGGGTTAGGGTACGCGTTAGGGTTAGGGTAGTTATTAAACCTATCCCACTCTCTAGATACCCCTTAGCACGTCAAGGAATATTATTTGGGTGTCCAGCCATGGAGAAGAGTTTAGACACTAGGAGAAGATAAGGAACACACCCATTATCAAGAAATCACATTAGGATTCTCTTTTTAACCTGTTCCTTAAAACACTAGTGCTTAGGAAATCTATTGGAGGCAGAAGCAGTCAAGGGTAGCTTAGGGTTAGGGTTAGGGTTAGGGTTAGGGTTAGGGTACGGCTTAGGGTACGGGTTCGGGTACGGGTTCGTGTACGGCGTAGGGTATGGGTTAGTGTTAGGGTTAGGGTTAGTTTGAAGGTTTGGTCTCGGTTTAGGGTACGGGTTAGGATTAGGGTTCGTGTTAGGGTTAGGGTAGGGGTTAGGGTTAGGGTACGTGTTAGGGTTAGGGTAGTTATTAAACCTATCCCACTCTCTAGATACCCCTTAGCACGTCAAGGAATATTATTTGGGGGTCCAGCCATGGAGAAGAGTTTAGACACTAGGAGAAGATAAGGAACACACCCATTATCCTGAAATCACATTAGGATTTTCTTTTTAACCTGTTCCTTAATACACTAGTGCTTAGGAAATCTATTGGAGGCAGAAGCAGTCAAGGGTAGCTTAGGGTTAGGGTTAGGGTTAGGGTTAGGGTTAGGGTTAGGGTACGGCTTAGGGTACGGGTTCGGGTACGGGTTCGGGTACGGCGTAGGGTATGGGTTAGGGTTAGGGTCAGGGTTAGTTTGAGTGTTAGGGCTCGGTTTAGGTTACGGGTTAGGAATAGGGTATGAGTTAGGGTTAGGGTAGGGGTTAGGGTTAGGGTACGCGTTAGGGTTAGGGTAGTTATTAAACCTATCCCACTCTCTAGATACCCCTTAGCACGTCAAGGAATATTATTTGGGGGTCCAGCCATGGAGAAGAGTTTAGACACTAGGAGAAGTTAAGGAACACACCCATTATCAAAAAATCACATTAGGATTCTCTTTTTAACCTGTTCCTTAAAACACTAGTGCTTAGGAAATCTATTGGAGGCAGAAGCAGTCAAGGGTAGCTTAGGGTTAGGGTTAGGGTTAGGGTTAGGGTTAGGGTACGGCTTAGGGTACGGGTTCGGGTACGGGTTCGTGTACGGCGTAGGGTATGGGTTAGTGTTAGGGTTAGGGTTAGTTTGAAGGTTTGGTCTCGGTTTAGGGTACGGGTTAGGATTAGGGTTCGTGTTAGGGTTAGGGTAGGGGTTAGGGTTAGGGTACGTGTTAGGGTTAGGGTAGTTATTAAACCTATCCCACTCTCTAGATACCCCTTAGCACGTCAAGGAATATTATTTGGGGGTCCAGCCATGGAGAAGAGTTTAGACACTAGGAGAAGATAAGGAACACACCCATTATCCTGAAATCACATTAGGATTTTCTTTTTAACCTGTTCCTTAATACACTAGTGCTTAGGAAATCTATTGGAGGCAGAAGCAGTCAAGGGTAGCTTAGGGTTAGGGTTAGGGTTAGGGTTAGGGTACGGCTTAGGGTATGGGTTCGGGTACGGGTTCGGGTACGGCGTAGGGTATGGGTTAGGGTTAGGGTTAGGGTTAGTTTGAAGGTTAGGGCTCGGTTTAGGGTACGGGTTAGGATTAGGGTTCGTGTTAGGGTTAGGGTAGGGGTTAGGGTTAGGGTTCGCGTTAGGGTTAGGGTAGTTATTAAACCTATCCCACTCTCTAGATACCCCTTAGCACGTCAAGGAATATTATTTGGGGGTCCAGCCATGGAGAAGAGTTTAGACACTAGGAGAAGATAAGGAACACACCCATTATCAAAAAATCACATTAGGATTCTCTTTTTAACCTGTTCCTTAAAACACTAGTGCTTAGGAAATCTATGGGAGGCAGAAGCAGTCAAGGGTAGCTTAGGGTTAGGGTTAGGGTTAGGGTTAGGGTTAGGGTACGGCTTAGGGTACGGGTTCGGGTACGGGTTCGGGTACGGCGTAGGGTATGGGTTAGGGTTAGGGTTAGGGTTAGTTTGAGTGTTAGGGCTCGGTTTAGGTTACGGGTTAGGATTAGGGTACGTGTTAGGGTTAGGGTAGGGGTTAGGGTTAGGGTACGCGTTAGGGTTAGGGTAGTTATTAAACCTATCCCACTCTCTAGATACCCCTTAGCACGTCAAGGAATATTATTTGGGGGTCCAGCCATGGAGAAGAGTTTAGACACTAGGAGAAGATAAGGAACACACCCATTATCAAGAAATCACATTAGGATTCTCTTTTTAACCTGTTCCTTAAAACACTAGTGCTTAGGAAATCTATTGGAGGCAGAAGCAGTCAAGGGTAGCTTAGGGTTAGGGTTAGGGTTAGGGCTAGGGTTAAGACACGGCTTAGGGTACGGGTTCGGGTACGGGTTCGTGTACGGCGTAGGGTATGTGTTTGGGTTAGGGTTAGGGTTAGTTTGAAGGTTAGGGCTCGGTTTAGGGTACGGGTTAGGATTAGGGTTCGTGTTAGGGTTAGGGTAGGGGTTAGGGTTAGGGTACGCGTTAGGGTTAGGGTAGTTATTAAACCTATCCCACTCTCTAGATACCCCTTAGCACGTCAAGGAATATTATTTGGGGGTCCAGCCATGGAGAAGAGTTTAGACACTAGGAGAAGATAAGGAACACACCCATTATCAAGAAATCACATTAGGATTCTCTTTTTAACCTGTTCCTTAAAACACTAGTGCTTAGGAAATCTATTGGAGGCAGAAGCAGTCAAGGGTAGCTTAGGGTTAGGGTTAGGGTTAGGGTTAGGGTTAGGGTACGGCTTAGGGTACGGGTTCGGGTACGGGTTCGTGTACGGCGTAGGGTATGGGTTAGTGTTAGGGTTAGGGTTAGTTTGAAGGTTTGGTCTCGGTTTAGGGTACGGGTTAGGATTAGGGTTCATGTTAGGGTTAGGGTAGGGGTTAGGGTTAGGGTACGCGTTAGGGTTAGGGTAGTTATTAAACCTATCCCACTCTCTAGATACCCCATAGCACGTCAAGGAATATTATTTGGGGGTCCAGCCATGGAGAAGAGTTTAGACACTAGGAGAATATAAGGAACACACCCATTATCCTGAAATCACATTAGGATTTTCTTTTTAACCTGTTCCTTAATACACTAGTGCTTAGGAAATCTATTGGAGGCAGAAGCAGTCAAGGGTAGCTTAGGGTTAGGGTTAGGGTTAGGGTTAGGGTTAGGGTACGGCTTAGGGTACGGGTTCGGGTACGGGTTCGGGTACGGCGTAGGGTATGGGTTAGGGTTAGGGTTAGGGTTAGTTTGAGTGTTAGGGCTCGGTTTAGGTTACGGGTTAGGATTAGGGTACGTGTTAGGGTTAGGGTAAGGGTTAGGGTTAGGGTACTCGTTAGGGTTAGGGTAGTTATTAAACCTATCCCACTCTCTAGATACCCCTTAGCACGTCAAGGAATATTATTTGGGGGTCCAGCCATGGAGAAGAATTTAGACACTAGGAGAAGATAAGGAACACACCCATTATCAAGAAATCACATTAGGATTCTCTTTTTAACCTGTTCCTTAAAACACTAGTGCTTCGGAAATCTATTGGAGGCAGAAGCAGTCAAGGGTAGCTTAGGGTTAGGGTTAGGGTTAGGGTACGGTTTAGGGTACGGGTTAGGGTACGGGTTCGGGTACGGGTTTGGTTATGGCGTAGGATATGGGTTAGGGTTAGGGTTAGGGTTAGTTTGAGGGTAAGGGCTCGGTTTAGGGTACGGGTTAGGATTAGGGTACGTGTTAGGGTTAGGGTACGCGTTAGGGTTAGGGTAGTTATTAAACCTATCCCACTCTCTGGATACCCCTTAGCACGTCAAGGAATATTATTTGGGGGTCCAGCCATGGAGAAGAGTTTAGACACTAGGAGAAGATAAGGAACACACCCATTATCAAGAAATCACATTAGGATTCTCTTTTTAACCTGTTCCTTAAAACACTAGTGCTTAGGAAATCTATTGGAGGCAGAAGCAGTCAAGGGTAGCTTAGGGTTAGGGTTAGGGTTAGGGTTAGGGTTAGGGTACGGCTTAGGGTACGGGTTTGGGTACGGGTTCGTGTACGGCGTAGGGTATGGGTTAGGGTTAGTGTTAGGGTTAGTTTGAAGGTTAGGGATCGGTTTAAGGTACGGGTTAGGATTAGGGTTCGTGTTAGGGTAGGGGTTAGGGTTAGGGTACGCGTTAGGGTTAGGGTAGTTATTAAACCTATCCCACTCTCTAGATACCCCTTAGCACGTCAAGGAATATTATTTGGGTGTCCAGCCATGGAGAAGAGTTTAGACACTAGGAGAAGATAAGGAACACACCCATTATCAAGAAATCACATTAGGATTCTCTTTTTAACCTGTTCCTTAAAACACTAGTGCTTAGGAAATCTATTGGAGGCAGAAGCAGTCAAGGGTAGCTTAGGGTTAGGGTTAGGGTTAGGGTTAGGGTTAGGGTACGGCTTAGGGTACGGGTTCGGGTACGGGTTCGTGTACGGCGTAGGGTATGGGTTAGTGTTAGGGTTAGGGTTAGTTTGAAGGTTTGGTCTCGGTTTAGGGTACGGGTTAGGATTAGGGTTCGTGTTAGGGTTAGGGTAGGGGTTAGGGTTAGGGTACGTGTTAGGGTTAGGGTAGTTATTAAACCTATCCCACTCTCTAGATACCCCTTAGCACGTCAAGGAATATTATTTGGGGGTCCAGCCATGGAGAAGAGTTTAGACACTAGGAGAAGATAAGGAACACACCCATTATCCTGAAATCACATTAGGATTTTCTTTTTAACCTGTTCCTTAATACACTAGTGCTTAGGAAATCTATTGGAGGCAGAAGCAGTCAAGGGTAGCTTAGGGTTAGGGTTAGGGTTAGGGTTAGGGTTAGGGTTAGGGTACGGCTTAGGGTACGGGTTCGGGTACGGGTTCGGGTACGGCGTAGGGTATGGGTTAGGGTTAGGGTCAGGGTTAGTTTGAGTGTTAGGGCTCGGTTTAGGTTACGGGTTAGGAATAGGGTATGAGTTAGGGTTAGGGTAGGGGTTAGGGTTAGGGTACGCGTTAGGGTTAGGGTAGTTATTAAACCTATCCCACTCTCTAGATACCCCTTAGCACGTCAAGGAATATTATTTGGGGGTCCAGCCATGGAGAAGAGTTTAGACACTAGGAGAAGTTAAGGAACACACCCATTATCAAAAAATCACATTAGGATTCTCTTTTTAACCTGTTCCTTAAAACACTAGTGCTTAGGAAATCTATTGGAGGCAGAAGCAGTCAAGGGTAGCTTAGGGTTAGGGTTAGGGTTAGGGTTAGGGTTAGGGTACGGCTTAGGGTACGGGTTCGGGTACGGGTTCGTGTACGGCGTAGGGTATGGGTTAGTGTTAGGGTTAGGGTTAGTTTGAAGGTTTGGTCTCGGTTTAGGGTACGGGTTAGGATTAGGGTTCGTGTTAGGGTTAGGGTAGGGGTTAGGGTTAGGGTACGTGTTAGGGTTAGGGTAGTTATTAAACCTATCCCACTCTCTAGATACCCCTTAGCACGTCAAGGAATATTATTTGGGGGTCCAGCCATGGAGAAGAGTTTAGACACTAGGAGAAGATAAGGAACACACCCATTATCCTGAAATCACATTAGGATTTTCTTTTTAACCTGTTCCTTAATACACTAGTGCTTAGGAAATCTATTGGAGGCAGAAGCAGTCAAGGGTAGCTTAGGGTTAGGGTTAGGGTTAGGGTTAGGGTACGGCTTAGGGTATGGGTTCGGGTACGGGTTCGGGTACGGCGTAGGGTATGGGTTAGGGTTAGGGTTAGGGTTAGTTTGAAGGTTAGGGCTCGGTTTAGGGTACGGGTTAGGATTAGGGTTCGTGTTAGGGTTAGGGTAGGGGTTAGGGTTAGGGTTCGCGTTAGGGTTAGGGTAGTTATTAAACCTATCCCACTCTCTAGATACCCCTTAGCACGTCAAGGAATATTATTTGGGGGTCCAGCCATGGAGAAGAGTTTAGACACTAGGAGAAGATAAGGAACACACCCATTATCAAAAAATCACATTAGGATTCTCTTTTTAACCTGTTCCTTAAAACACTAGTGCTTAGGAAATCTATGGGAGGCAGAAGCAGTCAAGGGTAGCTTAGGGTTAGGGTTAGGGTTAGGGTTAGGGTTAGGGTACGGCTTAGGGTACGGGTTCGGGTACGGGTTCGGGTACGGCGTAGGGTATGGGTTAGGGTTAGGGTTAGGGTTAGTTTGAGTGTTAGGGCTCGGTTTAGGTTACGGGTTAGGATTAGGGTACGTGTTAGGGTTAGGGTAGGGGTTAGGGTTAGGGTACGCGTTAGGGTTAGGGTAGTTATTAAACCTATCCCACTCTCTAGATACCCCTTAGCACGTCAAGGAATATTATTTGGGGGTCCAGCCATGGAGAAGAGTTTAGACACTAGGAGAAGATAAGGAACACACCCATTATCAAGAAATCACATTAGGATTCTCTTTTTAACCTGTTCCTTAAAACACTAGTGCTTAGGAAATCTATTGGAGGCAGAAGCAGTCAAGGGTAGCTTAGGGTTAGGGTTAGGGTTAGGGCTAGGGTTAAGACACGGCTTAGGGTACGGGTTCGGGTACGGGTTCGTGTACGGCGTAGGGTATGTGTTTGGGTTAGGGTTAGGGTTAGTTTGAAGGTTAGGGCTCGGTTTAGGGTACGGGTTAGGATTAGGGTTCGTGTTAGGGTTAGGGTAGGGGTTAGGGTTAGGGTACGCGTTAGGGTTAGGGTAGTTATTAAACCTATCCCACTCTCTAGATACCCCTTAGCACGTCAAGGAATATTATTTGGGGGTCCAGCCATGGAGAAGAGTTTAGACACTAGGAGAAGATAAGGAACACACCCATTATCAAGAAATCACATTAGGATTCTCTTTTTAACCTGTTCCTTAAAACACTAGTGCTTAGGAAATCTATTGGAGGCAGAAGCAGTCAAGGGTAGCTTAGGGTTAGGGTTAGGGTTAGGGTTAGGGTTAGGGTACGGCTTAGGGTACGGGTTCGGGTACGGGTTCGTGTACGGCGTAGGGTATGGGTTAGTGTTAGGGTTAGGGTTAGTTTGAAGGTTTGGTCTCGGTTTAGGGTACGGGTTAGGATTAGGGTTCATGTTAGGGTTAGGGTAGGGGTTAGGGTTAGGGTACGCGTTAGGGTTAGGGTAGTTATTAAACCTATCCCACTCTCTAGATACCCCATAGCACGTCAAGGAATATTATTTGGGGGTCCAGCCATGGAGAAGAGTTTAGACACTAGGAGAATATAAGGAACACACCCATTATCCTGAAATCACATTAGGATTTTCTTTTTAACCTGTTCCTTAATACACTAGTGCTTAGGAAATCTATTGGAGGCAGAAGCAGTCAAGGGTAGCTTAGGGTTAGGGTTAGGGTTAGGGTTAGGGTTAGGGTACGGCTTAGGGTACGGGTTCGGGTACGGGTTCGGGTACGGCGTAGGGTATGGGTTAGGGTTAGGGTTAGGGTTAGTTTGAGTGTTAGGGCTCGGTTTAGGTTACGGGTTAGGATTAGGGTACGTGTTAGGGTTAGGGTAAGGGTTAGGGTTAGGGTACTCGTTAGGGTTAGGGTAGTTATTAAACCTATCCCACTCTCTAGATACCCCTTAGCACGTCAAGGAATATTATTTGGGGGTCCAGCCATGGAGAAGAATTTAGACACTAGGAGAAGATAAGGAACACACCCATTATCAAGAAATCACATTAGGATTCTCTTTTTAACCTGTTCCTTAAAACACTAGTGCTTAGGAAATCTATTGGAGGCAGAAGCAGTCAAGGGTAGCTTAGGGTTAGGGTTAGGGTTAGGGTACGGTTTAGGGTACGGGTTAGGGTACGGGTTCGGGTACGGGTTTGGGTATGGCGTAGGATATGGGTTAGGGTTAGGGTTAGGGTTAGTTTGAGGGTAAGGGCTCGGTTTAGGGTACGGGTTAGGATTAGGGTACGTGTTAGGGTTAGGGTACGCGTTAGGGTTAGGGTAGTTATTAAACCTATCCCACTCTCTGGATACCCCTTAGCACGTCAAGGAATATTATTTGGGGGTCCAGCCATGGAGAAGAGTTTAGACACTAGGAGAAGATAAGGAACACACCCATTATCAAGAAATCACATTAGGATTCTCTTTTTAACCTGTTCCTTAAAACACTAGTGCTTAGGAAATCTATTGGAGGCAGAAGCAGTCAAGGGTAGCTTAGGGTTAGGGTTAGGGTTAGGGTTAGGGTTAGGGTACGGCTTAGGGTACGGGTTTGGGTACGGGTTCGTGTACGGCGTAGGGTATGGGTTAGGGTTAGGGTTAGGGTTAGTTTGAAGGTTAGGGATCGGTTAAGGGTACGGGTTAGGATTAGGGTTCGTGTTAGGGTAGGGGTTAGGGTTAGTGTACGCGTTAGGGTTAGGGTAGTTATTAAACCTATCCCACTCTCTAGATACCCCTTAGCACGTCAAGGAATATTATTTGGGTGTCCAGCCATGGAGAAGAGTTTAGACACTAGGAGAAGATAAGGAACACACCCATTATCAAGAAATCACATTAGGATTCTCTTTTTAACCTGTTCCTTAAAACACTAGTGCTTAGGAAATCTATTGGAGGCAGAAGCAGTCAAGGGTAGCTTAGGGTTAGGGTTAGGGTTAGGGTTAGGGTTAGGGTACGGCTTAGGGTACGGGTTCGGGTACGGGTTCGTGTACGGCGTAGGGTATGGGTTAGTGTTAGGGTTAGGGTTAGTTTGAAGGTTTGGTCTCGGTTTAGGGTACGGGTTAGGATTAGGGTTCGTGTTAGGGTTAGGGTAGGGGTTAGGGTTAGGGTACGTGTTAGGGTTAGGGTAGTTATTAAACCTATCCCACTCTCTAGATACCCCTTAGCACGTCAAGGAATATTATTTGGGGGTCCAGCCATGGAGAAGAGTTTAGACACTAGGAGAAGATAAGGAACACACCCATTATCCTGAAATCACATTAGGATTTTCTTTTTAACCTGTTCCTTAATACACTAGTGCTTAGGAAATCTATTGGAGGCAGAAGCAGTCAAGGGTAGCTTAGGGTTAGGGTTAGGGTTAGGGTTAGGGTTAGGGTACGGCTTAGGGTACGGGTTCGGGTACGGGTTCGGGTACGGCGTAGGGTATGGGTTAGGGTTAGGGTTAGGGTTAGTTTGAGTGTTAGGGCTCGGTTTAGGTTACGGGTTAGGAATAGGGTATGAGTTAGGGTTAGGTTAGGGGTTAGGGTACGCGTTAGGGTTAGGGTAGTTATTAAACCTATCCCACTCTCTAGATACCCCTTAGCAGGTCAAGGAATATTATTTGGGGGTCCAGCCATGGAGAAGAGTTTAGACACTAGGAGAAGTTAAGGAACACACCCATTATCAAAAAATCACATTAGGATTCTCTTTTTAACCTGTTCCTTAAAACACTAGTGCTTAGGAAATCTATTGGAGGCAGAAGCAGTCAAGGGTAGCTTAGGGTTAGGGTTAGGGTTAGGGTTAGGGTACGGCTTAGGGTACGGGTTCGGGTACGGGTTCGTGTACCGCGTAGGGTATGGGTTAGTGTTAGGGTTAGGGTTAGTTTGAAGGTTTGGTCTCGGTTTAGGGTACGGGTTAGGATTAGGGTTCGTGTTAGGGTTAGGGTAGGGGTTAGGGTTAGGGTACGTGTTAGGGTTAGGGTAGTTATTAAACCTATCCCACTCTCTAGATACCCCTTAGCACGTCAAGGAATATTATTTGGGGGTCCAGCCATGGAGAAGAGTTTAGACACTAGGAGAAGATAAGGAACACACCCATTATCCTGAAATCACATTAGGATTTTCTTTTTAACCTGTTCCTTAATACACTAGTGCTTAGGAAATCTATTGGAGGCAGAAGCAGTCAAGGGTAGCTTAGGGTTAGGGTTAGGGTTAGGGTTAGGGTACAGCTTAGGGTATGGGTTCGGGTACGGGTTCGGGTACGGCGTAGGGTATGGGTTAGGGTTAGGGTTAGGGTTAGTTTGAAGGTTAGGGCTCGGTTTAGGGTACGGGTTAGGATTAGGGTTCGTGTTAGGGTTAGGGTAGGGGTTAGGGTTAGGGTTCGCGTTAGGGTTAGGGTAGTTATTAAACCTATCCCACTCTCTAGATACCCCTTAGCACGTCAAGGAATATTATTTGGGGGTCCAGCCATGGAGAAGAGTTTAGACACTAGGAGAAGATAAGGAACACACCCATTATCAAAAAATCACATTAGGATTCTCTTTTTAACCTGTTCCTTAAAACACTAGTGCTTAGGAAATCTATGGGAGGCAGAAGCAGTCAAGGGTAGCTTAGGGTTAGGGTTAGGGTTAGGGTTAGGGTTAGGGTACGGCTTAGGGTACGGGTTCGGGTACGGGTTCGGGTACGGCGTAGGGTATGGTTTAGGGTTAGGGTTAGGGTTAGTTTGAGTGTTAGGGCTCGGTTTAGGTTACGGGTTAGGATTAGGGTACGTGTTAGGGTTAGGGTAGGGGTTAGGGTTAGGGTACGCGTTAGGGTTAGGGTAGTTATTAAACCTATCCCACTCTCTAGATACCCCTTAGCACGTCAAGGAATATTATTTGGGGGTCCAGCCATGGAGAAGAGTTTAGACACTAGGAGAAGATAAGGAACACACCCATTATCAAGAAATCACATTAGGATTCTCTTTTTAACCTGTTCCTTAAAACACTAGTGCTTAGGAAATCTATTGGAGGCAGAAGCAGTCAAGGGTAGCTTAGGGTTAGGGTTAGGGTTAGGGCTAGGGTTAAGACACGGATTAGGGTACGGGTTCGGGTACGGGTTCGTGTACGGCGTAGGGTATGTGTTTGGGTTAGGGTTAGGGTTAGTTTGAAGGTTAGGGCTCGGTTTAGGGTACGGGTTAGGATTAGGGTTCGTGTTAGGGTTAGGGTAGGGGTTAGGGTTAGGGTACGCGTTAGGGTTAGGGTAGTTATTAAACCTATCCCACTCTCTAGATACCCCTTAGCACGTCAAGGAATATTATTTGGGGGTCCAGCCATGGAGAAGAGTTTAGACACTAGGAGAAGATAAGGAACACACCCATTATCAAGAAATCACATTAGGATTCTCTTTTTAACCTGTTCCTTAAAACACTAGTGCTTAGGAAATCTATTGGAGGCAGAAGCAGTCAAGGGTAGCTTAGGGTTAGGGTTAGGGTTAGGGTTAGGGTTAGGGTACGGCTTAGGGTACGGGTTCGGGTACGGGTTCGTGTACGGCGTAGGGTATGGGTTAGTGTTAGGGTTAGGGTTAGTTTGAAGGTTTGGTCTCGGTTTAGGGTACGGGTTAGGATTAGGGTTCATGTTAGGGTTAGGGTAGGGGTTAGGGTTAGGGTACGCGTTAGGGTTAGGGTAGTTATTAAACCTATCCCACTCTCTAGATACCCCATAGCACGTCAAGGAATATTATTTGGGGGTCCAGCCATGGAGAAGAGTTTAGACACTAGGAGAATATAAGGAACACACCCATTATCCTGAAATCACATTAGGATTTTCTTTTTAACCTGTTCCTTAATACACTAGTGCTTAGGAAATCTATTGGAGGCAGAAGCAGTCAAGGGTAGCTTAGGGTTAGGGTTAGGGTTAGGGTTAGGGTTAGGGTACGGCTTAGGGTACGGGTTCGGGTACGGGTTCGGGTACGGCGTAGGGTATGGGTTAGGGTTAGGGTTAGGGTTAGTTTGAGTGTTAGGGCTCGGTTTAGGTTACGGGTTAGGATTAGGGTACGTGTTAGGGTTAGGGTAAGGGTTAGGGTTAGGGTACGCGTTAGGGTTAGGGTAGTTATTAAACCTATCCCACTCTCTAGATACCCCTTAGCACGTCAAGGAATATTATTTGGGGGTCCAGCCATGGAGAAGAATTTAGACACTAGGAGAAGATAAGGAACACACCCATTATCAAGAAATCACATTAGGATTCTCTTTTTAACCTGTTCCTTAAAACACTAGTGCTTAGGAAATCTATTGGAGGCAGAAGCAGTCAAGGGTAGCTTAGGGTTAGGGTTAGGGTTAGGGTACGGTTTAGGGTACGGGTTAGGGTACGGGTTCGGGTACGGGTTTGGGTATGGCGTAGGATATGGGTTAGGGTTAGGGTTAGGGTTAGTTTGAGGGTAAGGGCTCGGTTTAGGGTACGGGTTAGGATTAGGGTACGTGTTAGGGTTAGGGTACGCGTTAGGGTTAGGGTAGTTATTAAACCTATCCCACTCTCTGGATACCCCTTAGCACGTCAAGGAATATTATTTGGGGGTCCAGCCATGGAGAAGAGTTTAGACACTAGGAGAAGATAAGGAACACACCCATTATCAAGAAATCACATTAGGATTCTCTTTTTAACCTGTTCCTTAAAACACTAGTGCTTAGGAAATCTATTGGAGGCAGAAGCAGTCAAGGGTAGCTTAGGGTTAGGGTTAGGGTTAGGGTTAGGGTTAGGGTACGGCTTAGGGTACGGGTTTGGGTACGGGTTCGTGTACGGCGTAGGGTATGGGTTAGGGTTAGGGTTAGGGTTAGTTTGAAGGTTAGGGATCGGTTAAGGGTACGGGTTAGGATTAGGGTTCGTGTTAGGGTAGGGGTTAGGGTTAGGGTACGCGTTAGGGTTAGGGTAGTTATTAAACCTATCCCACTCTCTAGATACCCCTTAGCACGTCAAGGAATATTGTTTGGGGGTCCAGCCATGGAGAAGAGTTTAGACACTAGGAGAAGATAAGGAACACACCCATTATCAAAAAATCACATTAGGATTCTCTTTTTAACCTGTTCCTTAAAACACTAGTGCTTAGGAAATCTATTGGAGGCAGAAGCAGTCAAGGGTAGCTTAGGGTTAGGGTTAGGGTTAGGGCTAGGGTTAGGACACGGCTTAGGGTACGGGTTCGGGTACGGGTTCGTGTACGGCGTAGGGTATGGGTTTGGGTTAGGGTTAGGGTTAGTTTGAAGGTTAGGGCTCGGTTTAGGGTACGGGTTAGGATTAGGGTTCGTGTTAGGGTTAGGGTAGGGGTTAGGGTTAGGGTTCGCGTTAGGGTTAGGGTAGTTATTAAACCTATCCCACTCTCTAGATACCCCTTAGCACGTCAAGGAATATTATTTGGGGGTCCAGCCATGGAGAAGAGTTTAGACACTAGGAGAAGATAAGGAACACACCCATTATCAAAAAATCACATTAGGATTCTCTTTTTAACCTGTTCCTTAAAACACTAGTGCTTAGGAAATCTATGGGAGGCAGAAGCAGTCAAGGGTAGCTTAGGGTTAGGGTTAGGGTTAGGGTTAGGGTTAGGGTACGGCTTAGGGTACGGGTTCGGGTACGGGTTCGGGTACGGCGTAGGGTATGGGTTAGGGTTAGGGTTAGGGTTAGTTTGAGTGTTAGGGCTCGGTTTAGGTTACGGGTTAGGATTAGGGTACGTGTTAGGGTTAGGGTAGGGGTTAGGGTTAGGGTACGCGTTAGGGTTAGGGTAGTTATTAAACCTATCCCACTCTCTAGATACCCCTTAGCACGTCAAGGAATATTATTTGGGGGTCCAGCCATGGAGAAGAGTTTAGACACTAGGAGAAGATAAGGAACACACCCATTATCAAGAAATCACATTAGGATTCTCTTTTTAACCTGTTCCTTAAAACACTAGTGCTTAGGAAATCTATTGGAGGCAGAAGCAGTCAAGGGTAGCTTAGGGTTAGGGTTAGGGTTAGGGCTAGGGTTAAGACACGGCTTAGGGTACGGGTTCGGGTACGGGTTCGTGTACGGCGTAGGGTATGTGTTTGGGTTAGGGTTAGGGTTAGTTTGAAGGTTAGGGCTCGGTTTAGGGTACGGGTTAGGATTAGGGTTCGTGTTAGGGTTAGGGTAGGGGTTAGGGTTAGGGTACGCGTTAGGGTTAGGGTAGTTATTAAACCTATCCCACTCTCTAGATACCCCTTAGCACGTCAAGGAATATTATTTGGGGGTCCAGCCATGGAGAAGAGTTTAGACACTAGGAGAAGATAAGGAACACACCCATTATCAAGAAATCACATTAGGATTCTCTTTTTAACCTGTTCCTTAAAACACTAGTGCTTAGGAAATCTATTGGAGGCAGAAGCAGTCAAGGGTAGCTTAGGGTTAGGGTTAGGGTTAGGGTTAGGGTTAGGGTACGGCTTAGGGTACGGGTTCGGGTACGGGTTCGTGTACGGCGTAGGGTATGGGTTAGTGTTAGGGTTAGGGTTAGTTTGAAGGTTTGGTCTCGGTTTAGGGTACGGGTTAGGATTAGGGTTCATGTTAGGGTTAGGGTAGGGGTTAGGGTTAGGGTACGCGTTAGGGTTAGGGTAGTTATTAAACCTATCCCACTCTCTAGATACCCCATAGCACGTCAAGGAATATTATTTGGGGGTCCAGCCATGGAGAAGAGTTTAGACACTAGGAGAATATAAGGAACACACCCATTATCCTGAAATCACATTAGGATTTTCTTTTTAACCTGTTCCTTAATACACTAGTGCTTAGGAAATCTATTGGAGGCAGAAGCAGTCAAGGGTAGCTTAGGGTTAGGGTTAGGGTTAGGGTTAGGGTTAGGGTACGGCTTAGGGTACGGGTTCGGGTACGGGTTCGGGTACGGCGTAGGGTATGGGTTAGGGTTAGGGTTAGGGTTAGTTTGAGTGTTAGGGCTCGGTTTAGGTTACGGGTTAGGATTAGGGTACGTGTTAGGGTTAGGGTAAGGGTTAGGGTTAGGGTACTCGTTAGGGTTAGGGTAGTTATTAAACCTATCCCACTATCTAGATACCCCTTAGCACGTCAAGGAATATTATTTGGGGGTCCAGCCATGGAGAAGAATTTAGACACTAGGAGAAGATAAGGAACACACCCATTATCAAGAAATCACATTAGGATTCTCTTTTTAACCTGTTCCTTAAAACACTAGTGCTTAGGAAATCTATTGGAGGCAGAAGCAGTCAAGGGTAGCTTAGGGTTAGGGTTAGGGTTAGGGTACGGTTTAGGGTACGGGTTAGGGTACGGGTTCGGGTACGGGTTTGGGTATGGCGTAGGATATGGGTTAGGGTTAGGGTTAGGGTTAGTTTGAGGGTAAGGGCTCGGTTTAGGGTACGGGTTAGGATTAGGGTACGTGTTAGGGTTAGGGTACGCGTTAGGGTTAGGGTAGTTATTAAACCTATCCCACTCTCTGGATACCCCTTAGCACGTCAAGGAATATTATTTGGGGGTCCAGCCATGGAGAAGAGTTTAGACACTAGGAGAAGATAAGGAACACACCCATTATCAAGAAATCACATTAGGATTCTCTTTTTAACCTGTTCCTTAAAACACTAGTGCTTAGGAAATCTATTGGAGGCAGAAGCAGTCAAGGGTAGCTTAGGGTTAGGGTTAGGGTTAGGGTTAGGGTTAGGGTACGGCTTAGGGTACGGGTTTGGGTACGGGTTCGTGTACGGCGTAGGGTATGGGTTAGGGTTAGGGTTAGGGTTAGTTTGAAGGTTAGGGATCGGTTAAGGGTACGGGTTAGGATTAGGGTTCGTGTTAGGGTAGGGGTTAGGGTTAGGGTACGCGTTAGGGTTAGGGTAGTTATTAAACCTATCCCACTCTCTAGATACCCCTTAGCACGTCAAGGAATATTATTTGGGTGTCCAGCCATGGAGAAGAGTTTAGACACTAGGAGAAGATAAGGAACACACCCATTATCAAGAAATCACATTAGGATTCTCTTTTTAACCTGTTCCTTAAAACACTAGTGCTTAGGAAATCTATTGGAGGCAGAAGCAGTCAAGGGTAGCTTAGGGTTAGGGTTAGGGTTAGGGTTAGGGTTAGGGTACGGCTTAGGGTACGGGTTCGGGTACGGGTTCGTGTACGGCGTAGGGTATGGGTTAGTGTTAGGGTTAGGGTTAGTTTGAAGGTTTGGTCTCGGTTTAGGGTACGGGTTAGGATTAGGGTTCGTGTTAGGGTTAGGGTAGGGGTTAGGGTTAGGGTACGTGTTAGGGTTAGGGTAGTTATTAAACCTATCCCACTCTCTAGATACCCCTTAGCACGTCAAGGAATATTATTTGGGGGTCCAGCCATGGAGAAGAGTTTAGACACTAGGAGAAGATAAGGAACACACCCATTATCCTGAAATCACATTAGGATTTTCTTTTTAACCTGTTCCTTAATACACTAGTGCTTAGGAAATCTATTGGAGGCAGAAGCAGTCAAGGGTAGCTTAGGGTTAGGGTTAGGGTTAGGGTTAGGGTTAGGGTACGGCTTAGGGTACGGGTTCGGGTACGGGTTCGGGTACGGCGTAGGGTATGGGTTAGGGTTAGGGTTAGGGTTAGTTTGAGTGTTAGGGCTCGGTTTAGGTTACGGGTTAGGAATAGGGTATGAGTTAGGGTTAGGTTAGGGGTTAGGGTACGCGTTAGGGTTAGGGTAGTTATTAAACCTATCCCACTCTCTAGATACCCCTTAGCAGGTCAAGGAATATTATTTGGGGGTCCAGCCATGGAGAAGAGTTTAGACACTAGGAGAAGTTAAGGAACACACCCATTATCAAAAAATCACATTAGGATTCTCTTTTTAACCTGTTCCTTAAAACACTAGTGCTTAGGAAATCTATTGGAGGCAGAAGCAGTCAAGGGTAGCTTAGGGTTAGGGTTAGGGTTAGGGTTAGGGTTAGGGTATGGCTTAGGGTACGGGTTCGGGTACGGGTTCGTGTACGGCGTAGGGTATGGGTTAGTGTTAGGGTTAGGGTTAGTTTGAAGGTTTGGTCTCGGTTTAGGGTACGGGTTAGGATTAGGGTTCGTGTTAGGGTTAGGGTAGGGGTTAGGGTTAGGGTACGTGTTAGGGTTAGGGTAGTTATTAAACCTATCCCACTCTCTAGATACCCCTTAGCACGTCAAGGAATATTATTTGGGGGTCCAGCCATGGAGAAGAGTTTAGACACTAGGAGAAGATAAGGAACACACCCATTATCCTGAAATCACATTAGGATTTTCTTTTTAACCTGTTCCTTAATACACTAGTGCTTAGGAAATCTATTGGAGGCAGAAGCAGTCAAGGGTAGCTTAGGGTTAGGGTTAGGGTTAGGGTTAGGGTACAGCTTAGGGTATGGGTTCGGGTACGGGTTCGGGTACGGCGTAGGGTATGGGTTAGGGTTAGGGTTAGGGTTAGTTTAAAGGTTAGGGCTCGGTTTAGGGTACGGGTTAGGATTAGGGTTCGTGTTAGGGTTAGGGTAGGGGTTAGGGTTAGGGTTCGCGTTAGGGTTAGGGTAGTTATTAAACCTATCCCACTCTCTAGATACCCCTTAGCACGTCAAGGAATATTATTTGGGGGTCCAGCCATGGAGAAGAGTTTAGACACTAGGAGAAGATAAGGAACACACCCATTATCAAAAAATCACATTAGGATTCTCTTTTTAACCTGTTCCTTAAAACACTAGTGCTTAGGAAATCTATGGGAGGCAGAAGCAGTCAAGGGTAGCTTAGGGTTAGGGTTAGGGTTAGGGTTAGGGTTAGGGTACGGCTTAGGGTACGGGTTCGGGTACGGGTTCGGGTACGGCGTAGGGTATGGTTTAGGGTTAGGGTTAGGGTTAGTTTGAGTGTTAGGGCTCGGTTTAGGTTACGGGTTAGGATTAGGGTACGTGTTAGGGTTAGGGTAGGGGTTAGGGTTAGGGTACGCGTTAGGGTTAGGGTAGTTATTAAACCTATCCCACTCTCTAGATACCCCTTAGCACGTCAAGGAATATTATTTGGGGGTCCAGCCATGGAGAAGAGTTTAGACACTAGGAGAAGATAAGGAACACACCCATTATCAAGAAATCACATTAGGATTCTCTTTTTAACCTGTTCCTTAAAACACTAGTGCTTAGGAAATCTATTGGAGGCAGAAGCAGTCAAGGGTAGCTTAGGGTTAGGGTTAGGGTTAGGGCTAGGGTTAAGACACGGATTAGGGTACGGGTTCGGGTACGGGTTCGTGTACGGCGTAGGGTATGTGTTTGGGTTAGGGTTAGGGTTAGTTTGAAGGTTAGGGCTCGGTTTAGGGTACGGGTTAGGATTAGGGTTCGTGTTAGGGTTAGGGTAGGGGTTAGGGTTAGGGTACGCGTTAGGGTTAGGGTAGTTATTAAACCTATCCCACTCTCTAGATACCCCTTAGCACGTCAAGGAATATTATTTGGGGGTCCAGCCATGGAGAAGAGTTTAGACACTAGGAGAAGATAAGGAACACACCCATTATCAAGAAATCACATTAGGATTCTCTTTTTAACCTGTTCCTTAAAACACTAGTGCTTAGGAAATCTATTGGAGGCAGAAGCAGTCAAGGGTAGCTTAGGGTTAGGGTTAGGGTTAGGGTTAGGGTTAGGGTATGGCTTAGGGTACGGGTTCGGGTACGGGTTCGTGTACGGCGTAGGGTATGGGTTAGTGTTAGGGTTAGGGTTAGTTTGAAGGTTTGGTCTCGGTTTAGGGTACGGGTTAGGATTAGGGTTCATGTTAGGGTTAGGGTAGGGGTTAGGGTTAGGGTACGCGTTAGGGTTAGGGTAGTTATTAAACCTATCCCACTCTCTAGATACCCCATAGCACGTCAAGGAATATTATTTGGGGGTCCAGCCATGGAGAAGAGTTTAGACACTAGGAGAATATAAGGAACACACCCATTATCCTGAAATCACATTAGGATTTTCTTTTTAACCTGTTCCTTAATACACTAGTGCTTAGGAAATCTATTGGAGGCAGAAGCAGTCAAGGGTAGCTTAGGGTTAGGGTTAGGGTTAGGGTTAGGGTTAGGGTACGGCTTAGGGTACGGGTTCGGGTACGGGTTCGGGTACGGCGTAGGGTATGGGTTAGGGTTAGGGTTAGGGTTAGTTTGAGTGTTAGGGCTCGGTTTAGGTTACGGGTTAGGATTAGGGTACGTGTTAGGGTTAGGGTAAGGGTTAGGGTTAGGGTACGCGTTAGGGTTAGGGTAGTTATTAAACCTATCCCACTCTCTAGATACCCCTTAGCACGTCAAGGAATATTATTTGGGGGTCCAGCCATGGAGAAGAATTTAGACACTAGGAGAAGATAAGGAACACACCCATTATCAAGAAATCACATTAGGATTCTCTTTTTAACCTGTTCCTTAAAACACTAGTGCTTAGGAAATCTATTGGAGGCAGAAGCAGTCAAGGGTAGCTTAGGGTTAGGGTTAGGGTTAGGGTACGGTTTAGGGTACGGGTTAGGGTACGGGTTCGGGTACGGGTTTGGGTATGGCGTAGGATATGGGTTAGGGTTAGGGTTAGGGTTAGTTTGAGGGTAAGGGCTCGGTTTAGGGTACGGGTTAGGATTAGGGTACGTGTTAGGGTTAGGGTACGCGTTAGGGTTAGGGTAGTTATTAAACCTATCCCACTCTCTGGATACCCCTTAGCACGTCAAGGAATATTATTTGGGGGTCCAGCCATGGAGAAGAGTTTAGACACTAGGAGAAGATAAGGAACACACCCATTATCAAGAAATCACATTAGGATTCTCTTTTTAACCTGTTCCTTAAAACACTAGTGCTTAGGAAATCTATTGGAGGCAGAAGCAGTCAAGGGTAGCTTAGGGTTAGGGTTAGGGTTAGGGTTAGGGTTAGGGTACGGCTTAGGGTACGGGTTTGGGTACGGGTTCGTGTACGGCGTAGGGTATGGGTTAGGGTTAGGGTTAGGGTTAGTTTGAAGGTTAGGGATCGGTTAAGGGTACGGGTTAGGATTAGGGTTCGTGTTAGGGTAGGGGTTAGGGTTAGGGTACGCGTTAGGGTTAGGGTAGTTATTAAACCTATCCCACTCTCTAGATACCCCTTAGCACGTCAAGGAATATTGTTTGGGGGTCCAGCCATGGAGAAGAGTTTAGACACTAGGAGAAGATAAGGAACACACCCATTATCAAAAAATCACATTAGGATTCTCTTTTTAACCTGTTCCTTAAAACACTAGTGCTTAGGAAATCTATTGGAGGCAGAAGCAGTCAAGGGTAGCTTAGGGTTAGGGTTAGGGTTAGGGCTAGGGTTAGGACACGGCTTAGGGTACGGGTTCGGGTACGGGTTCGTGTACGGCGTAGGGTATGGGTTTGGGTTAGGGTTAGGGTTAGTTTGAAGGTTTGGTCTCGGTTTAGGGTACGGGTTAGGATTAGGGTTCATGTTAGGGTTAGGGTAGGGGTTAGGGTTAGGGTACGCGTTAGGGTTAGGGTAGTTATTAAACCTATCCCACTCTCTAGATACCCCATAGCACGTCAAGGAATATTATTTGGGGGTCCAGCCATGGAGAAGAGTTTAGACACTAGGAGAATATAAGGAACACACCCATTATCCTGAAATCACATTAGGATTTTCTTTTTAACCTGTTCCTTAATACACTAGTGCTTAGGAAATCTATTGGAGGCAGAAGCAGTCAAGGGTAGCTTAGGGTTAGGGTTAGGGTTAGGGTTAGGGTTAGGGTACGGCTTAGGGTACGGGTTCGGGTACGGGTTCGGGTACGGCGTAGGGTATGGGTTAGGGTTAGGGTTAGGGTTAGTTTGAGTGTTAGGGCTCGGTTTAGGTTACGGGTTAGGATTAGGGTACGTGTTAGGGTTAGGGTAAGGGTTAGGGTTAGGGTACTCGTTAGGGTTAGGGTAGTTATTAAACCTATCCCACTCTCTAGATACCCCTTAGCACGTCAAGGAATATTATTTGGGGGTCCAGCCATGGAGAAGAATTTAGACACTAGGAGAAGATAAGGAACACACCCATTATCAAGAAATCACATTAGGATTCTCTTTTTAACCTGTTCCTTAAAACACTAGTGCTTAGGAAATCTATTGGAGGCAGAAGCAGTCAAGGGTAGCTTAGGGTTAGGGTTAGGGTTAGGGTACGGTTTAGGGTACGGGTTAGGGTACGGGTTCGGGTACGGGTTTGGGTATGGCGTAGGATATGGGTTAGGGTTAGGGTTAGGGTTAGTTTGAGGGTAAGGGCTCGGTTTAGGGTACGGGTTAGGATTAGGGTACGTGTTAGGGTTAGGGTACGCGTTAGGGTTAGGGTAGTTATTAAACCTATCCCACTCTCTGGATACCCCTTAGCACGTCAAGGAATATTATTTGGGGGTCCAGCCATGGAGAAGAGTTTAGACACTAGGAGAAGATAAGGAACACACCCATTATCAAGAAATCACATTAGGATTCTCTTTTTAACCTGTTCCTTAAAACACTAGTGCTTAGGAAATCTATTGGAGGCAGAAGCAGTCAAGGGTAGCTTAGGGTTAGGGTTAGGGTTAGGGTTAGGGTTAGGGTACGGCTTAGGGTACGGGTTTGGGTACGGGTTCGTGTACGGCGTAGGGTATGGGTTAGGGTTAGGGTTAGGGTTAGTTTGAAGGTTAGGGATCGGTTAAGGGTACGGGTTAGGATTAGGGTTCGTGTTAGGGTAGGGGTTAGGGTTAGGGTACGCGTTAGGGTTAGGGTAGTTATT
The DNA here is from genome assembly GCF_028021215.1 of Eschrichtius robustus. Classification (NCBI taxonomy): domain Eukaryota; kingdom Metazoa; phylum Chordata; class Mammalia; order Artiodactyla; family Eschrichtiidae; genus Eschrichtius; species Eschrichtius robustus. Next base: position 2,241,068 of record NW_027175427.1, read on the forward strand.
AAACCTATCCCACTCTCTAGATACCCCTTAGCACGTCAAGGAATATTATTTGGGTGTCCAGCCATGGAGAAGAGTTTAGACACTAGGAGAAGATAAGGAACACACCCATTATCAAGAAATCACATTAGGATTCTCTTTTTAACCTGTTCCTTAAAACACTAGTGCTTAGGAAATCTATTGGAGGCAGAAGCAGTCAAGGGTAGCTTAGGGTTAGGGTTAGGGTTAGGGTTAGGGTTAGGGTACGGCTTAGGGTACGGGTTCGGGTACGGGTTCGTGTACGGCGTAGGGTATGGGTTAGTGTTAGGGTTAGGGTTAGTTTGAAGGTTTGGTCTCGGTTTAGGGTACGGGTTAGGATTAGGGTTCGTGTTAGGGTTAGGGTAGGGGTTAGGGTTAGGGTACGTGTTAGGGTTAGGGTAGTTATTAAACCTATCCCACTCTCTAGATACCCCTTAGCACGTCAAGGAATATTATTTGGGGGTCCAGCCATGGAGAAGAGTTTAGACACTAGGAGAAGATAAGGAACACACCCATTATCCTGAAATCACATTAGGATTTTCTTTTTAACCTGTTCCTTAATACACTAGTGCTTAGGAAATCTATTGGAGGCAGAAGCAGTCAAGGGTAGCTTAGGGTTAGGGTTAGGGTTAGGGTTAGGGTTAGGGTACGGCTTAGGGTACGGGTTCGGGTACGGGTTCGGGTACGGCGTAGGGTATGGGTTAGGGTTAGGGTTAGGGTTAGTTTGAGTGTTAGGGCTCGGTTTAGGTTACGGGTTAGGAATAGGGTATGAGTTAGGGTTAGGTTAGGGGTTAGGGTACGCGTTAGGGTTAGGGTAGTTATTAAACCTATCCCACTCTCTAGATACCCCTTAGCAGGTCAAGGAATATTATTTGGGGGTCCAGCCATGGAGAAGAGTTTAGACACTAGGAGAAGTTAAGGAACACACCCATTATCAAAAAATCACATTAGGATTCTCTTTTTAACCTGTTCCTTAAAACACTAGTGCTTAGGAAATCTATTGGAGGCAGAAGCAGTCAAGGGTAGCTTAGGGTTAGGGTTAGGGTTAGGGTTAGGGTTAGGGTACGGCTTAGGGTACGGGTTCGGGTACGGGTTCGTGTACGGCGTAGGGTATGGGTTAGTGTTAGGGTTAGGGTTAGTTTGAAGGTTTGGTCTCGGTTTAGGGTACGGGTTAGGATTAGGGTTCGTGTTAGGGTTAGGGTAGGGGTTAGGGTTAGGGTACGTGTTAGGGTTAGGGTAGTTATTAAACCTATCCCACTCTCTAGATACCCCTTAGCACGTCAAGGAATATTATTTGGGGGTCCAGCCATGGAGAAGAGTTTAGACACTAGGAGAAGATAAGGAACACACCCATTATCCTGAAATCACATTAGGATTTTCTTTTTAACCTGTTCCTTAATACACTAGTGCTTAGGAAATCTATTGGAGGCAGAAGCAGTCAAGGGTAGCTTAGGGTTAGGGTTAGGGTTAGGGTTAGGGTACAGCTTAGGGTATGGGTTCGGGTACGGGTTCGGGTACGGCGTAGGGTATGGGTTAGGGTTAGGGTTAGGGTTAGTTTAAAGGTTAGGGCTCGGTTTAGGGTACGGGTTAGGATTAGGGTTCGTGTTAGGGTTAGGGTAGGGGTTAGGGTTAGGGTTCGCGTTAGGGTTAGGGTAGTTATTAAACCTATCCCACTCTCTAGATACCCCTTAGCACGTCAAGGAATATTATTTGGGGGTCCAGCCATGGAGAAGAGTTTAGACACTAGGAGAAGATAAGGAACACACCCATTATCAAAAAATCACATTAGGATTCTCTTTTTAACCTGTTCCTTAAAACACTAGTGCTTAGGAAATCTATGGGAGGCAGAAGCAGTCAAGGGTAGCTTAGGGTTAGGGTTAGGGTTAGGGTTAGGGTTAGGGTACGGCTTAGGGTACGGGTTCGGGTACGGGTTCGGGTACGGCGTAGGGTATGGTTTAGGGTTAGGGTTAGGGTTAGTTTGAGTGTTAGGGCTCGGTTTAGGTTACGGGTTAGGATTAGGGTACGTGTTAGGGTTAGGGTAGGGGTTAGGGTTAGGGTACGCGTTAGGGTTAGGGTAGTTATTAAACCTATCCCACTCTCTAGATACCCCTTAGCACGTCAAGGAATATTATTTGGGGGTCCAGCCATGGAGAAGAGTTTAGACACTAGGAGAAGATAAGGAACACACCCATTATCAAGAAATCACATTAGGATTCTCTTTTTAACCTGTTCCTTAAAACACTAGTGCTTAGGAAATCTATTGGAGGCAGAAGCAGTCAAGGGTAGCTTAGGGTTAGGGTTAGGGTTAGGGTTAGGGTTAGGGTATGGCTTAGGGTACGGGTTCGGGTACGGGTTCGTGTACGGCGTAGGGTATGGGTTAGTGTTAGGGTTAGGGTTAGTTTGAAGGTTTGGTCTCGGTTTAGGGTACGGGTTAGGATTAGGGTTCATGTTAGGGTTAGGGTAGGGGTTAGGGTTAGGGTACGCGTTAGGGTTAGGGTAGTTATTAAACCTATCCCACTCTCTAGATACCCCATAGCACGTCAAGGAATATTATTTGGGGGTCCAGCCATGGAGAAGAGTTTAGACACTAGGAGAATATAAGGAACACACCCATTATCCTGAAATCACATTAGGATTTTCTTTTTAACCTGTTCCTTAATACACTAGTGCTTAGGAAATCTATTGGAGGCAGAAGCAGTCAAGGGTAGCTTAGGGTTAGGGTTAGGGTTAGGGTTAGGGTTAGGGTACGGCTTAGGGTACGGGTTCGGGTACGGGTTCGGGTACGGCGTAGGGTATGGGTTAGGGTTAGGGTTAGGGTTAGTTTGAGTGTTAGGGCTCGGTTTAGGTTACGGGTTAGGATTAGGGTACGTGTTAGGGTTAGGGTAAGGGTTAGGGTTAGGGTACGCGTTAGGGTTAGGGTAGTTATTAAACCTATCCCACTCTCTAGATACCCCTTAGCACGTCAAGGAATATTATTTGGGGGTCCAGCCATGGAGAAGAATTTAGACACTAGGAGAAGATAAGGAACACACCCATTATCAAGAAATCACATTAGGATTCTCTTTTTAACCTGTTCCTTAAAACACTAGTGCTTAGGAAATCTATTGGAGGCAGAAGCAGTCAAGGGTAGCTTAGGGTTAGGGTTAGGGTTAGGGTACGGTTTAGGGTACGGGTTAGGGTACGGGTTCGGGTACGGGTTTGGGTATGGCGTAGGATATGGGTTAGGGTTAGGGTTAGGGTTAGTTTGAGGGTAAGGGCTCGGTTTAGGGTACGGGTTAGGATTAGGGTACGTGTTAGGGTTAGGGTACGCGTTAGGGTTAGGGTAGTTATTAAACCTATCCCACTCTCTGGATACCCCTTAGCACGTCAAGGAATATTATTTGGGGGTCCAGCCATGGAGAAGAGTTTAGACACTAGGAGAAGATAAGGAACACACCCATTATCAAGAAATCACATTAGGATTCTCTTTTTAACCTGTTCCTTAAAACACTAGTGCTTAGGAAATCTATTGGAGGCAGAAGCAGTCAAGGGTAGCTTAGGGTTAGGGTTAGGGTTAGGGTTAGGGTTAGGGTACGGCTTAGGGTACGGGTTTGGGTACGGGTTCGTGTACGGCGTAGGGTATGGCTTAGGGTTAGGGTTAGGGTTAGTTTGAAGGTTAGGGATCGGTTAAGGGTACGGGTTAGGATTAGGGTTCGTGTTAGGGTAGGGGTTAGGGTTAGGGTACGCGTTAGGGTTAGGGTAGTTATTAAACCTATCCCACTCTCTAGATACCCCTTAGCACGTCAAGGAATATTGTTTGGGGGTCCAGCCATGGAGAAGAGTTTAGACACTAGGAGAAGATAAGGAACACACCCATTATCAAAAAATCACATTAGGATTCTCTTTTTAACCTGTTCCTTAAAACACTAGTGCTTAGGAAATCTATTGGAGGCAGAAGCAGTCAAGGGTAGCTTAGGGTTAGGGTTAGGGTTAGGGCTAGGGTTAGGACACGGCTTAGGGTACGGGTTCGGGTACGGGTTCGTGTACGGCGTAGGGTATGGGTTTGGGTTAGGGTTAGGGTTAGTTTGAAGGTTAGGGCTCGGTTTAGGGTACGGGTTAGGATTAGGGTTCGTGTTAGGGTTAGGGTAGGGGTTAGGGTTAGGGTACGCGTTAGGGTTAGGGTAGTTATTAAACCTATCCCACTCTCTAGATACCCCTTAGCACGTCAAGGAATATTATTTGGGTGTCCAGCCATGGAGAAGAGTTTAGACACTAGGAGAAGATAAGGAACACACCCATTATCCTGAAATCACATTAGGATTTTCTTTTTAACCTGTTCCTTAATACACTAGTGCTTAGGAAATCTATTGGAGGCAGAAGCAGTCAAGGGTAGCTTAGGGTTAGGGTTAGGGTTAGGGTTAGGGTTAGGGTACGGCTTAGGGTACGGGTTCGGGTACGGGTTCGGGTACGGCGTAGGGTATGGGTTAGGGTTAGGGTTAGGGTTAGTTTGAGTGTTAGGGCTCGGTTTAGGTTACGGGTTAGGATTAGGGTATGTGTTAGGGTTAGGGTAGGGGTTAGGGTTAGGGTACGCGTTAGGGTTAGGGTAGTTATTAAACCTATCCCACTCTCTAGATACCCCTTAGCACGTCAAGGAATATTATTTGGGGGTCCAGCCATGGAGAAGAGTTTAGACACTAGGAGAAGTTAAGGAACACACCCATTATCAAGAAATCACATTAGGATTCTCTTTTTAACCTGTTCCTTAAAACACTAGTGCTTAGGAAATCTATTGGAGGCAGAAGCAGTCAAGGGTAGCTTAGGGTTAGGGTTAGGGTTAGGGTTAGGGTTAGGGTACGGCTTAGGGTACGGGTTCGGGTACGGGTTCGTGTACGGCGTAGGGTATGGGTTAGTGTTAGGGTTAGGGTTAGTTTGAAGGTTTGGTCTCGGTTTAGGCTACGGGTTAGGATTAGGGTTCATGTTAGGGTTAGGGTAGGGGTTAGGGTTAGGGTACGCGTTAGGGTTAGGGTAGTTATTAAACCTATCCCACTCTCTAGATACCCCTTAGCACGTCAAGGAATATTATTTGGGGGTCCAGCCATGGAGAAGAGTTTAGACACTAGGAGAAGATAAGGAACACACCCATTATCCTGAAATCACATTAGGATTTTCTTTTTAACCTGTTCCTTAATACACTAATGCTTAGGAAATCTATTGGAGGCAGAAGCAGTCAAGGGTAGCTTAGGGTTAGTGTTAGGGTTAGGGTTAGGGTTAGGGTACGGCTTAGGGTACGGGTTCGGGTACGGGTTCGGGTACGGCGTAGGGTATGGGTTAGGGTTAGGGTTAGGGTTAGTTTGAGTGTTAGGGCTCGGTTTAGGTTACGGGTTAGGATTAGGGTACGTGTTAGGGTTAGGGTAGGGGTTAGGGTTAGGGTACGCGTTAGGGTTAGGGTAGTTATTAAACCTATCCCACTCTCTAGATACCCCTTAGCACGTCAAGGAATATTATTTGGGGGTCCAGCCATGGAGAAGAGTTTAGACACTAGGAGAAGATAAGGAACACACCCATTATCAAGAAATCACATTAGGATTCTCTTTTTAACCTGTTCCTTAAAACACTAGTGCTTAGGAAATCTATTGGAGGCAGAAGCAGTCAAGGGTAGCTTAGGGTTAGGGTTAGGGTTAGGGTTAGGGTTAGGGTACGGCTTAGGGTACGGGTTTGGGTACGGGTTCGTGTACGGCGTAGGGTATGGGTTAGGGTTAGGGTTAGGGTTAGTTTGAAGGTTAGGGATCGGTTTAAGGTACGGGTTAGGATTAGGGTTCGTGTTAGGGTAGGGGTTAGGGTTGGGTACGCGTTAGGGTTAGGGTAGTTATTAAACCTATCCCACTCTCTAGATACCCCTTAGCACGTCAAGGAATATTATTTGGGTGTCCAGCCATGGAGAAGAGTTTAGACACTAGGAGAAGATAAGGAACACACCCATTATCAAGAAATCACATTAGGATTCTCTTTTTAACCTGTTCCTTAAAACACTAGTGCTTAGGAAATCTATTGGAGGCAGAAGCAGTCAAGGGTAGCTTAGGGTTAGGGTTAGGGTTAGGGTTAGGGTTAGGGTACGGCTTAGGGTACGGGTTCGGGTACGGGTTCGTGTACGGCGTAGGGTATGGGTTAGTGTTAGGGTTAGGGTTAGTTTGAAGGTTTGGTCTCGGTTTAGGGTACGGGTTAGGATTAGGGTTCGTGTTAGGGTTAGGGTAGGGGTTAGGGTTAGGGTACGTGTTAGGGTTAGTGTAGTTATTAAACCTATCCCACTCTCTAGATACCCCTTAGCACGTCAAGGAATATTATTTGGGGGTCCAGCCATGGAGAAGAGTTTAGACACTAGGAGAAGATAAGGAACACACCCATTATCCTGAAATCACATTAGGATTTTCTTTTTAACCTGTTCCTTAATACACTAGTGCTTAGGAAATCTATTGGAGGCAGAAGCAGTCAAGGGTAGCTTAGGGTTAGGGTTAGGGTTAGGGTTAGGGTACAGCTTAGGGTATGGGTTCGGGTACGGGTTCGGGTACGGCGTAGGGTATGGGTTAGGGTTAGGGTTAGGGTTAGTTTGAAGGTTAGGGCTCGGTTTAGGGTACGGGTTAGGATTAGGGTTCGTGTTAGGGTTAGGGTAGGGGTTAGGGTTAGGGTTCGCGTTAGGGTTAGGGTAGTTATTAAACCTATCCCACTCTCTAGATACCCCTTAGCACGTCAAGGAATATTATTTGGGGGTCCAGCCATGGAGAAGAGTTTAGACACTAGGAGAAGATAAGGAACACACCCATTATCAAAAAATCACATTAGGATTCTCTTTTTAACCTGTTCCTTAAAACACTAGTGCTTAGGAAATCTATGGGAGGCAGAAGCAGTCAAGGGTAGCTTAGGGTTAGGGTTAGGGTTAGGGTTAGGGTTAGGGTACGGCTTAGGGTACGGGTTCGGGTACGGGTTCGGGTACGGCGTAGGGTATGGTTTAGGGTTAGGGTTAGGGTTAGTTTGAGTGTTAGGGCTCGGTTTAGGTTACGGGTTAGGATTAGGGTACGTGTTAGGGTTAGGGTAGGGGTTAGGGTTAGGGTACGCGTTAGGGTTAGGGTAGTTATTAAACCTATCCCACTCTCTAGATACCCCTTAGCACGTCAAGGAATATTATTTGGGGGTCCAGCCATGGAGAAGAGTTTAGACACTAGGAGAAGATAAGGAACACACCCATTATCAAGAAATCACATTAGGATTCTCTTTTTAACCTGTTCCTTAAAACACTAGTGCTTAGGAAATCTATTGGAGGCAGAAGCAGTCAAGGGTAGCTTAGGGTTAGGGTTAGGGTTAGGGCTAGCGTTAAGACACGGATTAGGGTACGGGTTCGGGTACGGGTTCGTGTACGGCGTAGGGTATGTGTTTGGGTTAGGGTTAGGGTTAGTTTGAAGGTTAGGGCTCGGTTTAGGGTACGGGTTAGGATTAGGGTTCGTGTTAGGGTTAGGGTAGGGGTTAGGGTTAGGGTACGCGTTAGGGTTAGGGTAGTTATTAAACCTATCCCACTCTCTAGATACCCCTTAGCACGTCAAGGAATATTATTTGGGGGTCCAGCCATGGAGAAGAGTTTAGACACTAGGAGAAGATAAGGAACACACCCATTATCAAGAAATCACATTAGGATTCTCTTTTTAACCTGTTCCTTAAAACACTAGTGCTTAGGAAATCTATTGGAGGCAGAAGCAGTCAAGGGTAGCTTAGGGTTAGGGTTAGGGTTAGGGTTAGGGTTAGGGTACGGCTTAGGGTACGGGTTCGGGTACGGGTTCGTGTACGGCGTAGGGTATGGGTTAGTGTTAGGGTTAGGGTTAGTTTGAAGGTTTGGTCTCGGTTTAGGGTACGGGTTAGGATTAGGGTTCATGTTAGGGTTAGGGTAGGGGTTAGGGTTAGGGTACGCGTTAGGGTTAGGGTAGTTATTAAACCTATCCCACTCTCTAGATACCCCATAGCACGTCAAGGAATATTATTTGGGGGTCCAGCCATGGAGAAGAGTTTAGACACTAGGAGAATATAAGGAACACACCCATTATCCTGAAATCACATTAGGATTTTCTTTTTAACCTGTTCCTTAATACACTAGTGCTTAGGAAATCTATTGGAGGCAGAAGCAGTCAAGGGTAGCTTAGGGTTAGGGTTAGGGTTAGGGTTAGGGTTAGGGTACGGCTTAGGGTACGGGTTCGGGTACGGGTTCGGGTACGGCGTAGGGTATGGGTTAGGGTTAGGGTTAGGGTTAGTTTGAGTGTTAGGGCTCGGTTTAGGTTACGGGTTAGGATTAGGGTACGTGTTAGGGTTAGGGTAAGGGTTAGGGTTAGGGTACGCGTTAGGGTTAGGGTAGTTATTAAACCTATCCCACTCTCTAGATACCCCTTAGCACGTCAAGGAATATTATTTGGGGGTCCAGCCATGGAGAAGAATTTAGACACTAGGAGAAGATAAGGAACACACCCATTATCAAGAAATCACATTAGGATTCTCTTTTTAACCTGTTCCTTAAAACACTAGTGCTTAGGAAATCTATTGGAGGCAGAAGCAGTCAAGGGTAGCTTAGGGTTAGGGTTAGGGTTAGGGTACGGTTTAGGGTACGGGTTAGGGTACGGGTTCGGGTACGGGTTTGGGTATGGCGTAGGATATGGGTTAGGGTTAGGGTTAGGGTTAGTTTGAGGGTAAGGGCTCGGTTTAGGGTACGGGTTAGGATTAGGGTACGTGTTAGGGTTAGGGTACGCGTTAGGGTTAGGGTAGTTATTAAACCTATCCCACTCTCTGGATACCCCTTAGCACGTCAAGGAATATTATTTGGGGGTCCAGCCATGGAGAAGAGTTTAGACACTAGGAGAAGATAAGGAACACACCCATTATCAAGAAATCACATTAGGATTCTCTTTTTAACCTGTTCCTTAAAACACTAGTGCTTAGGAAATCTATTGGAGGCAGAAGCAGTCAAGGGTAGCTTAGGGTTAGGGTTAGGGTTAGGGTTAGGGTTAGGGTACGGCTTAGGGTACGGGTTTGGGTACGGGTTCGTGTACGGCGTAGGGTATGGGTTAGGGTTAGGGTTAGGGTTAGTTTGAAGGTTAGGGATCGGTTAAGGGTACGGGTTAGGATTAGGGTTCGTGTTAGGGTAGGGGTTAGGGTTAGGGTACGCGTTAGGGTTAGGGTAGTTATTAAACCTATCCCACTCTCTAGATACCCCTTAGCACGTCAAGGAATATTGTTTGGGGGTCCAGTCATGGAGAAGAGTTTAGACACTAGGAGAAGATAAGGAACACACCCATTATCAAAAAATCACATTAGGATTCTCTTTTTAACCTGTTCCTTAAAACACTAGTGCTTAGGAAATCTATTGGAGGCAGAAGCAGTCAAGGGTAGCTTAGGGTTAGGGTTAGGGTTAGGGCTAGGGTTAGGACACGGCTTAGGGTACGGGTTCGGGTACGGGTTCGTGTACGGCGTAGGGTATGGGTTTGGGTTAGGGTTAGGGTTAGTTTGAAGGTTAGGGCTCGGTTTAGGGTACGGGTTAGGATTAGGGTTCGTGTTAGGGTTAGGGTAGGGGTTAGGGTTAGGGTACGCGTTAGGGTTAGGGTAGTTATTAAACCTATCCCACTCTCTAGATACCCCTTAGCACGTCAAGGAATATTATTTGGGTGTCCAGCCATGGAGAAGAGTTTAGACACTAGGAGAAGATAAGGAACACACCCATTATCCTGAAATCACATTAGGATTTTCTTTTTAACCTGTTCCTTAATACACTAGTGCTTAGGAAATCTATTGGAGGCAGAAGCAGTCAAGGGTAGCTTAGGGTTAGGGTTAGGGTTAGGGTTAGGGTTAGGGTACGGCTTAGGTTACGGGTTCGGGTACGGGTTCGGGTACGGCGTAGGGTATGGGTTAGGGTTAGGGTTAGGGTTAGTTTGAGTGTTAGGGCTCGGTTTAGGTTACGGGTTAGGATTAGGGTATGTGTTAGGGTTAGGGTAGGGGTTAGGGTTAGGGTACGCGTTAGGGTTAGGGTAGTTATTAAACCTATCCCACTCTCTAGATACCCCTTAGCACGTCAAGGAATATTATTTGGGGGTCCAGCCATGGAGAAGAGTTTAGACACTAGGAGAAGTTAAGGAACACACCCATTATCAAGAAATCACATTAGGATTCTCTTTTTAACCTGTTCCTTAAAACACTAGTGCTTAGGAAATCTATTGGAGGCAGAAGCAGTCAAGGGTAGCTTAGGGTTAGGGTTAGGGTTAGGGTTAGGGTTAGGGTACGGCTTAGGGTACGGGTTCGGGTACGGGTTCGTGTACGGCGTAGGGTATGGGTTAGTGTTAGGGTTAGGGTTAGTTTGAAGGTTTGGTCTCGGTTTAGGCTACGGGTTAGGATTAGGGTTCATGTTAGGGTTAGGGTAGGGGTTAGGGTTAGGGTACGCGTTAGGGTTAGGGTAGTTATTAAACCTATCCCACTCTCTAGATACCCCTTAGCACGTCAAGGAATATTATTTGGGGGTCCAGCCATGGAGAAGAGTTTAGACACTAGGAGAAGATAAGGAACACACCCATTATCCTGAAATCACATTAGGATTTTCTTTTTAACCTGTTCCTTAATACACTAATGCTTAGGAAATCTATTGGAGGCAGAAGCAGTCAAGGGTAGCTTAGGGTTAGTGTTAGGGTTAGGGTTAGGGTTAGGGTACGGCTTAGGGTACGGGTTCGGGTACGGGTTCGGGTACGGCGTAGGGTATGGGTTAGGGTTAGGGTTAGGGTTAGTTTGAGTGTTAGGGCTCGGTTTAGGTTACGGGTTAGGATTAGGGTACGTGTTAGGGTTAGGGTAGGGGTTAGGGTTAGGGTACGCGTTAGGGTTAGGGTAGTTATTAAACCTATCCCACTCTCTAGATACCCCTTAGCACGTCAAGGAATATTATTTGGGGGTCCAGCCATGGAGAAGAGTTTAGACACTAGGAGAAGATAAGGAACACACCCATTATCAAGAAATCACATTAGGATTCTCTTTTTAACCTGTTCCTTAAAACACTAGTGCTTAGGAAATCTATTGGAGGCAGAAGCAGTCAAGGGTAGCTTAGGGTTAGGGTTAGGGTTAGGGTTAGGGTTAGGGTACGGCTTAGGGTACGGGTTTGGGTACGGGTTCGTGTACGGCGTAGGGTATGGGTTAGGGTTAGGGTTAGGGTTAGTTTGAAGGTTAGGGATCGGTTTAAGGTACGGGTTAGGATTAGGGTTCGTGTTAGGGTAGGGGTTAGGGTTGGGTACGCGTTAGGGTTAGGGTAGTTATTAAACCTATCCCACTCTCTAGATACCCCTTAGCACGTCAAGGAATATTATTTGGGTGTCCAGCCATGGAGAAGAGTTTAGACACTAGGAGAAGATAAGGAACACACCCATTATCAAGAAATCACATTAGGATTCTCTTTTTAACCTGTTCCTTAAAACACTAGTGCTTAGGAAATCTATTGGAGGCAGAAGCAGTCAAGGGTAGCTTAGGGTTAGGGTTAGGGTTAGGGTTAGGGTTAGGGTACGGCTTAGGGTACGGGTTCGGGTACGGGTTCGTGTACGGCGTAGGGTATGGGTTAGTGTTAGGGTTAGGGTTAGTTTGAAGGTTTGGTCTCGGTTTAGGGTACGGGTTAGGATTAGGGTTCGTGTTAGGGTTAGGGTAGGGGTTAGGGTTAGGGTACGTGTTAGGGTTAGTGTAGTTATTAAACCTATCCCACTCTCTAGATACCCCTTAGCACGTCAAGGAATATTATTTGGGGGTCCAGCCATGGAGAAGAGTTTAGACACTAGGAGAAGATAAGGAACACACCCATTATCCTGAAATCACATTAGGATTTTCTTTTTAACCTGTTCCTTAATACACTAGTGCTTAGGAAATCTATTGGAGGCAGAAGCAGTCAAGGGTAGCTTAGGGTTAGGGTTAGGGTTAGGGTTAGGGTTAGGGTACGGCTTAGGGTACGGGTTCGGGTACGGGTTCGGGTACGGCGTAGGGTACGGGTTAGGGTTAGGGTTAGGGTTAGTTTGAGTGTTAGGGCTCGGTTTAGGTTACGGGTTAGGAATAGGGTATGAGTTAGGGTTAGGGTAGGGGTTAGGGTTAGGGTACGCGTTAGGGTTAGGGTAGTTATTAAACCTATCCCACTCTCTAGATACCCCTTAGCACGTCAAGGAATATTATTTGGGGGTCCAGCCATGGAGAAGAGTTTAGACACTAGGAGAAGATAAGGAACACACCCATTATCCTGAAATCACATTAGGATTTTCTTTTTAACCTGTTCCTTAATACACTAGTGCTTAGGAAATCTATTGGAGGCAGAAGCAGTCAAGGGTAGCTTAGGGTTAGGGTTAGGGTTAGGGTTAGGGTTAGGGTACGGCTTAGGGTACGGGTTCGGGTACGGGTTCGGGTACGGCGTAGGGTATGGGTTAGGGTTAGGGTTATGGTTAGTTTGAGTGTTAGGGCTCGGTTTAGGTTACGGGTTAGGATTAGGGTACGTGTTAGTGTTAGGGTAAGGGTTAGGGTTAGGGTACGCGTTAGGGTTAGGGTAGTTATTAAACCTATCCCACTCTCTAGATACCCCTTAGCACGTCAAGGAATATTATTTGGGGGTCCAGCCATGGAGAAGAATTTAGACACTAGGAGAAGATAAGGAACACACCCATTATCAAGAAATCACATTAGGATTCTCTTTTTAACCTGTTCCTTAAAACACTAGTGCTTAGGAAATCTATTGGAGGCAGAAGCAGTCAAGGGTAGCTTAGGGTTAGGGTTAGGGTTAGGGTACGGTTTAGGGTACGGGTTAGGGTACGGGTTCGGGTACGGGTTTGGGTATGGCGTAGGATATGGGTTAGGGTTAGGGTTAGGGTTAGTTTGAGGGTAAGGGCTCGGTTTAGGGTACGGGTTAGGATTAGGGTACGTGTTAGGGTTAGGGTACGCGTTAGGGTTAGGGTAGTTATTAAACCTATCCCACTCTCTGGATACCCCTTAGCACGTCAAGGAATATTATTTGGGGGTCCAGCCATGGAGAAGAGTTTAGACACTAGGAGAAGATAAGGAACACACCCATTATCAAGAAATCACATTAGGATTCTCTTTTTAACCTGTTCCTTAAAACACTAGTGCTTAGGAAATCTATTGGAGGCAGAAGCAGTCAAGGGTAGCTTAGGGTTAGGGTTAGGGTTAGGGTTAGGGTTAGGGTACGGCTTAGGGTACGGGTTTGGGTACGGGTTCGTGTACGGCGTAGGGTATGGGTTAGGGTTAGGGTTAGGGTTAGTTTGAAGGTTAGGGATCGGTTAAGGGTACGGGTTAGGATTAGGGTTCGTGTTAGGGTAGGGGTTAGGGTTAGGGTACGCGTTAGGGTTAGGGTAGTTATTAAACCTATCCCACTCTCTAGATACCCCTTAGCACGTCAAGGAATATTGTTTGGGGGTCCAGCCATGGAGAAGAGTTTAGACACTAGGAGAAGATAAGGAACACACCCATTATCAAAAAATCACATTAGGATTCTCTTTTTAACCTGTTCCTTAAAACACTAGTGCTTAGGAAATCTATTGGAGGCAGAAGCAGTCAAGGGTAGCTTAGGGTTAGGGTTAGGGTTAGGGCTAGGGTTAGGACACGGCTTAGGGTACGGGTTCGGGTACGGGTTCGTGTACGGCGTAGGGTATGGGTTTGGGTTAGGGTTAGGGTTAGTTTGAAGGTTAGGGCTCGGTTTAGGGTACGGGTTAGGATTAGGGTTCGTGTTAGGGTTAGGGTAGGGGTTAGGGTTAGGGTACGCGTTAGGGTTAGGGTAGTTATTAAACCTATCCCACTCTCTAGATACCCCTTAGCACGTCAAGGAATATTATTTGGGTGTCCAGCCATGGAGAAGAGTTTAGACACTAGGAGAAGATAAGGAACACACCCATTATCCTGAAATCACATTAGGATTTTCTTTTTAACCTGTTCCTTAATACACTAGTGCTTAGGAAATCTATTGGAGGCAGAAGCAGTCAAGGGTAGCTTAGGGTTAGGGTTAGGGTTAGGGTTAGGGTTAGGGTTAGGGTACGGCTTAGGGTACGGGTTCGGGTACGGGTTCGGGTACGGCGTAGGGTATGGGTTAGGGTTAGGGTTAGGGTTAGTTTGAGTGTTAGGGCTCGGTTTAGGTTACGGGTTAGGATTAGGGTATGTGTTAGGGTTAGGGTAGGGGTTAGGGTTAGGGTACGCGTTAGGGTTAGGGTAGTTATTAAACCTATCCCACTCTCTAGATACCCCTTAGCACGTCAAGGAATATTATTTGGGGGTCCAGCCATGGAGAAGAGTTTAGACACTAGGAGAAGTTAAGGAACACACCCATTATCAAGAAATCACATTAGGATTCTCTTTTTAACCTGTTCCTTAAAACACTAGTGCTTAGGAAATCTATTGGAGGCAGAAGCAGTCAAGGGTAGCTTAGGGTTAGGGTTAGGGTTAGGGTTAGGGTTAGGGTACGGCTTAGGGTACGGGTTCGGGTACGGGTTCGTGTACGGCGTAGGGTATGGGTTAGTGTTAGGGTTAGGGTTAGTTTGAAGGTTTGGTCTCGGTTTAGGCTACGGGTTAGGATTAGGGTTCATGTTAGGGTTAGGGTAGGGGTTAGGGTTAGGGTACGCGTTAGGGTTAGGGTAGTTATTAAACCTATCCCACTCTCTAGATACCCCTTAGCACGTCAAGGAATATTATTTGGGGGTCCAGCCATGGAGAAGAGTTTAGACACTAGGAGAAGATAAGGAACACACCCATTATCCTGAAATCACATTAGGATTTTCTTTTTAACCTGTTCCTTAATACACTAATGCTTAGGAAATCTATTGGAGGCAGAAGCAGTCAAGGGTAGCTTAGGGTTAGTGTTAGGGTTAGGGTTAGGGTTAGGGTACGGCTTAGGGTACGGGTTCGGGTACGGGTTCGGGTACGGCGTAGGGTATGGGTTAGGGTTAGGGTTAGGGTTAGTTTGAGTGTTAGGGCTCGGTTTAGGTTACGGGTTAGGATTAGGGTACGTGTTAGGGTTAGGGTAGGGGTTAGGGTTAGGGTACGCGTTAGGGTTAGGGTAGTTATTAAACCTATCCCACTCTCTAGATACCCCTTAGCACGTCAAGGAATATTATTTGGGGGTCCAGCCATGGAGAAGAGTTTAGACACTAGGAGAAGATAAGGAACACACCCATTATCAAGAAATCACATTAGGATTCTCTTTTTAACCTGTTCCTTAAAACACTAGTGCTTAGGAAATCTATTGGAGGCAGAAGCAGTCAAGGGTAGCTTAGGGTTACGGTTAGGGTTAGGGTTAGGGTTAGCTTTAGGGTACGGCTTAGGGTACGGGTTCGGGTACGGGTTCGTGTACGGCGTAGGGTATGGGTTAGTGTTAGGGTTAGGGTTAGTTTGAAGGTTTGGTCTCGGTTTAGGGTACGGGTTAGGATTAGGGTTCGTGTTAGGGTTAGGGTAGGGGTTAGGGTTAGGGTACGTGTTAGGGTTAGGGTAGTTATTAAACCTATCCCACTCTCTAGATACCCCTTAGCACGTCAAGGAATATTATTTGGGGGTCCAGCCATGGAGAAGAGTTTAGACACTAGGAGAAGATAAGGAACACACCCATTATCCTGAAATCACATTAGGATTTTCTTTTTAACCTGTTCCTTAATACACTAGTGCTTAGGAAATCTATTGGAGGCAGAAGCAGTCAAGGGTAGCTTAGGGTTAGGGTTAGGGTTAGGGTTAGGGTTAGGGTACGGCTTAGGGTACGGGTTCGGGTACGGGTTCGGGTACGGCGTAGGGTATGGGTTAGGGTTAGGGTTATGGTTAGTTTGAGTGTTAGGGCTCGGTTTAGGTTACGGGTTAGGATTAGGGTACGTGTTAGTGTTAGGGTAAGGGTTAGGGTTAGGGTACGCGTTAGGGTTAGGGTAGTTATTAAACCTATCCCACTCTCTAGATACCCCTTAGCACGTCAAGGAATATTATTTGGGGGTCCAGCCATGGAGAAGAATTTAGACACTAGGAGAAGATAAGGAACACACCCATTATCAAGAAATCACATTAGGATTCTCTTTTTAACTTGTTCCTTAAAACACTAGTGCTTAGGAAATCTATTGGAGGCAGAAGCAGTCAAGGGTAGCTTAGGGTTAGGGTTAGGGTTAGGGTACGGTTTAGGGTACGGGTTAGGGTACGGGTTCGGGTACGGGTTTGGGTATGGCGTAGGATATGGGTTAGGGTTAGGGTTAGGGTTAGTTTGAGGGTAAGGGCTCGGTTTAGGGTACGGGTTAGGATTAGGGTACGTGTTAGGGTTAGGGTACGCGTTAGGGTTAGGGTAGTTATTAAACCTATCCCACTCTCTGGATACCCCTTAGCACGTCAAGGAATATTATTTGGGGGTCCAGCCATGGAGAAGAGTTTAGACACTAGGAGAAGATAAGGAACACACCCATTATCAAGAAATCACATTAGGATTCTCTTTTTAACCTGTTCCTTAAAACACTAGTGCTTAGGAAATCTATTGGAGGCAGAAGCAGTCAAGGGTAGCTTAGGGTTAGGGTTAGGGTTAGGGTTAGGGTTAGGGTACGGCTTAGGGTACGGGTTTGGGTACGGGTTCGTGTACGGCGTAGGGTATGGGTTAGGGTTAGGGTTAGGGTTAGTTTGAAGGTTAGGGATCGGTTAAGGGTACGGGTTAGGATTAGGGTTCGTGTTAGGGTAGGGGTTAGGGTTAGGGTACGCGTTAGGGTTAGGGTAGTTATTAAACCTATCCCACTCTCTAGATACCCCTTAGCACGTCAAGGAATATTGTTTGGGGGTCCAGCCATGGAGAAGAGTTTAGACACTAGGAGAAGATAAGGAACACACCCATTATCCTGAAATCACATTAGGATTTTCTTTTTAACCTGTTCCTTAATACACTAGTGCTTAGGAAATCTATTGGAGGCAGAAGCAGTCAAGGGTAGCTTAGGGTTAGGGTTAGGGTTAGGGTTAGGGTTAGGGTACGGCTTAGGGTACGGGTTCGGGTACGGGTTCGGGTACGGCGTAGGGTATGGGTTAGGGTTAGGGTTAGGGTTAGTTTGAGTGTTAGGGCTCGGTTTAGGTTACGGGTTAGGATTAGGGTACGTGTTATGGTTAGGGTAGGGGTTAGGGTTAGGGTACGCGTTAGGGTTAGGGTAGTTATTAAACCTATCCCACTCTCTAGATACCCCTTAGCACGTCAAGGAATATTATTTGGGGGTCCAGCCATGGAGAAGAGTTTAGACACTAGGAGAAGATAAGGAACACACCCATTATCAAGAAATCACATTAGGATTCTCTTTTTAACCTGTTCCTTAAAACACTAGTGCTTAGGAAATCTATTGGAGGCAGAAGCAGTCAAGGGTAGCTTAGGGTTAGGGTTAGGGTTAGGGCTAGGGTTAAGACACGGCTTAGGGTACGGGTTCGGGTACGGGTTCATGTACGGCGTAGGGTATGTGTTTGGGTTAGGGTTAGGGTTAGTTTGAGGGTAAGGGCTCGGTTTAGGGTACGGGTTAGGATTAGGGTACGTGTTAGGGTTAGGGTACGCGTTAGGGTTAGGGTAGTTATTAAACCTATCCCACTCTCTGGATACCCCTTAGCACGTCAAGGAATATTATTTGGGGGTCCAGCCATGGAGAAGAGTTTAGACACTAGGAGAAGATAAGGAACACACCCATTATCAAGAAATCACATTAGGATTCTCTTTTTAACCTGTTCCTTAAAACACTAGTGCTTAGGAAATCTATTGGAGGCAGAAGCAGTCAAGGGTAGCTTAGGGTTAGGGTTAGGGTTAGGGTTAGGGTTAGGGTACGGCTTAGGGTACGGGTTTGGGTACGGGTTCGTGTACGGCGTAGGGTATGGGTTAGGGTTAGGGTTAGGGTTAGTTTGAAGGTTAGGGATCGGTTTAGGGTACGGGTTAGGATTAGGGTTCGTGTTAGGGTAGGGGTTAGGGTTAGGGTACGCGTTAGGGTTAGGGTAGTTATTAAACCTATCCCACTCTCTAGATACCCCTTAGCACGTCAAGGAATATTGTTTGGGGGTCCAGCCATGGAGAAGAGTTTAGACACTAGGAGACGATAAGGAACACACCCATTATAAAAAAATCACATTAGGATTCTCTTTTTAACCTGTTCCTTAAAACACTAGTGCTTAGGAAATCTATTGGAGGCAGAAGCAGTCAAGGGTAGCTTAGGGTTAGGGTTAGGGTTAGGGCTAGGGTTAGTACACGGCTTAGGGTACGGGTTCGGGTACGGGTTCGTGTACGGCGTAGGGTATGGGTTTGGGTTAGGGTTAGGGTTAGTTTGAAGGTTAGGGCTCGGTTTAGGGTACGGGTTAGGATTAGGGTTCGTGTTAGGGTTAGGGTAGGGGTTAGGGTTAGGGTACGCGTTAGGGTTAGGGTAGTTATTAAACCTATCCCACTCTCTAGATACCCCTTAGCACGTCAAGGAATATTATTTGGGTGTCCAGCCATGGAGAAGAGTTTAGAGACTAGGAGAAGATAAGGAACACACCCATTATCAAGAAATCACATTAGGATTCTCTTTTTAACCTGTTCCTTAAAACACTAGTGCTTAGGAAATCTATTGGAGGCAGAAGCAGTCAAGGGTAGCTTAGGGTTAGGGTTAGGGTTAGGGTTAGGGTACGGCTTAGGGTACGGGTTCGGGTACGGGTTCGTGTACGGCGTAGGGTATGGGTTAGTGTTAGGGTTAGGGTTAGTTTGAAGGTTTGGTCTCGGTTTAGGGTATGGGTTAGGATTAGGGTTCGTGTTAGGGTTAGAGTAGGGGTTAGGGTTAGGGTACGTGTTAGGGTTAGGGTAGTTATTAAACCTATCCCACTCTCTAGATACCCCTTAGCACGTCAAGGAATATTATTTGGGGGTCCAGCCATGGAGAAGAGTTTAGACACTAGGAGAAGATAAGGAACACACCCATTATCCTGAAATCACATTAGGATTTTCTTTTTAACCTGTTCCTTAATACACTAGTGCTTAGGAAATCTATTGGAGGCAGAAGCAGTCAAGGGTAGCTTAGGGTTAGGGTTAGGGTTAGGGTTAGGGTTAGGGTACGGCTTAGGGTACGGGTTCGGGTACGGGTTCGGGTACGGCGTAGGGTATGGGTTAGGGTTAGGGTTAGGGTTAGTTTGAGTGTTAGGGCTCGGTTTAGGTTACGGGTTAGGATTAGGGTATGTGTTAGTGTTAGGGTAGGGGTTAGGGTTAGGGTACGCTTTAGGGTTAGGGTAGTTATTAAACCTATCCCACTCTCTAGATACCCCTTAGCACGTCAAGGAATATTATTTGGGGGTCCAGCCATGGAGAAGAGTTTAGACACTAGGAGAAGTTAAGGAACACACCCATTATCAAGAAATCACATTAGGATTCTCTTTTTTACCTGTTCCTTAAAACACTAGTGCTTAGGAAATCTATTGGAGGCAGAAGCAGTCAAGGGTAGCTTAGGGTTAGGGTTAGGGTTAGGGTTAGGGTTAGGGTACGGCTTAGGGTACGGGTTCGGGTACGGGTTCGTGTACGGCGTAGGGTATGGGTTAGTGTTAGGGTTAGGGTTAGTTTGAAGGTTTGGTCTCGGTTTAGGCTACGGGTTAGGATTAGGGTTCATGTTAGGGTTAGGGTAGGGGTTAGGGTTAGGGTACGCGTTAGGGTTAGGGTAGTTATTAAACCTATCCCACTCTCTAGATACCCCTTAGCACGTCAAGGAATATTATTTGGGGGTCCAGCCATGGAGAAGAGTTTAGACAATAGGAGAAGATAAGGAACACACCCATTATCCTGAAATCACATTAGGATTTTCTTTTTAACCTGTTCCTTAATACACTAATGCTTAGGAAATCTATTGGAGGCAGAAGCAGTCAAGGGTAGCTTAGGGTTAGTGTTAGGGTTAGGGTTAGGGTTAGGGTACGGCTTAGGGTACGGGTTCGGGTACGGGTTCGGGTACGGCGTAGGGTATGGGTTAGGGTTAGGGTTAGGGTTAGTTTGAGTGTTAGGGCTCGGTTTAGGTTACGGGTTAGGATTAGGGTACGTGTTAGGGTTAGGGTAGGGGTTAGGGTTAGGGTACGCGTTAGGGTTAGGGTAGTTATTAAACCTATCCCACTCTCTAGATACCCCTTAGCACGTCAAGGAATATTATTTGGGGGTCCAGCCATGGAGAAGAGTTTAGACACTAGGAGAAGATAAGGAACACACCCATTATCAAGAAATCACATTAGGATTCTCTTTTTAACCTGTTCCTTAAAACACTAGTGCTTAGGAAATCTATTGGAGGCAGAAGCAGTCAAGGGTAGCTTAGGGTTAGGGTTAGGGTTAGGGCTAGCGTTAAGACACGGCTTAGGGTACGGGTTCGGGTACGGGTTCGTGTACGGCGTAGGGTATGTGTTTGGGTTAGGGTTAGGGTTAGTTTGAAGGTTAGGGCTCGGTTTAGGGTACGGGTTAGGATTAGGGTTCGTGTTAGGGTTAGGGTAGGGGTTAGGGTTAGGGTACGCGTTAGGGTTAGGGTAGTTATTAAACCTATCCCACTCTCTAGATACCCCTTAGCACGTCAAGGAATATTATTTGGGGGTCCAGCCATGGAGAAGAGTTTAGACACTAGGAGAAGATAAGGAACACACCCATTATCAAGAAATCACATTAGGATTCTCTTTTTAACCTGTTCCTTAAAACACTAGTGCTTAGGAAATCTATTGGAGGCAGAAGCAGTCAAGGGTAGCTTAGGGTTAGGGTTAGGGTTAGGGTTAGGGTTAGGGTACGGCTTAGGGTACGGGTTCGGGTACGGGTTCGTGTACGGCGTAGGGTATGGGTTAGTGTTAGGGTTAGGGTTAGTTTGAAGGTTTGGTCTCGGTTTAGGGTACGGGTTAGGATTAGGGTTCATGTTAGGGTTAGGGTAGGGGTTAGGGTTAGGGTACGCGTTAGGGTTAGGGTAGTTATTAAACCTATCCCACTCTCTAGATACCCCATAGCACGTCAAGGAATATTATTTGGGGGTCCAGCCATGGAGAAGAGTTTAGACACTAGGAGAATATAAGGAACACACCCATTATCCTGAAATCACATTAGGATTTTCTTTTTAACCTGTTCCTTAATACACTAATGCTTAGGAAATCTATTGGAGGCAGAAGCAGTCAAGGGTAGCTTAGGGTTAGGGTTAGGGTTAGGGTTAGGGTTAGGGTACGGCTTAGGGTACGGGTTCGGGTACGGGTTCGGGTACGGCGTAGGGTATGGGTTAGGGTTAGGGTTAGGGTTAGTTTGAGTGTTAGGGCTCGGTTTAGGTTACGGGTTAGGATTAGGGTACGTGTTAGTGTTAGGGTAAGGGTTAGGGTTAGGGTACGCGTTAGGGTTAGGGTAGTTATTAAACCTATCCCACTCTCTAGATACCCCTTAGCACGTCAAGGAATATTATTTGGGGGTCCAGCCATGGAGAAGAATTTAGACACTAGGAGAAGATAAGGAACACACCCATTATCAAGAAATCACATTAGGATTCTCTTTTTAACTTGTTCCTTAAAACACTAGTGCTTAGGAAATCTATTGGAGGCAGAAGCAGTCAAGGGTAGCTTAGGGTTAGGGTTAGGGTTAGGGTACGGTTTAGGGTACGGGTTAGGGTACGGGTTCGGGTACGGGTTTGGGTATGGCGTAGGATATGGGTTAGGGTTAGGGTTAGGGTTAGTTTGAGGGTAAGGGCTCGGTTTAGGGTACGGGTTAGGATTAGGGTACGTGTTAGGGTTAGGGTACGCGTTAGGGTTAGGGTAGTTATTAAACCTATCCCACTCTCTGGATACCCCTTAGCACGTCAAGGAATATTATTTGGGGGTCCAGCCATGGAGAAGAGTTTAGACACTAGGAGAAGATAAGGAACACACCCATTATCAAGAAATCACATTAGGATTCTCTTTTTAACCTGTTCCTTAAAACACTAGTGCTTAGGAAATCTATTGGAGGCAGAAGCAGTCAAGGGTAGCTTAGGGTTAGGGTTAGGGTTAGGGTTAGGGTTAGGGTACGGCTTAGGGTACGGGTTTGGGTACGGGTTCGTGTACGGCGTAGGGTATGGGTTAGGGTTAGGGTTAGGGTTAGTTTGAAGGTTAGGGATCGGTTAAGGGTACGGGTTAGGATTAGGGTTCGTGTTAGGGTAGGGGTTAGGGTTAGGGTACGCGTTAGGGTTAGGGTAGTTATTAAACCTATCCCACTCTCTAGATACCCCTTAGCACGTCAAGGAATATTGTTTGGGGGTCCAGCCATGGAGAAGAGTTTAGACACTAGGAGAAGATAAGGAACACACCCATTATCCTGAAATCACATTAGGATTTTCTTTTTAACCTGTTCCTTAATACACTAGTGCTTAGGAAATCTATTGGAGGCAGAAGCAGTCAAGGGTAGCTTAGGGTTAGGGTTAGGGTTAGGGTTAGGGTTAGGGTACGGCTTAGGGTACGGGTTCGGGTACGGGTTCGGGTACGGCGTAGGGTATGGGTTAGGGTTAGGGTTAGGGTTAGTTTGAGTGTTAGGGCTCGGTTTAGGTTACGGGTTAGGATTAGGGTACGTGTTATGGTTAGGGTAGGGGTTAGGGTTAGGGTACGCGTTAGGGTTAGGGTAGTTATTAAACCTATCCCACTCTCTAGATACCCCTTAGCACGTCAAGGAATATTATTTGGGGGTCCAGCCATGGAGAAGAGTTTAGACACTAGGAGAAGATAAGGAACACACCCATTATCAAGAAATCACATTAGGATTCTCTTTTTAACCTGTTCCTTAAAACACTAGTGCTTAGGAAATCTATTGGAGGCAGAAGCAGTCAAGGGTAGCTTAGGGTTAGGGTTAGGGTTAGGGCTAGGGTTAAGACACGGCTTAGGGTACGGGTTCGGGTACGGGTTCATGTACGGCGTAGGGTATGTGTTTGGGTTAGGGTTAGGGTTAGTTTGAGGGTAAGGGCTCGGTTTAGGGTACGGGTTAGGATTAGGGTACGTGTTAGGGTTAGGGTACGCGTTAGGGTTAGGGTAGTTATTAAACCTATCCCACTCTCTGGATACCCCTTAGCACGTCAAGGAATATTATTTGGGGGTCCAGCCATGGAGAAGAGTTTAGACACTAGGAGAAGATAAGGAACACACCCATTATCAAGAAATCACATTAGGATTCTCTTTTTAACCTGTTCCTTAAAACACTAGTGCTTAGGAAATCTATTGGAGGCAGAAGCAGTCAAGGGTAGCTTAGGGTTAGGGTTAGGGTTAGGGTTAGGGTTAGGGTACGGCTTAGGGTACGGGTTTGGGTACGGGTTCGTGTACGGCGTAGGGTATGGGTTAGGGTTAGGGTTAGGGTTAGTTTGAAGGTTAGGGATCGGTTTAGGGTACGGGTTAGGATTAGGGTTCGTGTTAGGGTAGGGGTTAGGGTTAGGGTACGCGTTAGGGTTAGGGTAGTTATTAAACCTATCCCACTCTCTAGATACCCCTTAGCACGTCAAGGAATATTGTTTGGGGGTCCAGCCATGGAGAAGAGTTTAGACACTAGGAGACGATAAGGAACACACCCATTATAAAAAAATCACATTAGGATTCTCTTTTTAACCTGTTCCTTAAAACACTAGTGCTTAGGAAATCTATTGGAGGCAGAAGCAGTCAAGGGTAGCTTAGGGTTAGGGTTAGGGTTAGGGCTAGGGTTAGTACACGGCTTAGGGTACGGGTTCGGGTACGGGTTCGTGTACGGCGTAGGGTATGGGTTTGGGTTAGGGTTAGGGTTAGTTTGAAGGTTAGGGCTCGGTTTAGGGTACGGGTTAGGATTAGGGTTCGTGTTAGGGTTAGGGTAGGGGTTAGGGTTAGGGTACGCGTTAGGGTTAGGGTAGTTATTAAACCTATCCCACTCTCTAGATACCCCTTAGCACGTCAAGGAATATTATTTGGGTGTCCAGCCATGGAGAAGAGTTTAGAGACTAGGAGAAGATAAGGAACACACCCATTATCAAGAAATCACATTAGGATTCTCTTTTTAACCTGTTCCTTAAAACACTAGTGCTTAGGAAATCTATTGGAGGCAGAAGCAGTCAAGGGTAGCTTAGGGTTAGGGTTAGGGTTAGGGTTAGGGTACGGCTTAGGGTACGGGTTCGGGTACGGGTTCGTGTACGGCGTAGGGTATGGGTTAGTGTTAGGGTTAGGGTTAGTTTGAAGGTTTGGTCTCGGTTTAGGGTATGGGTTAGGATTAGGGTTCGTGTTAGGGTTAGAGTAGGGGTTAGGGTTAGGGTACGTGTTAGGGTTAGGGTAGTTATTAAACCTATCCCACTCTCTAGATACCCCTTAGCACGTCAAGGAATATTATTTGGGGGTCCAGCCATGGAGAAGAGTTTAGACACTAGGAGAAGATAAGGAACACACCCATTATCCTGAAATCACATTAGGATTTTCTTTTTAACCTGTTCCTTAATACACTAGTGCTTAGGAAATCTATTGGAGGCAGAAGCAGTCAAGGGTAGCTTAGGGTTAGGGTTAGGGTTAGGGTTAGGGTTAGGGTACGGCTTAGGGTACGGGTTCGGGTACGGGTTCGGGTACGGCGTAGGGTATGGGTTAGGGTTAGGGTTAGGGTTAGTTTGAGTGTTAGGGCTCGGTTTAGGTTACGGGTTAGGATTAGGGTATGTGTTAGTGTTAGGGTAGGGGTTAGGGTTAGGGTACGCTTTAGGGTTAGGGTAGTTATTAAACCTATCCCACTCTCTAGATACCCCTTAGCACGTCAAGGAATATTATTTGGGGGTCCAGCCATGGAGAAGAGTTTAGACACTAGGAGAAGTTAAGGAACACACCCATTATCAAGAAATCACATTAGGATTCTCTTTTTTACCTGTTCCTTAAAACACTAGTGCTTAGGAAATCTATTGGAGGCAGAAGCAGTCAAGGGTAGCTTAGGGTTAGGGTTAGGGTTAGGGTTAGGGTTAGGGTACGGCTTAGGGTACGGGTTCGGGTACGGGTTCGTGTACGGCGTAGGGTATGGGTTAGTGTTAGGGTTAGGGTTAGTTTGAAGGTTTGGTCTCGGTTTAGGCTACGGGTTAGGATTAGGGTTCATGTTAGGGTTAGGGTAGGGGTTAGGGTTAGGGTACGCGTTAGGGTTAGGGTAGTTATTAAACCTATCCCACTCTCTAGATACCCCTTAGCACGTCAAGGAATATTATTTGGGGGTCCAGCCATGGAGAAGAGTTTAGACAATAGGAGAAGATAAGGAACACACCCATTATCCTGAAATCACATTAGGATTTTCTTTTTAACCTGTTCCTTAATACACTAATGCTTAGGAAATCTATTGGAGGCAGAAGCAGTCAAGGGTAGCTTAGGGTTAGTGTTAGGGTTAGGGTTAGGGTTAGGGTACGGCTTAGGGTACGGGTTCGGGTACGGGTTCGGGTACGGCGTAGGGTATGGGTTAGGGTTAGGGTTAGGGTTAGTTTGAGTGTTAGGGCTCGGTTTAGGTTACGGGTTAGGATTAGGGTACGTGTTAGGGTTAGGGTAGGGGTTAGGGTTAGGGTACGCGTTAGGGTTAGGGTAGTTATTAAACCTATCCCACTCTCTAGATACCCCTTAGCACGTCAAGGAATATTATTTGGGGGTCCAGCCATGGAGAAGAGTTTAGACACTAGGAGAAGATAAGGAACACACCCATTATCAAGAAATCACATTAGGATTCTCTTTTTAACCTGTTCCTTAAAACACTAGTGCTTAGGAAATCTATTGGAGGCAGAAGCAGTCAAGGGTAGCTTAGGGTTAGGGTTAGGGTTAGGGCTAGCGTTAAGACACGGCTTAGGGTACGGGTTCGGGTACGGGTTCGTGTACGGCGTAGGGTATGTGTTTGGGTTAGGGTTAGGGTTAGTTTGAAGGTTAGGGCTCGGTTTAGGGTACGGGTTAGGATTAGGGTTCGTGTTAGGGTTAGGGTAGGGGTTAGGGTTAGGGTACGCGTTAGGGTTAGGGTAGTTATTAAACCTATCCCACTCTCTAGATACCCCTTAGCACGTCAAGGAATATTATTTGGGGGTCCAGCCATGGAGAAGAGTTTAGACACTAGGAGAAGATAAGGAACACACCCATTATCAAGAAATCACATTAGGATTCTCTTTTTAACCTGTTCCTTAAAACACTAGTGCTTAGGAAATCTATTGGAGGCAGAAGCAGTCAAGGGTAGCTTAGGGTTAGGGTTAGGGTTAGGGTTAGGGTTAGGGTACGGCTTAGGGTACGGGTTCGGGTACGGGTTCGTGTACGGCGTAGGGTATGGGTTAGTGTTAGGGTTAGGGTTAGTTTGAAGGTTTGGTCTCGGTTTAGGGTACGGGTTAGGATTAGGGTTCATGTTAGGGTTAGGGTAGGGGTTAGGGTTAGGGTACGCGTTAGGGTTAGGGTAGTTATTAAACCTATCCCACTCTCTAGATACCCCATAGCACGTCAAGGAATATTATTTGGGGGTCCAGCCATGGAGAAGAGTTTAGACACTAGGAGAATATAAGGAACACACCCATTATCCTGAAATCACATTAGGATTTTCTTTTTAACCTGTTCCTTAATACACTAATGCTTAGGAAATCTATTGGAGGCAGAAGCAGTCAAGGGTAGCTTAGGGTTAGGGTTAGGGTTAGGGTTAGGGTTAGGGTACGGCTTAGGGTACGGGTTCGGGTACGGGTTCGGGTACGGCGTAGGGTATGGGTTAGGGTTAGGGTTAGGGTTAGTTTGAGTGTTAGGGCTCGGTTTAGGTTACGGGTTAGGATTAGGGTACGTGTTAGGGTTAGGGTAGGGGTTAGGGTTAGGGTACGCGTTAGGGTTAGGGTAGTTATTAAACCTATCCCACTCTCTAGATACCCCTTAGCACGTCAAGGAATATTATTTGGGGGTCCAGCCATGGAGAAGAATTTAGACACTAGGAGAAGATAAGGAACACACCCATTATCAAGAAATCACATTAGGATTCTCTTTTTAACCTGTTCCTTAAAACACTAGTGCTTAGGAAATCTATTGGAGGCAGAAGCAGTCAAGGGTAGCTTAGGGTTAGGGTTAGGGTTAGGGTACGGTTTAGGGTACGGGTTAGGGTACGGGTTCGGGTACGGGTTTGGGTATGGCGTAGGATATGGGTTAGGGTTAGGGTTAGGGTTAGTTTGAGGGTAAGGGCTCGGTTTAGGGTACGGGTTAGGATTAGGGTACGTGTTAGGGTTAGGGTACGCGTTAGGGTTAGGGTAGTTATTAAACCTATCCCACTCTCTGGATACCCCTTAGCACGTCAAGGAATATTATTTGGGGGTCCAGCCATGGAGAAGAGTTTAGACACTAGGAGAAGATAAGGAACACACCCATTATCAAGAAATCACATTAGGATTCTCTTTTTAACCTGTTCCTTAAAACACTAGTGCTTAGGAAATCTATTGGAGGCAGAAGCAGTCAAGGGTAGCTTAGGGTTAGGGTTAGGGTTAGGGTTAGGGTTAGGGTACGGCTTAGGGTACGGGTTTGGGTACGGGTTCGTGTACGTCGTAGGGTATGGGTTAGGGTTAGGGTTAGGGTTAGTTTGAAGGTTAGGGATCGGTTTAAGGTACGGGTTAGGATTAGGGTTCGTGTTAGGGTAGGGGTTAGTGTTAGGGTACGCGTTAGGGTTAGGGTAGTTATTAAACCTATCCCACTCTCTAGATACCCCTTAGCACGTCAAGGAATATTATTTGGGTGTCCAGCCATGGAGAAGAGTTTAGAAACTAGGAGAAGATAAGGAACACACCCATTATCAAGAAATCACATTAGGATTCTCTTTTTAACCTGTTCCTTAAAACACTAGTGCTTAGGAAATCTATTGGAGGCAGAAGCAGTCAAGGGTAGCTTAGGGTTAGGGTTAGGGTTAGGGTTAGGGTTAGGGTACGGCTTAGGGTACGAGTTCGGGTACGGGTTCGTGTACGGCGTAGGGTATGGGTTAGTGTTAGGGTTAGGGTTAGTTTGAAGGTTTGGTCTCGGTTTAGGGTACGGGTTAGGATTAGGGTTCGTGTTAGGGTTAGGGTAGGGGTTAGGGTTAGGGTACGTGTTAGGGTTAGGGTAGTTATTAAACCTATCCCACTCTCTAGATACCCCTTAGCACGTCAAGGAATATTATTTGGGGGTCCAGCCATGGAGAAGAGTTTAGACACTAGGAGAAGATAAGGAACACACCCATTATCCTGAAATCACAATAGGATTTTCTTTTTAACCTGTTCCTTAATACACTAGTGCTTAGGAAATCTATTGGAGGCAGAAGCAGTCAAGGGTAGCTTAGGGTTAGGGTTAGGGTTAGGGTTAGGGTTAGGGTACGGCTTAGGGTACGGGTTCGGGTACGGGTTCGGGTACGGCGTAGGGTATGGGTTAGGGTTAGGGTTAGGGTTAGTTTGAGTGTTAGGGCTCGGTTTAGGTTACGGGTTAGGAATAGGGTATGAGTTAGGGTTAGGGTAGGGGTTAGGGTTAGGGTACGCGTTAGGGTTAGGGTAGTTATTAAACCTATCCCACTCTCTAGATACCCCTTAGCACGTCAAGGAATATTATTTGGGGGTCCAGCAATGGAGAAGAGTTTAGACACTAGGAGAAGTTAAGGAACACACCCATTATCAAAAAATCACATTAGGATTCTCTTTTTAACCTGTTCCTTAAAACACTAGTGCTTAGGAAATCTATTGGAGGCAGAAGCAGTCAAGGGTAGCTTAGGGTTAGGGTTAGGGTTAGGGTTAGGGTTAGGGTTAGGGTACGGCTTAGGGTACGGGTTCGGGTACGGGTTCGTGTACGGCGTAGGGTATGGGTTAGTGTTAGGGTTAGGGTTAGTTTGAAGGTTTGGTCTCGGTTTAGGGTACGGGTTAGGATTAGGGTTCGTGTTAGGGTTAGGGTAGGGGTTAGGGTTAGGGTACGTGTTAGGGTTAGGGTAGTTATTAAACCTATCCCACTCTCTAGATACCCCTTAGCACGTCAAGGAATATTATTTGGGGGTCCAGCCATGGAGAAGAATTTAGACACTAGGAGAAGATAAGGAACACACCCATTATCAAGAAATCACATTAGGATTCTCTTTTTAACCTGTTCCTTAAAACACTAGTGCTTAGGAAATCTATTGGAGGCAGAAGCAGTCAAGGGTAGCTTAGGGTTAGGGTTAGGGTTAGGGTACGGTTTAGGGTACGGGTTAGGGTACGGGTTCGGGTACGGGTTTGGGTATGGCGTACGATATGGGTTAGGGTTAGGGTTAGGGTTAGTTTGAGGGTAAGGGCTCGGTTTAGGGTACGGGTTAGGATTAGGGTACGTGTTAGGGTTAGGGTACGCGTTAGGGTTAGGGTAGTTATTAAACCTATCCCACTCTCTGGATACCCCTTAGCACGTCAAGGAATATTATTTGGGGGTCCAGCCATGGAGAAGAGTTTAGACACTAGGAGAAGATAAGGAACACACCCATTATCAAGAAATCACATTAGGATTCTCTTTTTAACCTGTTCCTTAAAACACTAGTGCTTAGGAAATCTATTGGAGGCAGAAGCAGTCAAGGGTAGCTTAGGGTTAGGGTTAGGGTTAGGGTTAGGGTTAGGGTACGGCTTAGGGTACGGGTTTGGGTACGGGTTCGTGTACGGCGTAGGGTATGGGTTAGGGTTAGGGTTAGGGTTAGTTTGAAGGTTAGGGATCGGTTTAGGGTACGGGTTAGGATTAGGGTTCGTGTTAGGGTAGGGGTTAGGGTTAGGGTACGCGTTAGGGTTAGGGTAGTTATTAAACCTATCCCACTCTCTAGATACCCCTTAGCACGTCAAGGAATATTGTTTGGGGGTCCAGCCATGGAGAAGAGTTTAGACACTAGGAGACGATAAGGAACACACCCATTATCAAAAAATCACATTAGGATTCTCTTTTTAACCTGTTCCTTAAAACACTAGTGCTTAGGAAATCTATTGGAGGCAGAAGCAGTCAAGGGTAGCTTAGGGTTAGGGTTAGGGTTAGGGCTAGGGTTAGTACACGGCTTAGGGTACGGGTTCGGGTACGGGTTCGTGTACGGCGTAGGGTATGGGTTTGGGTTAGGGTTAGGGTTAGTTTGAAGGTTAGGGCTCGGTTTAGGGTACGGGTTAGGATTAGGGTTCGTGTTAGGGTTAGGGTAGGGGTTAGGGTTAGGGTACGCGTTAGGGTTAGGGTAGTTATTAAACCTATCCCACTCTCTAGATACCCCTTAGCACGTCAAGGAATATTATTTGGGTGTCCAGCCATGGAGAAGAGTTTAGACACTAGGAGAAGATAAGGATCACACCCATTATCAAGAAATCACATTAGGATTCTCTTTTTAACCTGTTCCTTAAAACACTAGTGCTTAGGAAATCTATTGGAGGCAGAAGCAGTCAAGGGTAGCTTAGGGTTAGGGTTAGGGTTAGGGTTAGGGTTAGGGTACGGCTTAGGGTACGGGTTCGGGTACGGGTTCGTGTACGGCGTAGGGTATGGGTTAGTGTTAGGGTTAGGGTTAGTTTGAAGGTTTGGTCTCGGTTTAGGGTATGGGTTAGGATTAGGGTTCGTGTTAGGGTTAGAGTAGGGGTTAGGGTTAGGGTACGTGTTAGGGTTAGGGTAGTTATTAAACCTATCCCACTCTCTAGATACCCCTTAGCACGTCAAGGAATATTATTTGGGGGTCCAGCCATGGAGAAGAGTTTAGACACTAGGAGAAGATAAGGAACACACCCATTATCCTGAAATCACATTAGGATTTTCTTTTTAACCTGTTCCTTAATACACTAGTGCTTAGGAAATCTATTGGAGGCAGAAGCAGTCAAGGGTAGCTTAGGGTTAGGGTTAGGGTTAGGGTTAGGGTACGGCCTAGGGTATGGGTTCGGGTACGGGTTCGGGTACGGCGTAGGGTATGGGTTAGGGTTAGGGTTAGGGTTAGTTTGAAGGTTAGGGCTCGGTTTAGGGTACGGGTTAGGATTAGGGTTCGTGTTAGGGTTAGGGTAGGGGTTAGGGTTAGGGTACGCGTTAGGGTTAGGGTAGTTATTAAACCTATCCCACTCTCTAGATACCCCTTAGCACGTCATGGAATATTATTTGGGGGTCCAGCCATGGAGAAGAGTTTAGACACTAGGAGAAGATAAGGAACACACCCATTATCAAGAAATCACATTAGGATTCTCTTTTTAACCTGTTCCTTAAAACACTAGTGCTTAGGAAATCTATTGGAGGCAGAAGCAGTCAAGGGTAGCTTAGGGTTAGGGTTAGGGTTAGGGTACGGCTTAGGGTACGGGTTAGGGTACGGGTTCGGGTACGGGTTTGGGTATGGCGTAGGATATGGGTTAGGGTTAGCGTTAGGGTTAGTTTGAGGGTAAGGGCTCCGTTTAGGGTACGGGTTAGGATTAGGGCAGGTGTTAAGGTTAGGGTAGGGTTTAGGGTTAGGGTACGCGTTAGGGTTACGGTAGTTATTAAACCTATCCCACTCTCTAGATACCCCTTAGCAAGTCAAGGAATATTATTTGGGTGTCCAGCCATGGAGAAAAGTTTAGACACTAGGAGAAGATAAGGAACACACCCATTATCAAGAAATCACGTTAGGATTCTCTTTTTAACCTGTTCCTTAAAACACTAGTGCTTAGGAAATCTATTGGAGGCAGAAGCAGTCAAGGGTAGCTTAGGGTTAGTGTTAGGGTTAGGTTTAGGGTACGGCTTAGGGTACGGGTTCGGGTACGGGTTCGTGTACGGCGTAGGGTATGGGTTAGTGTTAGGGTTAGGGTAAGTTTGAAGGTTAGGGCTCGGTTTAGGGTACGGGTTAGGATTAGGGTACGTGTTAGGGTTAGGGTAGGGGTTAGGGTTAGGGTACGCGTTAGGGTTAGGGTAGTTATTAAACCTATCCCACTCTCTAGATACCCCTTAGCACGTCAAGGAATATTATTTGGGGGTCCAGCCATGGAGAAGAGTTTAGACACTAGGAGAAGATAAGGAACACACCCATTATCAAGAAATCACATTAGGATTCACTTTTTAACCTGTTCCTTAAAACACTAGTGCTTAGGAAATCTATTGGAGGCAGAAGCAGTCAAGGGTAGCTTAGGGTTAGGGTTAGGGTTAGGGCTAGGGTTAAGACACGGCTTAGGGTACGGGTTCGGGTACGGGTTCGTGTACGGCGTAGGGTATGTGTTTGGGTTAGGGTTAGGGTTAGTTTGAAGGTTAGGGCTCGGTTTAGGGTACGGGTTAGGATTAGGGTTCGTGTTAGGGTTAGGGTAGGGGTTAGGGTTAGGGTACGCGTTAGGGTTAGGGTAGTTATTAAACCTATCCCACTCTCTAGATACCCCTTAGCACGTCAAGGAATATTATTTGGGGGTCCAGCCATGGAGAAGAGTTTAGACACTAGGAGAAGATAAGGAACACACCCATTATCAAGAAATCACATTAGGATTCTCTTTTTAACCTGTTCCTTAAAACACTAGTGCTTAGGAAATCTATTGGAGGCAGAAGCAGTCAAGGGTAGCTTAGGGTTAGGGTTAGGGTTAGGGTTAGGGTTAGGGTACGGCTTAGGGTACGGGTTCGGGTACGGGTTCGTGTACGGCGTAGGGTATGGGTTAGTGTTAGGGTTAGGGTTAGTTTGAAGGTTTGGTCTCGGTTTAGGGTACGGGTTAGGATTAGGGTTCATGTTAGGGTTAGGGTAGGGGTTAGGGTTAGGGTACGCATTAGGGTTAGGGTAGTTATTAAACCTATCCCACTCTCTAGATACCCCATAGCACGTCAAGGAATATTATTTGGGGGTCCAGCCATGGAGAAGAGTTTAGACACTAGGAGAATATAAGGAACACACCCATTATCCTGAAATCACATTAGGATTTTCTTTTTAACCTGTTCCTTAATACACTAGTGCTTAGGAAATCTATTGGAGGCAGAAGCAGTCAAGGGTAGCTTAGGGTTAGGGTTAGGGTTAGGGTTAGGGTTAGGGTACGGCTTAGGGTACGGGTTCGGGTACGGGTTCGGGTACGGCGTAGGGTATGGGTTAGGGTTAGGGTTAGGGTTAGTTTGAGTGTTAGGGCTCGGTTTAGGTTACGGGTTAGGATTAGGGTACGTGTTAGGGTTAGGGTAAGGGTTAGGGTTAGGGTACGCGTTAGGGTTAGGGTAGTTATTAAACCTATCCCACTCTCTAGATACCCCTTAGCACGTCAAGGAATATTATTTGGGGGTCCAGCCATGGAGAAGAATTTAGACACTAGGAGAAGATAAGGAACACACCAATTATCAAGAAATCACATTAGGATTCTCTTTTTAACCTGTTCCTTAAAACACTAGTGCTTAGGAAATCTATTGGAGGCAGAAGCAGTCAAGGGTAGCTTAGGGTTAGGGTTCGGGTTAGGGTACGGTTTAGGGTACGGGTTAGGGTACGGGTTCGGGTACGGGTTTGGGTATGGCGTAGGATATGGGTTAGGGTTAGGGTTAGGGTTAGTTTGAGGGTAAGGGCTCGGTTTAGGGTACGGGTTAGGATTAGGGTACGTGTTAGGGTTAGGGTACGCGTTAGGGTTAGGGTAGTTATTAAACCTATCCCACTCTCTGGATACCCCTTAACACGTCAAGGAATATTATTTGGGGGTCCAGCCATGGAGAAGAGTTTAGACACTAGGAGAAGATAAGGAACACACCCATTATCAAGAAATCACATTAGGATTCTCTTTTTAACCTGTTCCTTAAAACACTAGTGCTTAGGAAATCTATTGGAGGCAGAAGCAGTCAAGGGTAGCTTAGGGTTAGGGTTAGGGTTAGGGTTAGGGTTAGGGTACGGCTTAGGGTACGGGTTTGGGTACGGTTTCGTGTACGGCGTAGGGTATGGGTTAGGGTTAGGGTTAGGGTTAGTTTGAAGGTTAGGGATCGGTTTAGGGTACGGGTTAGGATTAGGTTTCGTGTTAGGGTAGGGGTTAGGGTTAGGGTACGCGTTAGGGTTAGGGTAGTTATTAAACCTATCCCACTCTCTAGATACCCCTTAGCACGTCAAGGAATATTGTTTGGGGGTCCAGCCATGGAGAAGAGTTTAGACACTAGGAGAAGATAAGGAACACACCCATTATCAAAAAATCACATTAGGATTCTCTTTTTAACCTGTTCCTTAAAACACTAGTGCTTAGGAAATCTATTGGAGGCAGAAGCAGTCAAGGGTAGCTTAGGGTTAGGGTTAGGGTTAGGGCTAGGGTTAGTACACGGCTTAGGGTACGGGTTCGGGTACGGGTTCGTGTACGGCGTAGGGTATGGGTTTGGGTTAGGGTTAGGGTTAGTTTGAAGGTTAGGGCTCGGTTTAGGGTACGGGTTAGGATTAGGGTTCGTGTTAGGGTTAGGGTAGGGGTTAGGGTTAGGGTACGCGTTAGGGTTAGGGTAGTTATTAAACCTATCCCACTCTCTAGATACCCCTTAGCACGTCAAGGAATATTATTTGGGTGTCCAGCCATGGAGAAGAGTTTAGACACTAGGAGAAGATAAGGAACACACCCATTATCCTGAAATCACATTAGGATTTTCTTTTTAACCTGTTCCTTAATACACTAGTGCTTAGGAAATCTATTGGAGGCAGAAGCAGTCAAGGGTAGCTTAGGGTTAGGGTTAGGGTTAGGGTTAGGGTTAGGGTACGGCTTAGGGTACGGGTTCGGGTACGGGTTCGGGTACGGCGTAGGGTATGGGTTAGGGTTAGGGTTAGGGTTAGTTTGAGTGTTAGGGCTCGGTTTAGGTTACGGGTTAGGATTAGGGTATGTGTTAG
The DNA here is from genome assembly GCF_028021215.1 of Eschrichtius robustus. Lineage (NCBI taxonomy): Eukaryota > Metazoa > Chordata > Mammalia > Artiodactyla > Eschrichtiidae > Eschrichtius > Eschrichtius robustus. Next base: position 2,275,764 of record NW_027175427.1, read on the forward strand.
GGTTAGGGTAGGGGTTAGGGTTAGGGTACGCGTTAGGGTTAGGGTAGTTATTAAACCTATCCCACTCTCTAGATACCCCATAGCACGTCAAGGAATATTATTTGGGGGTCCAGCCATGGAGAAGAGTTTAGACACTAGGAGAAGTTAAGGAACACACCCATTATCAAGAAATCACATTAGGATTCTCTTTTTAACCTGTTCCTTAAAACACTAGTGCTTAGGAAATCTATTGGAGGCAGAAGCAGTCAAGGGTAGCTTAGGGTTAGGGTTAGGGTTAGGGTTAGGGTTAGGGTACGGCTTAGGGTACGGGTTCGGGTACGGGTTCGTGTACGGCGTAGGGTATGGGTTAGTGTTAGGGTTAGGGTTAGTTTGAAGGTTTGGTCTCGGTTTAGGCTACGGGTTAGGATTAGGGTTCATGTTAGGGTTAGGGTAGGGGTTAGGGTTAGGGTACGCGTTAGGGTTAGGGTAGTTATTAAACCTATCCCACTCTCTAGATACCCCTTAGCACGTCAAGGAATATTATTTGGGGGTCCAGCCATGGAGAAGAGTTTAGACACTAGGAGAAGATAAGGAACACACCCATTATCCTGAAATCACATTAGGATTTTCTTTTTAACCTGTTCCTTAATACACTAGTGCTTAGGAAATCTATTGGAGGCAGAAGCAGTCAAGGGTAGCTTAGGGTTAGTGTTAGGGTTAGGGTTAGGGTTAGGGTACGGCTTAGGGTACGGGTTCGGGTACGGGTTCGGGTACGGCGTAGGGTATGGGTTAGGGTTAGGGTTAGGGTTAGTTTGAGTGTTAGGGCTCGGTTTAGGTTACGGGTTAGGATTAGGGTACGTGTTAGGGTTAGGGTAGGGGTTAGGGTTAGGGTACGCGTTAGGGTTAGGGTAGTTATTAAACCTATCCCACTCTCTAGATACCCCTTAGCACGTCAAGGAATATTATTTGGGGGTCCAGCCATGGAGAAGAGTTTAGACACTAGGAGAAGATAAGGAACACACCCATTATCAAGAAATCACATTAGGATTCTCTTTTTAACCTGTTCCTTAAAACACTAGTGCTTAGGAAATCTATTGGAGGCAGAAGCAGTCAAGGGTAGCTTAGGGTTAGGGTTAGGGTTAGGGCTAGGGTTAAGACACGGCTTAGGGTACGGGTTCGGGTACGGGTTCGTGTACGGCGTAGGGTATGTGTTTGGGTTAGGGTTAGGGTTAGTTTGAAAGTTAGGGCTCGGTTTAGGGTACGGGTTAGGATTAGGGTTCGTGTTAGGGTTAGGGTAGGGGTTAGGGTTAGGGTACGCGTTAGGGTTAGGGTAGTTATTAAACCTATCCCACTCTCTAGATACCCCTTAGCACGTCAAGGAATATTATTTGGGGGTCCAGCCATGGAGAAGAGTTTAGACACTAGGAGAAGATAAGGAACACACCCTTTATCAAGAAATCACATTAGGATTCTCTTTTTAACCTGTTCCTTAAAACACTAGTGCTTAGGAAATCTATTGGAGGCAGAAGCAGTCAAGGGTAGCTTAGGGTTAGGGTTAGGGTTAGGGTTAGGGTTAGGGTACGGCTTAGGGTACGGGTTCGGGTACGGGTTCGTGTACGGCGTAGGGTATGGGTTAGTGTTAGGGTTAGGGTTAGTTTGAAGGTTTGGTCTCGGTTTAGGGTACGGGTTAGGATTAGGGTTCATGTTAGGGTTAGGGTAGGGGTTAGGGTTAGGGTACGCGTTAGGGTTAGGGTAGTTATTAAACCTATCCCACTCTCTAGATACCCCATAGCACGTCAAGGAATATTATTTGGGGGTCCAGCCATGGAGAAGAGTTTAGACACTAGGAGAATATAAGGAACACACCCATTATCCTGAAATCACATTAGGATTTTCTTTTTAACCTGTTCCTTAATACACTAGTGCTTAGGAAATCTATTGGAGGCAGAAGCAGTCAAGGGTAGCTTAGGGTTAGGGTTAGGGTTAGGGTTAGGGTTAGGGTACGGCTTAGGGTACGGGTTCGGGTACGGGTTCGGGTACGGCGTAGGGTATGGGTTAGGGTTAGGGTTAGGGTTAGTTTGAGTGTTAGGGCTCGGTTTAGGTTACGGGTTAGGATTAGGGTACGTGTTAGGGTTAGGGTAGGGGTTAGGGTTAGGGTACGCGTTAGGGTTAGGGTAGTTATTAAACCTATCCCACTCTCTAGATACCCCTTAGCACGTCAAGGAATATTATTTGGGGGTCCAGCCATGGAGAAGAATTTAGACACTAGGAGAAGATAAGGAACACACCCATTATCAAGAAATCACATTAGGATTCTCTTTTTAACCTGTTCCTTAAAACACTAGTGCTTAGGAAATCTATTGGAGGCAGAAGCAGTCAAGGGTAGCTTAGGGTTAGGGTTAGGGTTAGGGTACGGTTTAGGGTACGGGTTAGGGTACGGGTTCGGGTACGGGTTTGGGTATGGCGTAGGATATGGGTTAGGGTTAGGGTTAGGGTTAGTTTGAGGGTAAGGGCTCGGTTTAGGGTACGGGTTAGGATTAGGGTACGTGTTAGGGTTAGGGTACGCGTTAGGGTTAGGGTAGTTATTAAACCTATCCCACTCTCTGGATACCCCTTAGCACGTCAAGGAATATTATTTGGGGGTCCAGCCATGGAGAAGAGTTTAGACACTAGGAGAAGATAAGGAACACACCCATTATCAAGAAATCACATTAGGATTCTCTTTTTAACCTGTTCCTTAAAACACTAGTGCTTAGGAAATCTATTGGAGGCAGAAGCAGTCAAGGGTAGCTTAGGGTTAGGGTTAGGGTTAGGGTTAGGGTTAGGGTACGGGTTTGGGTACGGGTTCGTGTACGGCGTAGGGTATGGGTTAGGGTTAGGGTTAGGGTTAGTTTGAAGGTTAGGGATCGGTTTAGGGTACGGGTTAGGATTAGGGTTCGTGTTAGGGTAGGGGTTAGGGTTAGGGTACGCGTTAGGGTTAGGGTAGTTATTAAACCTATCCCACTCTCTAGATACCCCTTAGCACGTCAAGGAATATTGTTTGGGGGTCCAGCCATGGAGAAGAGTTTAGACACTAGGAGACGATAAGGAACACACCCATTATCAAAAAATCACATTAGGATTCTCTTTTTAACCTGTTCCTTAAAACACTAGTGCTTAGGAAATCTATTGGAGGCAGAAGCAGTCAAGGGTAGCTTAGGGGTAGGGTTAGGGTTAGGGCTAGGGTTAGTACACGGCTTAGGGTACGGGTTCGGGTACGGGTTCGTGTACGGCGTAGGGTATGGGTTTGGGTTAGGGTTAGGGTTAGTTTGAAGGTTAGGGCTCGGTTTAGGGTACGGGTTAGGATTAGGGTTCGTGTTAGGGTTAGGGTAGGGGTTAGGGTTAGGGTACGCGTTAGGGTTAGGGTAGTTATTAAACCTATCCCACTCTCTAGATACCCCTTAGCACGTCAAGGAATATTATTTGGGTGTCCAGCCATGGAGAAGAGTTTAGACACTAGGAGAAGATAAGGAACACACCCATTATCAAGAAATCACATTAGGATTCTCTTTTTAACCTGTTCCTTAAAACACTAGTGCTTAGGAAATCTATTGGAGGCAGAAGCAGTCAAGGGTAGCTTAGGGTTAGGGTTAGGGTTAGGGTTAGGGTTAGGGTACGGCTTAGGGTACGGGTTCGGGTACGGGTTCGGGTACGGCGTAGGGTATGGGTTAGGGTTAGGGTTAGGGTTAGTTTGAGTGTTAGGGCTCGGTTTAGGTTACGGGTTAGGATTAGGGTATGTGTTAGGGTTAGGGTAGGGGTTAGGGTTAGGGTACGCGTTAGGGTTAGGGTAGTTATTAAACCTATCCCACTCTCTAGATACCCCTTAGCACGTCAAGGAATATTATTTGGGGGTCCAGCCATGGAGAAGAGTTTAGACACTAGGAGAAGTTAAGGAACACACCCATTATCAAGAAATCACATTAGGATTCTCTTTTTAACCTGTTCCTTAAAACACTAGTGCTTAGGAAATCTATTGGAGGCAGAAGCAGTCAAGGGTAGCTTAGGGTTAGGGTTAGGGTTAGGGTTAGGGTTAGGGTACGGCTTAGGGTACGGGTTCGGGTACGGGTTCGTGTACGGCGTAGGGTATGGGTTAGTGTTAGGGTTACGGTTAGTTTGAAGGTTTGGTCTCGGTTTAGGGTACGGGTTAGGATTAGGGTTCGTGTTAGGGTTAGGGTAGGGGTTAGGGTTAGGGTACGTGTTAGGGTTAGGGTAGTTATTAAACCTATCCCACTCTCTAGATACCCCTTAGCACGTCAAGGAATATTATTTGGGGGTCCAGCCATGGAGAAGAGTTTAGACACTAGGAGAAGATAAGGAACACACCCATTATCCTGAAATCACATTAGGATTTTCTTTTTAACCTGTTCCTTAATACACTAGTGATTAGGAAATCTATTGGAGGCAGAAGCAGTCAAGGGTAGCTTAGGGTTAGGGTTAGGGTTAGGGTTAGGGTACGGCCTAGGGTATGGGTTCGGGTACGGGTTCGGGTACGGCGTAGGGTATGGGTTAGGGTTAGGGTTAGGGTTAGTTTGAAGGTTAGGGCTCGGTTTAGGGTACGGGTTAGGATTAGGGTTCGTGTTAGGGTTAGGGTAGGGGTTAGGGTTAGGGTACGCGTTAGGGTTAGGGTAGTTATTAAACCTATCCCACTCTCTAGATACCCCTTAGCACGTCATGGAATATTATTTGGGGGTCCAGCCATGGAGAAGAGTTTAGACACTAGGAGAAGATAAGGAACACACCCATTATCAAGAAATCACATTAGGATTCCCTTTTTAACCTGTTCCTTAAAACACTAGTGCTTAGGAAATCTATTGGAGGCAGAAGCAGTCAAGGGTAGCTTAGGGTTAGGGTTAGGGTTAGGGTACGGCTTAGGGTACGGGTTAGGGTACGGGTTCGGGTACGGGTTTGGGTATGGCGTAGGATATGGGTTAGGGTTAGGGTTAGGGTTAGTTTGAGGGTAAGGGCTCCGTTTAGGGTACGGGTTAGGATTAGGGTAGGTGTTAAGGTTAGGGTAGGGTTTAGGGTTAGGGTTAGGGTTAGGGTTAGGGTTAGGGTACGGCTTAGGGTACGGGTTTGGGCACGGGTTCGTGTACGGCGTAGGGTATGGGTTAGGGTTAGGGTTAGGTTTAGTTTGAAGGTTAGGGCTCGGTTTAGGGTACGGGTTAGGATTAGGGTTCGTGTTAGGGTTAGGGTAGGGGTTAGGGTTAGGGTACGCGTTAGGGTTAGGGAAGTTATTAAACCTATCCCACTCTCTAGATACCCCTTAGCACGTCAAGGAATATTATTTGGGGGTCCAGCCATGGAGAAGAGTTTAGACACTAGGAGAAGATAAGGAACACACCCATTATCAAAAAATCACATTAGGATTCTCTTTTTAACCTGTTCCTTAAAACACTAGTGCTTAGGAAATCTATTGGAGGCAGAAGCAGTCAAGGGTAGCTTAGGGTTAGGGTTAGGGATAGGGTACGGCTTAGGGTACGGGTTCGGGTACGGGTTCGTGTACGGCGTATGGTATGGGTTAGTGTTAGTGTTAGGGTTAGTTTGAAGGTTTGGTCTCGGTTTAGGGTACGGGTTAGGATTAGGGTTCATGTTAGGGTTAGGGTAGGGGTTAGGGTTAGGGTACGCGTTAGGGTTAGGGTAGTTATTAAACCTATCCCACTCTCTAGATACCCCTTAGCACGTCAAGGAATATTATTTGGGGGTCCAGCCATGGAGAAGAGTTTAGACACTAGGAGAAGATAAGGAACACACCCATTATCCTGAAATCACATTAGGATTTTCTTTTTAACCTGTTCCTTAATACACTAGTTCTTAGGAAAACTATTGGAGGCAGAAGCAGTCAAGGGTAGCTTAGGGTTAGTGTTAGGGTTAGGGTTAGGGTTAGGGTACGGCTTAGGGTACGGGTTCGGGTACGGGTTCGGGTACGGCGTAGGGTATGGGTTAGGGTTAGGGTTAGGGTTAGTTTGAGTGTTAGGGCTCGGTTTAGGTTACGGGTTAGGATTAGGGTACGTGTTAGGGTTAGGGTAGGGGTTAGGGTTAGGGTACGCGTTAGGGTTAGGGTAGTTATTAAACCTATCCCACTCTCTAGATACCCCTTAGCACGTCAAGGAATATTATTTGGGGGTCCAGCCATGGAGAAGAGTTTAGACACTAGGAGAAGATAAGGAACACACCCATTATCAAGAAATCACATTAGGATTCTCTTTTTAACCTGTTCCTTAAAACACTAGTGCTTAGGAAATCTATTGGAGGCAGAAGCAGTCAAGGGTAGCTTAGGGTTAGGGTTAGGGTTAGGGCTAGGGTTAGGACACGGCTTAGGGAACGGGTTCGGGTACGGGTTCGTGTACAGCGTAGGGTATGTGTTTGGGTTAGGGTTAGGGTTAGTTTGAAGGTTAGGGCTCGGTTTAGGGTACGGGTTAGGATTAGGGTTCGTGTTAGGGTTAGGGTAGGGGTTAGGGTTAGGGTACGCGTTAGGGTTAGGGTAGTTATTAAACCTATCCCACTCTCTAGATACCCCTTAGCACGTCAAGGAATATTATTTGGGGGTCCAGCCATGGAGAAGAGTTTAGACACTAGGAGAAGATAAGGAACACACCCATTATCAAGAAATCACATTAGGATTCTCTTTTTAACCTGTTCCTTAAAACACTAGTGCTTAGGAAATCTATTGGAGGCAGAAGCAGTCAAGGGTAGCTTAGGGTTAGGGTTAGGGTTAGGGTTAGGGTTAGGGTACGGCTTAGGGTACGGGTTCGGGTACGGGTTCGTGTACGGCGTAGGGTATGGGTTAGTGTTAGGGTTAGGGTTAGTTTGAAGGTTTGGTCTCGGTTTAGGGTACGGGTTAGGATTAGGGTTCATGTTAGGGTTAGGGTAGGGGTTAGGGTTAGGGTACGCGTTAGGGTTAGGGTAGTTATTAAACCTATCCCACTCTCTAGATACCCCTTAGCACGTCAAGGAATATTATTTGGGGGTCCAGCCATGGAGAAGAATTTAGACACTAGGAGAAGATAAGGAACACACCCATTATCAAGAAATCACATTAGGATTCTCTTTTTAACCTGTTCCTTAAAACACTAGTGCTTAGGAAATCTATTGGAGGCAGAAGCAGTCAAGGGTAGCTTAGGGTTAGGGTTAGGGTTAGGGTACGGTTTAGGGTACGGGTTAGGGTACGGGTTCGGGTACGGGTTTGGGTATGGTGTAGGATATGGGTTAGGGTTAGGGTTAGGGTTAGTTTGAGGGTAAGGGCTCGGTTTAGGGTACGGGTTAGGATTAGGGTACGTGTTAGGGTTAGGGTACGCGTTAGGGTTAGGGTAGTTATTAAACCTATCCCACTCTCTGGATACCCCTTAGCACGTCAAGGAATATTATTTGGGGGTCCAGCCATGGAGAAGAGTTTAGACACTAGGAGAAGATAAGGAACACACCCATTATCAAGAAATCACATTAGGATTCTCTTTTTAACCTGTTCCTTAAAACACTAGTGCTTAGGAAATCTATTGGAGGCAGAAGCAGTCAAGGGTAGCTTAGGGTTAGGGTTAGGGTTAGGGTTAGGGTTAGGGTACGGCTTAGGGTACGGGTTTGGGTACGGGTTCGTGTACGGCGTAGGGTATGGGTTAGGGTTAGGGTTAGGGTTAGTTTGAAGGTTAGGGATCGGTTTAGGGTACGGGTTAGGATTAGGGTTCGTGTTAGGGTAGGGGTTAGGGTTAGGGTACGCGTTAGGGTTAGGGTAGTTATTAAACCTATCCCACTCTCTAGATACCCCTTAGCACGTCAAGGAATATTATTTGGGGGTCCAGCCATGGAGAAGAGTTTAGACACTAGGAGAAGATAAGGAACACACCCTTTATCAAGAAATCACATTAGGATTCTCTTTTTAACCTGTTCCTTAAAACACTAGTGCTTAGGAAATCTATTGGAGGCAGAAGCAGTCAAGGGTAGCTTAGGGTTAGGGTTAGGGTTAGGGTTAGGGTTAGGGTACGGCTTAGGGTACGGGTTCGGGTACGGGTTCGTGTACGGCGTAGGGTATGGGTTAGTGTTAGGGTTAGGGTTAGTTTGAAGGTTTGGTCTCGGTTTAGGGTACGGGTTAGGATTAGGGTTCATGTTAGGGTTAGGGTAGGGGTTAGGGTTAGGGTACGCGTTAGGGTTAGGGTAGTTATTAAACCTATCCCACTCTCTAGATACCCCATAGCACGTCAAGGAATATTATTTGGGGGTCCAGCCATGGAGAAGAGTTTAGACACTAGGAGAATATAAGGAACACACCCATTATCCTGAAATCACATTAGGATTTTCTTTTTAACCTGTTCCTTAATACACTAGTGCTTAGGAAATCTATTGGAGGCAGAAGCAGTCAAGGGTAGCTTAGGGTTAGGGTTAGGGTTAGGGTTAGGGTTAGGGTACGGCTTAGGGTACGGGTTCGGGTACGGGTTCGGGTACGGCGTAGGGTATGGGTTAGGGTTAGGGTTAGGGTTAGTTTGAGTGTTAGGGCTCGGTTTAGGTTACGGGTTAGGATTAGGGTACGTGTTAGGGTTAGGGTAGGGGTTAGGGTTAGGGTACGCGTTAGGGTTAGGGTAGTTATTAAACCTATCCCACTCTCTAGATACCCCTTAGCACGTCAAGGAATATTATTTGGGGGTCCAGCCATGGAGAAGAATTTAGACACTAGGAGAAGATAAGGAACACACCCATTATCAAGAAATCACATTAGGATTCTCTTTTTAACCTGTTCCTTAAAACACTAGTGCTTAGGAAATCTATTGGAGGCAGAAGCAGTCAAGGGTAGCTTAGGGTTAGGGTTAGGGTTAGGGTTAGGGTTAGGGTACGGCTTAGGGTACGGGTTCGGGTACGGGTTCGTGTACGGCGTAGGGTATGGGTTAGTGTTAGGGTTACGGTTAGTTTGAAGGTTTGGTCTCGGTTTAGGGTACGGGTTAGGATTAGGGTTCGTGTTAGGGTTAGGGTAGGGGTTAGGGTTAGGGTACGTGTTAGGGTTAGGGTAGTTATTAAACCTATCCCACTCTCTAGATACCCCTTAGCACGTCAAGGAATATTATTTGGGGGTCCAGCCATGGAGAAGAGTTTAGACACTAGGAGAAGATAAGGAACACACCCATTATCCTGAAATCACATTAGGATTTTCTTTTTAACCTGTTCCTTAATACACTAGTGATTAGGAAATCTATTGGAGGCAGAAGCAGTCAAGGGTAGCTTAGGGTTAGGGTTAGGGTTAGGGTTAGGGTACGGCCTAGGGTATGGGTTCGGGTACGGGTTCGGGTACGGCGTAGGGTATGGGTTAGGGTTAGGGTTAGGGTTAGTTTGAAGGTTAGGGCTCGGTTTAGGGTACGGGTTAGGATTAGGGTTCGTGTTAGGGTTAGGGTAGGGGTTAGGGTTAGGGTACGCGTTAGGGTTAGGGTAGTTATTAAACCTATCCCACTCTCTAGATACCCCTTAGCACGTCATGGAATATTATTTGGGGGTCCAGCCATGGAGAAGAGTTTAGACACTAGGAGAAGATAAGGAACACACCCATTATCAAGAAATCACATTAGGATTCCCTTTTTAACCTGTTCCTTAAAACACTAGTGCTTAGGAAATCTATTGGAGGCAGAAGCAGTCAAGGGTAGCTTAGGGTTAGGGTTAGGGTTAGGGTACGGCTTAGGGTACGGGTTAGGGTACGGGTTCGGGTACGGGTTTGGGTATGGCGTAGGATATGGGTTAGGGTTAGGGTTAGGGTTAGTTTGAGGGTAAGGGCTCCGTTTAGGGTACGGGTTAGGATTAGGGTAGGTGTTAAGGTTAGGGTAGGGTTTAGGGTTAGGGTTAGGGTTAGGGTTAGGGTTAGGGTACGGCTTAGGGTACGGGTTTGGGCACGGGTTCGTGTACGGCGTAGGGTATGGGTTAGGGTTAGGGTTAGGTTTAGTTTGAAGGTTAGGGCTCGGTTTAGGGTACGGGTTAGGATTAGGGTTCGTGTTAGGGTTAGGGTAGGGGTTAGGGTTAGGGTACGCGTTAGGGTTAGGGAAGTTATTAAACCTATCCCACTCTCTAGATACCCCTTAGCACGTCAAGGAATATTATTTGGGGGTCCAGCCATGGAGAAGAGTTTAGACACTAGGAGAAGATAAGGAACACACCCATTATCAAAAAATCACATTAGGATTCTCTTTTTAACCTGTTCCTTAAAACACTAGTGCTTAGGAAATCTATTGGAGGCAGAAGCAGTCAAGGGTAGCTTAGGGTTAGGGTTAGGGATAGGGTACGGCTTAGGGTACGGGTTCGGGTACGGGTTCGTGTACGGCGTATGGTATGGGTTAGTGTTAGTGTTAGGGTTAGTTTGAAGGTTTGGTCTCGGTTTAGGGTACGGGTTAGGATTAGGGTTCATGTTAGGGTTAGGGTAGGGGTTAGGGTTAGGGTACGCGTTAGGGTTAGGGTAGTTATTAAACCTATCCCACTCTCTAGATACCCCTTAGCACGTCAAGGAATATTATTTGGGGGTCCAGCCATGGAGAAGAATTTAGACACTAGGAGAAGATAAGGAACACACCCATTATCCTGAAATCACATTAGGATTTTCTTTTTAACCTGTTCCTTAATACACTAGTTCTTAGGAAAACTATTGGAGGCAGAAGCAGTCAAGGGTAGCTTAGGGTTAGTGTTAGGGTTAGGGTTAGGGTTAGGGTACGGCTTAGGGTACGGGTTCGGGTACGGGTTCGGGTACGGCGTAGGGTATGGGTTAGGGTTAGGGTTAGGGTTAGTTTGAGTGTTAGGGCTCGGTTTAGGTTACGGGTTAGGATTAGGGTACGTGTTAGGGTTAGGGTAGGGGTTAGGGTTAGGGTACGCGTTAGGGTTAGGGTAGTTATTAAACCTATCCCACTCTCTAGATACCCCTTAGCACGTCAAGGAATATTATTTGGGGGTCCAGCCATGGAGAAGAGTTTAGACACTAGGAGAAGATAAGGAACACACCCATTATCAAGAAATCACATTAGGATTCTCTTTTTAACCTGTTCCTTAAAACACTAGTGCTTAGGAAATCTATTGGAGGCAGAAGCAGTCAAGGGTAGCTTAGGGTTAGGGTTAGGGTTAGGGCTAGGGTTAGGACACGGCTTAGGGAACGGGTTCGGGTACGGGTTCGTGTACAGCGTAGGGTATGTGTTTGGGTTAGGGTTAGGGTTAGTTTGAAGGTTAGGGCTCGGTTTAGGGTACGGGTTAGGATTAGGGTTCGTGTTAGGGTTAGGGTAGGGGTTAGGGTTAGGGTACGCGTTAGGGTTAGGGTAGTTATTAAACCTATCCCACTCTCTAGATACCCCTTAGCACGTCAAGGAATATTATTTGGGGGTCCAGCCATGGAGAAGAGTTTAGACACTAGGAGAAGATAAGGAACACACCCATTATCAAGAAATCACATTAGGATTCTCTTTTTAACCTGTTCCTTAAAACACTAGTGCTTAGGAAATCTATTGGAGGCAGAAGCAGTCAAGGGTAGCTTAGGGTTAGGGTTAGGGTTAGGGTTAGGGTTAGGGTACGGCTTAGGGTACGGGTTCGGGTACGGGTTCGTGTACGGCGTAGGGTATGGGTTAGTGTTAGGGTTAGGGTTAGTTTGAAGGTTTGGTCTCGGTTTAGGGTACGGGTTAGGATTAGGGTTCATGTTAGGGTTAGGGTAGGGGTTAGGGTTAGGGTACGCGTTAGGGTTAGGGTAGTTATTAAACCTATCCCACTCTCTAGATACCCCTTAGCACGTCAAGGAATATTATTTGGGGGTCCAGCCATGGAGAAGAATTTAGACACTAGGAGAAGATAAGGAACACACCCATTATCAAGAAATCACATTAGGATTCTCTTTTTAACCTGTTCCTTAAAACACTAGTGCTTAGGAAATCTATTGGAGGCAGAAGCAGTCAAGGGTAGCTTAGGGTTAGGGTTAGGGTTAGGGTACGGTTTAGGGTACGGGTTAGGGTACGGGTTCGGGTACGGGTTTGGGTATGGTGTAGGATATGGGTTAGGGTTAGGGTTAGGGTTAGTTTGAGGGTAAGGGCTCGGTTTAGGGTACGGGTTAGGATTAGGGTACGTGTTAGGGTTAGGGTACGCGTTAGGGTTAGGGTAGTTATTAAACCTATCCCACTCTCTGGATACCCCTTAGCACGTCAAGGAATATTATTTGGGGGTCCAGCCATGGAGAAGAGTTTAGACACTAGGAGAAGATAAGGAACACACCCATTATCAAGAAATCACATTAGGATTCTCTTTTTAACCTGTTCCTTAAAACACTAGTGCTTAGGAAATCTATTGGAGGCAGAAGCAGTCAAGGGTAGCTTAGGGTTAGGGTTAGGGTTAGGGTTAGGGTTAGGGTACGGCTTAGGGTACGGGTTTGGGTACGGGTTCGTGTACGGCGTAGGGTATGGGTTAGGGTTAGGGTTAGGGTTAGTTTGAAGGTTAGGGATCGGTTTAGGGTACGGGTTAGGATTAGGGTTCGTGTTAGGGTAGGGGTTAGGGTTAGGGTACGCGTTAGGGTTAGGGTAGTTATTAAACCTATCCCACTCTCTAGATACCCCTTAGCACGTCAAGGAATATTATTTGGGGGTCCAGCCATGGAGAAGAGTTTAGACACTAGGAGAAGATAAGGAACACACCCTTTATCAAGAAATCACATTAGGATTCTCTTTTTAACCTGTTCCTTAAAACACTAGTGCTTAGGAAATCTATTGGAGGCAGAAGCAGTCAAGGGTAGCTTAGGGTTAGGGTTAGGGTTAGGGTTAGGGTTAGGGTACGGCTTAGGGTACGGGTTCGGGTACGGGTTCGTGTACGGCGTAGGGTATGGGTTAGTGTTAGGGTTAGGGTTAGTTTGAAGGTTTGGTCTCGGTTTAGGGTACGGGTTAGGATTAGGGTTCATGTTAGGGTTAGGGTAGGGGTTAGGGTTAGGGTACGCGTTAGGGTTAGGGTAGTTATTAAACCTATCCCACTCTCTAGATACCCCATAGCACGTCAAGGAATATTATTTGGGGGTCCAGCCATGGAGAAGAGTTTAGACACTAGGAGAATATAAGGAACACACCCATTATCCTGAAATCACATTAGGATTTTCTTTTTAACCTGTTCCTTAATACACTAGTGCTTAGGAAATCTATTGGAGGCAGAAGCAGTCAAGGGTAGCTTAGGGTTAGGGTTAGGGTTAGGGTTAGGGTTAGGGTACGGCTTAGGGTACGGGTTCGGGTACGGGTTCGGGTACGGCGTAGGGTATGGGTTAGGGTTAGGGTTAGGGTTAGTTTGAGTGTTAGGGCTCGGTTTAGGTTACGGGTTAGGATTAGGGTACGTGTTAGGGTTAGGGTAGGGGTTAGGGTTAGGGTACGCGTTAGGGTTAGGGTAGTTATTAAACCTATCCCACTCTCTAGATACCCCTTAGCACGTCAAGGAATATTATTTGGGGGTCCAGCCATGGAGAAGAATTTAGACACTAGGAGAAGATAAGGAACACACCCATTATCAAGAAATCACATTAGGATTCTCTTTTTAACCTGTTCCTTAAAACACTAGTGCTTAGGAAATCTATTGGAGGCAGAAGCAGTCAAGGGTAGCTTAGGGTTAGGGTTAGGGTTAGGGTACGGTTTAGGGTACGGGTTAGGGTACGGGTTCGGGTACGGGTTTGGGTATGGCGTAGGATATGGGTTAGGGTTAGGGTTAGGGTTAGTTTGAGGGTAAGGGCTCGGTTTAGGGTACGGGTTAGGATTAGGGTACGTGTTAGGGTTAGGGTACGCGTTAGGGTTAGGGTAGTTATTAAACCTATCCCACTCTCTGGATACCCCTTAGCACGTCAAGGAATATTATTTGGGGGTCCAGCCATGGAGAAGAGTTTAGACACTAGGAGAAGATAAGGAACACACCCATTATCAAGAAATCACATTAGGATTCTCTTTTTAACCTGTTCCTTAAAACACTAGTGCTTAGGAAATCTATTGGAGGCAGAAGCAGTCAAGGGTAGCTTAGGGTTAGGGTTAGGGTTAGGGTTAGGGTTAGGGTACGGCTTAGGGTACGGGTTTGGGTACGGGTTCGTGTACGGCGTAGGGTATGGGTTAGGGTTAGGGTTAGGGTTAGTTTGAAGGTTAGGGATCGGTTTAGGTTACGGGTTAGGATTAGGGTTCGTGTTAGGGTAGGGGTTAGGGTTAGGGTACGCGTTAGGGTTAGGGTAGTTATTAAACCTATCCCACTCTCTAGATACCCCTTAGCACGTCAAGGAATATTGTTTGGGGGTCCAGCCATGGAGAAGAGTTTAGACACTAGGAGACGATAAGGAACACACCCATTATCAAAAAATCACATTAGGATTCTCTTTTTAACCTGTTCCTTAAAACACTAGTGCTTAGGAAATCTATTGGAGGCAGAAGCAGTCAAGGGTAGCTTAGGGTTAGTGTTAGGGTTAGGGTTAGGGTTAGGGTACGGCTTAGGGTACGGGTTCGGGTACGGGTTCGGGTACGGCGTAGGGTATGGGTTAGGGTTAGGGTTAGGGTTAGTTTGAGTGTTAGGGCTCGGTTTAGGTTACGGGTTAGGATTAGGGTATGTGTTAGGGTTAGGGTAGGGGTTAGGGTTAGGGTACGCGTTAGGGTTAGGGTAGTTATTAAACCTATCCCACTCTCTAGATACCCCTTAGCACGTCAAGGAATATTATTTGGGGGTCCAGCCATGGAGAAGAGTTTAGACACTAGGAGAAGTTAAGGAACACACCCATTATCAAGAAATCACATTAGGATTCTCTTTTTAACCTGTTCCTTAAAACACTAGTGCTTAGGAAATCTATTGGAGGCAGAAGCAGTCAAGGGTAGCTTAGGGTTAGGGTTAGGGTTAGGGTTAGGGTTAGGGTACGGCTTAGGGTACGGGTTCGGGTACGGGTTCGTGTACGGCGTAGGGTATGGGTTAGTGTTAGGGTTAGGGTTAGTTTGAAGGTTTGGTCTCGGTTTAGGGTACGGGTTAGGATTAGGGTTCGTGTTAGGGTTAGGGTAGGGGTTAGGGTTAGGGTACGTGTTAGGGTTAGGGTAGTTATTAAACCTATCCCACTCTCTAGATACCCCTTAGCACGTCAAGGAATATTATTTGGGGGTCCAGCCATGGAGAAGAGTTTAGACACTAGGAGAAGATAAGGAACACACCCATTATCCTGAAATCACATTAGGATTTTCTTTTTAACCTGTTCCTTAATACACTAGTGATTAGGAAATCTATTGGAGGCAGAAGCAGTCAAGGGTAGCTTAGGGTTAGGGTTAGGGTTAGGGTTAGGGTACGGCCTAGGGTATGGGTTCGGGTACGGGTTCGTGTACGGCGTAGGGTATGGGTTTGGGTTAGGGTTAGGGTTAGTTTGAAGGTTAGGGCTCGGTTTAGGGTACGGGTTAGGATTAGGGTTCGTGTTAGGGTTAGGGTAGGGGTTAGGGTTAGGGTACGCGTTAGGGTTAGGGTAGTTATTAAACCTATCCCACTCTCTAGATACCCCTTAGCACGTCAAGGAATATTATTTGGGTGTCCAGCCATGGAGAAGAGTTTAGACACTAGGAGAAGATAAGGAACACACCCATTATCCTGAAATCACATTAGGATTTTCTTTTTAACCTGTTCCTTAATACACTAGTGCTTAGGAAATCTATTGGAGGCAGAAGCAGTCAAGGGTAGCTTAGGGTTAGGGTTAGGGTTAGGGTTAGGGTTAGGGTACGGCTTAGGGTACGGGTTCGGGTACGGGTTCGGGTACGGCGTAGGGTATGGGTTAGGGTTAGGGTTAGGGTTAGTTTGAGTGTTAGGGCTCGGTTTAGGTTACGGGTTAGGATTAGGGTATGTGTTAGGGTTAGGGTAGGGGTTAGGGTTAGGGTACGCGTTAGGGTTAGGGTAGTTATTAAACCTATCCCACTCTCTAGATACCCCATAGCACGTCAAGGAATATTATTTGGGGGTCCAGCCATGGAGAAGAGTTTAGACACTAGGAGAAGTTAAGGAACACACCCATTATCAAGAAATCACATTAGGATTCTCTTTTTAACCTGTTCCTTAAAACACTAGTGCTTAGGAAATCTATTGGAGGCAGAAGCAGTCAAGGGTAGCTTAGGGTTAGGGTTAGGGTTAGGGTTAGGGTTAGGGTACGGCTTAGGGTACGGGTTCGGGTACGGGTTCGTGTACGGCGTAGGGTATGGGTTAGTGTTAGGGTTAGGGTTAGTTTGAAGGTTTGGTCTCGGTTTAGGCTACGGGTTAGGATTAGGGTTCATGTTATGGTTAGGGTAGGGGTTAGGGTTAGGGTACGCGTTAGGGTTAGGGTAGTTATTAAACCTATCCCACTCTCTAGATACCCCTTAGCACGTCAAGGAATATTATTTGGGGGTCCAGCCATGGAGAAGAGTTTAGACACTAGGAGAAGATAAGGAACACACCCATTATCCTGAAATCACATTAGGATTTTCTTTTTAACCTGTTCCTTAATACACTAGTGCTTAGGAAATCTATTGGAGGCAGAAGCAGTCAAGGGTAGCTTAGGGTTAGTGTTAGGGTTAGGGTTAGGTTTAGGGTACGGCTTAGGGTACGGGTTCGGGTACGGGTTCGGGTACGGCGTAGGGTATGGGTTAGGGTTAGGGTTAGGGTTAGTTTGAGTGTTAGGGCTCGGTTTAGGTTACGGGTTAGGATTAGGGTACGTGTTAGGGTTAGGGTAGGGGTTAGGGTTAGGGTACGCGTTAGGGTTAGGGTAGTTATTAAACCTATCCCACTCTCTAGATACCCCTTAGCACGTCAAGGAATATTATTTGGGGGTCCAGCCATGGAGAAGAGTTTAGACACTAGGAGAAGATAAGGAACACACCCATTATCAAGAAATCACATTAGGATTCTCTTTTTAACCTGTTCCTTAAAACACTAGTGCTTAGGAAATCTATTGGAGGCAGAAGCAGTCAAGGGTAGCTTAGGGTTAGGGTTAGGGTTAGGGCTAGGGTTAAGACACGGCTTAGGGTACGGGTTCGGGTACGGGTTCGTGTACGGCGTAGGGTATGTGTTTGGGTTAGGGTTAGGGTTAGTTTGAAATTTAGGGCTCGGTTTAGGGTACGGGTTAGGATTAGGGTTCGTGTTAGGGTTAGGGTAGGGGTTAGGGTTAGGGTACGCGTTAGGGTTAGGGTAGTTATTAAACCTATCCCACTCTCTAGATACCCCTTAGCACGTCAAGGAATATTATTTGGGGGTCCAGCCATGGAGAAGAGTTTAGACACTAGGAGAAGATAAGGAACACACCCTTTATCAAGAAATCACATTAGGATTCTCTTTTTAACCTGTTCCTTAAAACACTAGTGCTTAGGAAATCTATTGGAGGCAGAAGCAGTCAAGGGTAGCTTAGGGTTAGGGTTAGGGTTAGGGTTAGGGTTAGGGTTAGGGTACGGCTTAGGGTACGGGTTCGGGTACGGGTTCGTGTACGGCGTAGGGTATGGGTTAGTGTTAGGGTTAGGGTTAGTTTGAAGGTTTGGTCTCGGTTTAGGGTACGGGTTAGGATTAGGGTTCATGTTAGTGTTAGGGTAGGGGTTAGGGTTAGGGTACGCGTTAGGGTTAGGGTAGTTATTAAACCTATCCCACTCTCTAGATACCCCATAGCACGTCAAGGAATATTATTTGGGGGTCCAGCCATGGAGAAGAGTTTAGACACTAGGAGAATATAAGGAACACACCCATTATCCTGAAATCACATTAGGATTTTCTTTTTAACCTGTTCCTTAATACACTAGTGCTTAGGAAATCTATTGGAGGCAGAAGCAGTCAAGGGTAGCTTAGGGTTAGGGTTAGGGTTAGGGTTAGGGTTAGGGTACGGCTTAGGGTACGGGTTCGGGTACGGGTTCGGGTACGGCGTAGGGTATGGGTTAGGGTTAGGGTTAGGGTTAGTTTGAGTGTTAGGGCTCGGTTTAGGTTACGGGTTAGGATTAGGGTACGTGTTAGGGTTAGGGTAGGGGTTAGGGTTAGGGTACGCGTTAGGGTTAGGGTAGTTATTAAACCTATCCCACTCTCTAGATACCCCTTAGCACGTCAAGGAATATTATTTGGGGGTCCAGCCATGGAGAAGAATTTAGACACTAGGAGAAGATAAGGAACACACCCATTATCAAGAAATCACATTAGGATTCTCTTTTTAACCTGTTCCTTAAAACACTAGTGCTTAGGAAATCTATTGGAGGCAGAAGCAGTCAAGGGTAGCTTAGGGTTAGGGTTAGGGTTAGGGTACGGTTTAGGGTACGGGTTAGGGTACGGGTTCGGGTACGGGTTTGGGTATGGCGTAGGATATGGGTTAGGGTTAGGGTTAGGGTTAGTTTGAGGGTAAGGGCTCGGTTTAGGGTACGGGTTAGGATTAGGGTACGTGTTAGGGTTAGGGTACGCGTTAGGGTTAGGGTAGTTATTAAACCTATCCCACTCTCTGGATACCCCTTAGCACGTCAAGGAATATTATTTGGGGGTCCAGCCATGGAGAAGAGTTTAGACACTAGGAGAAGATAAGGAACACACCCATTATCAAGAAATCACATTAGGATTCTCTTTTTAACCTGTTCCTTAAAACACTAGTGCTTAGGAAATCTATTGGAGGCAGAAGCAGTCAAGGGTAGCTTAGGGTTAGGGTTAGGGTTAGGGTTAGGGTTAGGGTACGGGTTTGGGTACGGGTTCGTGTACGGCGTAGGGTATGGGTTAGGGTTAGGGTTAGGGTTAGTTTGAAGGTTAGGGATCGGTTTAGGGTACGGGTTAGGATTAGGGTTCGTGTTAGGGTAGGGGTTAGGGTTAGGGTACGCGTTAGGGTTAGGGTAGTTATTAAACCTATCCCACTCTCTAGATACCCCTTAGCACGTCAAGGAATATTGTTTGGGGGTCCAGCCATGGAGAAGAGTTTAGACACTAGGAGACGATAAGGAACACACCCATTATCAAAAAATCACATTAGGATTCTCTTTTTAACCTGTTCCTTAAAACACTAGTGCTTAGGAAATCTATTGGAGGCAGAAGCAGTCAAGGGTAGCTTAGGGTTAGGGTTAGGGTTAGGGCTAGGGTTAGTACACGGCTTAGGGTACGGGTTCGGGTACGGGTTCGTGTACGGCGTAGGGTATGGGTTTGGGTTAGGGTTAGGGTTAGTTTGAAGGTTAGGGCTCGGTTTAGGGTACGGGTTAGGATTAGGGTTCGTGTTAGGGTTAGGGTAGGGGTTAGGGTTAGGGTACGCGTTAGGGTTAGGGTAGTTATTAAACCTATCCCACTCTCTAGATACCCCTTAGCACGTCAAGGAATATTATTTGGGTGTCCAGCCATGGAGAAGAGTTTAGACACTAGGAGAAGATAAGGAACACACCCATTATCAAGAAATCACATTAGGATTCTCTTTTTAACCTGTTCCTTAAAACACTAGTGCTTAGGAAATCTATTGGAGGCAGAAGCAGTCAAGGGTAGCTTAGGGTTAGGGTTAGGGTTAGGGTTAGGGTTAGGGTACGGCTTAGGGTACGGGTTCGGGTACGGGTTCGGGTACGGCGTAGGGTATGGGTTAGGGTTAGGGTTAGGGTTAGTTTGAGTGTTAGGGCTCGGTTTAGGTTACGGGTTAGGATTAGGGTATGTGTTAGGGTTAGGGTAGGGGTTAGGGTTAGGGTACGCGTTAGGGTTAGGGTAGTTATTAAACCTATCCCACTCTCTAGATACCCCTTAGCACGTCAAGGAATATTATTTGGGGGTCCAGCCATGGAGAAGAGTTTAGACACTAGGAGAAGTTAAGGAACACACCCATTATCAAGAAATCACATTAGGATTCTCTTTTTAACCTGTTCCTTAAAACACTAGTGCTTAGGAAATCTATTGGAGGCAGAAGCAGTCAAGGGTAGCTTAGGGTTAGGGTTAGGGTTAGGGTTAGGGTTAGGGTACGGCTTAGGGTACGGGTTCGGGTACGGGTTCGTGTACGGCGTAGGGTATGGGTTAGTGTTAGGGTTAGGGTTAGTTTGAAGGTTTGGTCTCGGTTTAGGGTACGGGTTAGGATTAGGGTTCGTGTTAGGGTTAGGGTAGGGGTTAGGGTTAGGGTACGTGTTAGGGTTAGGGTAGTTATTAAACCTATCCCACTCTCTAGATACCCCTTAGCACGTCAAGGAATATTATTTGGGGGTCCAGCCATGGAGAAGAGTTTAGACACTAGGAGAAGATAAGGAACACACCCATTATCCTGAAATCACATTAGGATTTTCTTTTTAACCTGTTCCTTAATACACTAGTGATTAGGAAATCTATTGGAGGCAGAAGCAGTCAAGGGTAGCTTAGGGTTAGGGTTAGGGTTAGGGTTAGGGTACGGCCTAGGGTATGGGTTCGGGTACGGGTTCGGGTACGGCGTAGGGTATGGGTTAGGGTTAGGGTTAGGGTTAGTTTGAAGGTTAGGGCTCGGTTTAGGGTACGGGTTAGGATTAGGGTTCGTGTTAGGGTTAGGGTAGGGGTTAGGGTTAGGGTACGCGTTAGGGTTAGGGTAGTTATTAAACCTATCCCACTCTCTAGATACCCCTTAGCACGTCATGGAATATTATTTGGGGGTCCAGCCATGGAGAAGAGTTTAGACACTAGGAGAAGATAAGGAACACACCCATTATCAAGAAATCACATTAGGATTCTCTTTTTAACCTGTTCCTTAAAACACTAGTGCTTAGGAAATCTATTGGAGGCAGAAGCAGTCAAGGGTAGCTTAGGGTTAGGGTTAGGGTTAGGGTACGGCTTAGGGTACGGGTTAGGGTACGGGTTCGGGTACGGGTTTGGGTATGGCGTAGGATATGGGTTAGGGTTAGGGTTAGGGTTAGTTTGAGGGTAAGGGCTCCGTTTAGGGTACGGGTTAGGATTAGGGTAGGTGTTAAGGTTAGGGTAGGGTTTAGGGTTAGGGTTAGGGTTAGGGTTACGGTTAGGGTACGGCTTAGGGTACGGGTTTGGGCACGGGTTCGTGTACGGCGTAGGGTATGGGTTAGGGTTAGGGTTAGGGTTAGTTTGAAGGTTAGGGCTCGGTTTAGGGTACGGGTTAGGATTAGGGTTCGTGTTAGGGTTAGGGTAGGGGTTAGGGTTAGGGTACGCGTTAGGGTTAGGGTAGTTATTAAACCTATCCCACTCTCTAGATACCCCTTAGCACGTCAAGGAATATTATTTGGGGGTCCAGCCATGGAGAAGAGTTTAGACACTAGGAGAAGATAAGGAACACACCCATTATCAAAAAATCACATTAGGATTCTCTTTTTAACCTGTTCCTTAAAACACTAGTGCTTAGGAAATCTATTGGAGGCAGAAGCAGTCAAGGGTAGCTTAGGGTTAGGGTTAGGGATAGGGTACGGCTTAGGGTACGGGTTCGGGTACGGGTTCGTGTACGGCGTATGGTATGGGTTAGTGTTAGTGTTAGGGTTAGTTTGAAGGTTTGGTCTCGGTTTAGGGTACGGGTTAGGATTAGGGTTCATGTTAGGGTTAGGGTAGGGGTTAGGGTTAGGGTACGCGTTAGGGTTAGGGTAGTTATTAAACCTATCCCACTCTCTAGATACCCCTTAGCACGTCAAGGAATATTATTTGGGGGTCCAGCCATGGAGAAGAGTTTAGACACTAGGAGAAGATAAGGAACACACCCATTATCCTGAAATCACATTAGGATTTTCTTTTTAACCTGTTCCTTAATACACTAGTTCTTAGGAAAACTATTGGAGGCAGAAGCAGTCAAGGGTAGCTTAGGGTTAGTGTTAGGGTTAGGGTTAGGGTTAGGGTACGGCTTAGGGTACGGGTTCGGGTACGGGTTCGGGTACGGCGTAGGGTATGGGTTAGGGTTAGGGTTAGGGTTAGTTTGAGTGTTAGGGCTCGGTTTAGGTTACGGGTTAGGATTAGGGTACGTGTTAGGGTTAGGGTAGGGGTTAGGGTTAGGGTACGCGTTAGGGTTAGGGTAGTTATTAAACCTATCCCACTCTCTAGATACCCCTTAGCACGTCAAGGAATATTATTTGGGGGTCCAGCCATGGAGAAGAGTTTAGACACTAGGAGAAGATAAGGAACACACCCATTATCAAGAAATCACATTAGGATTCTCTTTTTAACCTGTTCCTTAAAACACTAGTGCTTAGGAAATCTATTGGAGGCAGAAGCAGTCAAGGGTAGCTTAGGGTTAGGGTTAGGGTTAGGGCTAGGGTTAGGACACGGCTTAGGGAACGGGTTCGGGTACGGGTTCGTGTACAGCGTAGGGTATGTGTTTGGGTTAGGGTTAGGGTTAGTTTGAAGGTTAGGGCTCGGTTTAGGGTACGGGTTAGGATTAGGGTTCGTGTTAGGGTTAGGGTAGGGGTTAGGGTTAGGGTACGCGTTAGGGTTAGGGTAGTTATTAAACCTATCCCACTCTCTAGATACCCCTTAGCACGTCAAGGAATATTATTTGGGGGTCCAGCCATGGAGAAGAGTTTAGACACTAGGAGAAGATAAGGAACACACCCATTATCAAGAAATCACATTAGGATTCTCTTTTTAACCTGTTCCTTAAAACACTAGTGCTTAGGAAATCTATTGGAGGCAGAAGCAGTCAAGGGTAGCTTAGGGTTAGGGTTAGGGTTAGGGTTAGGGTTAGGGTACGGCTTAGGGTACGGGTTCGGGTACGGGTTCGTGTACGGCGTAGGGTATGGGTTAGTGTTAGGGTTAGGGTTAGTTTGAAGGTTTGGTCTCGGTTTAGGGTACGGGTTAGGATTAGGGTTCATGTTAGGGTTAGGGTAGGGGTTAGGGTTAGGGTACGCGTTAGGGTTAGGGTAGTTATTAAACCTATCCCACTCTCTAGATACCCCTTAGCACGTCAAGGAATATTATTTGGGGGTCCAGCCATGGAGAAGAATTTAGACACTAGGAGAAGATAAGGAACACACCCATTATCAAGAAATCACATTAGGATTCTCTTTTTAACCTGTTCCTTAAAACACTAGTGCTTAGGAAATCTATTGGAGGCAGAAGCAGTCAAGGGTAGCTTAGGGTTAGGGTTAGGGTTAGGGTACGGTTTAGGGTACGGGTTAGGGTACGGGTTCGGGTACGGGTTTGGGTATGGTGTAGGATATGGGTTAGGGTTAGGGTTAGGGTTAGTTTGAGGGTAAGGGCTCGGTTTAGGGTACGGGTTAGGATTAGGGTACGTGTTAGGGTTAGGGTACGCGTTAGGGTTAGGGTAGTTATTAAACCTATCCCACTCTCTGGATACCCCTTAGCACGTCAAGGAATATTATTTGGGGGTCCAGCCATGGAGAAGAGTTTAGACACTAGGAGAAGATAAGGAACACACCCATTATCAAGAAATCACATTAGGATTCTCTTTTTAACCTGTTCCTTAAAACACTAGTGCTTAGGAAATCTATTGGAGGCAGAAGCAGTCAAGGGTAGCTTAGGGTTAGGGTTAGGGTTAGGGTTAGGGTTAGGGTACGGCTTAGGGTACGGGTTTGGGTACGGGTTCGTGTACGGCGTAGGGTATGGGTTAGGGTTAGGGTTAGGGTTAGTTTGAAGGTTAGGGATCGGTTTAGGGTACGGGTTAGGATTAGGGTTCCTGTTAGGGTAGGGGTTAGGGTTAGGGTACGCGTTAGGGTTAGGGTAGTTATTAAACCTATCCCACTCTCTAGATACCCCTTAGCACGTCAAGGAATATTGTTTGGGGGTCCAGCCATGGAGAAGAGTTTAGACACTAGGAGAAGATAAGGAACACACCCATTATCAAAAAATCACATTAGGATTCTCTTTTTAACCTGTTCCTTAAAACACTAGTGCTTAGGAAATCTATTGGAGGCAGAAGCAGTCAAGGGTAGCTTAGGGTTAGGGTTAGGGTTAGGGTTAGGGTTAGGGTACGGCTTAGGGTACGGGTTCGGGTACGGGTTCGTGTACGGCGTAGGGTATGGGTTAGTGTTAGGGTTAGGGTTAGTTTGAAGGTTTGGTCTCGGTTTAGGGTACGGGTTAGGATTAGTGTTCGTGTTAGGGTTAGGGTAGGGGTTAGGGTAAGGGTACGTGTTAGGGTTAGGGTAGTTATTAAACCTATCCCACTCTCTAGATACCCCTTAGCACGTCAAGGAATATTATTTGGGGGTCCAGCCATGGAGAAGAGTTTAGACACTAGGAGAAGATAAGGAACACACCCATTATCCTGAAATCACATTAGGATTTTCTTTTTAACCTGTTCCTTAATACACTAGTGCTTAGGAAATCTATTGGAGGCAGAAGCAGTCAAGGGTAGCTTAGGGTTAGGGTTAGGGTTAGGGTTAGGGTTAGGGTACGGCTTAGGGTACGGGTTCGGGTACGGGTTCGGGTACGGCGTAGGGTATGGGTTAGGGTTAGGGTTAGGGTTAGTTTGAGTGTTAGGGCTCGGTTTAGGTTACGGGTTAGGATTAGGGTACGTGTTAGGGTTAGGGTAGGGGTTAGGGTTAGGGTACGCGTTAGGGTTAGGGTAGTTATTAAACCTATCCCACTCTCTAGATACCCCTTAGCACGTCAAGGAATATTATTTGGGGGTCCAGCCATGGAGAAGAGTTTAGACACTAGGAGAAGTTAAGGAACACACCCATTATCAAGAAATCACATTAGGATTCTCTTTTTAACCTGTTCCTTAAAACACTAGTGCTTAGGAAATCTATTGGAGGCAGAAGCAGTCAAGGGTAGCTTAGGGTTAGGGTTAGGGTTAGGGTACGGTTTAGGGTACGGGTTAGGGTACGGGTTCGGGTACGGGTTTGGGTATGGCGTAGGATATGGGTTAGGGTTAGGGTTAGGGTTAGTTTGAGGGTAAGGGCTCGGTTTAGGGTACGGGTTAGGATTAGGGTACGTGTTAGGGTTAGGGTACGCGTTAGGGTTAGGGTAGTTATTAAACCTATCCCACTCTCTGGATACCCCTTAGCACGTCAAGGAATATTATTTGGGGGTCCAGCCATGGAGAAGAGTTTAGACACTAGGAGAAGATAAGGAACACACCCATTATCAAGAAATCACATTAGGATTCTCTTTTTAACCTGTTCCTTAAAACACTAGTGCTTAGGAAATCTATTGGAGGCAGAAGCAGTCAAGGGTAGCTTAGGGTTAGGGTTAGGGTTAGGGTTAGGGTTAGGGTACGGCTTAGGGTACGGGTTTGGGTACGGTTTCGTGTACGGCGTAGGGTATGGGTTAGGGTTAGGGTTAGGGTTAGTTTGAAGGTTAGGGATCGGTTTAGGGTACGGGTTAGGATTAGGGTTCGTGTTAGGGTAGGGGTTAGGGTTAGGGTACGCGTTAGGGTTAGGGTAGTTATTAAACCTATCCCACTCTCTAGATACCCCTTAGCACGTCAAGGAATATTGTTTGGGGGTCCAGCCATGGAGAAGAGTTTAGACACTAGGAGAGGATAAGGAACACACCCATTATCAAAAAATCACATTAGGATTCTCTTTTTAACCTGTTCCTTAAAACACTAGTGCTTAGGAAATCTATTGGAGGCAGAAGCAGTCAAGGGTAGCTTAGGGTTAGGGTTAGGGTTAGGGCTAGGGTTAGTACACGGCTTAGGGTACGGGTTCGGGTACGGGTTCGTGTACGGCGTAGGGTATGGGTTTGGGTTAGGGTTAGGGTTAGTTTGAAGGTTAGGGCTCGGTTTAGGGTACGGGTTAGGATTAGGGTTCGTGTTAGGGTTAGGGTAGGGGTTAGGGTTAGGGTACGCGTTAGGGTTAGGGTAGTTATTAAACCTATCCCACTCTCTAGATACCCCTTAGCACGTCAAGGAATATTATTTGGGTGTCCAGCCATGGAGAAGAGTTTAGACACTAGGAGAAGATAAGGAACACACCCATTATCCTGAAATCACATTAGGATTTTCTTTTTAACCTGTTCCTTAATACACTAGTGCTTAGGAAATCTATTGGAGGCAGAAGCAGTCAAGGGTAGCTTAGGGTTAGGGTTAGGGTTAGGGTTAGGGTTAGGGTACGGCTTAGGGTACGGGTTCGGGTACGGGTTCGGGTACGGCGTAGGGTATGGGTTAGGGTTAGGGTTAGGGTTAGTTTGAGTGTTAGGGCTCGGTTTAGGTTACGGGTTAGGATTAGGGTATGTGTTAGGGTTAGGGTAGGGGTTAGGGTTAGGGTACGCGTTAGGGTTAGGGTAGTTATTAAACCTATCCCACTCTCTAGATACCCCTTAGCACGTCAAGGAATATTATTTGGGGGTCCAGCCATGGAGAAGAGTTTAGACACTAGGAGAAGATAAGGAACACACCCATTATCAAGAAATCACATTAGGATTCTCTTTTTAACCTGTTCCTTAAAACACTAGTGCTTAGGAAATCTATTGGAGGCAGAAGCAGTCAAGGGTAGCTTAGGGTTAGGGTTAGGGTTAGGGCTAGGGTTAAGACACGGCTTAGGGTACGGGTTCGGGTACGGGTTCGTGTACGGCGTAGGGTATGTGTTTGGGTTAGGGTTAGGGTTAGTTTGAAAGTTAGGGCTCGGTTTAGGGTACGGGTTAGGATTAGGGTTCGTGTTAGGGTTAGGGTAGGGGTTAGGGTTAGGGTACGCGTTAGGGTTAGGGTAGTTATTAAACCTATCCCACTCTCTAGATACCCCTTAGCACGTCAAGGAATATTATTTGGGGGTCCAGCCATGGAGAAGAGTTTAGACACTAGGAGAAGATAAGGAACACACCCTTTATCAAGAAATCACATTAGGATTCTCTTTTTAACCTGTTCCTTAAAACACTAGTGCTTAGGAAATCTATTGGAGGCAGAAGCAGTCAAGGGTAGCTTAGGGTTAGGGTTAGGGTTAGGGTTAGGGTTAGGGTTAGGGTACGGCTTAGGGTACGGGTTCGGGTACGGGTTCGTGTACGGCGTAGGGTATGGGTTAGTGTTAGGGTTAGGGTTAGTTTGAAGGTTTGGTCTCGGTTTAGGGTACGGGTTAGGATTAGGGTTCATGTTAGGGTTAGGGTAGGGGTTAGGGTTAGGGTACGCGTTAGGGTTAGGGTAGTTATTAAACCTATCCCACTCTCTAGATACCCCATAGCACGTCAAGGAATATTATTTGGGGGTCCAGCCATGGAGAAGAGTTTAGACACTAGGAGAAGATAAGGAACACACCCATTATCCTGAAATCACATTAGGATTTTCTTTTTAACCTGTTCCTTAATACACTAGTGCTTAGGAAATCTATTGGAGGCAGAAGCAGTCAAGGGTAGCTTAGGGTTAGGGTTAGGGTTAGGGTTAGGGTTAGGGTACGGCTTAGGGTACGGGTTCGGGTACGGGTTCGGGTACGGCGTAGGGTATGGGTTAGGGTTAGGGTTAGGGTTAGTTTGAGTGTTAGGGCTCGGTTTAGGTTACGGGTTAGGATTAGGGTACGTGTTAGGGTTAGGGTAGGGGTTAGGGTTAGGGTACGCGTTAGGGTTAGGGTAGTTATTAAACCTATCCCACTCTCTAGATACCCCTTAGCACGTCAAGGAATATTATTTGGGGGTCCAGCCATGGAGAAGAGTTTAGACACTAGGAGAAGTTAAGGAACACACCCATTATCAAGAAATCACATTAGGATTCTCTTTTTAACCTGTTCCTTAAAACACTAGTGCTTAGGAAATCTATTGGAGGCAGAAGCAGTCAAGGGTAGCTTAGGGTTAGGGTTAGGGTTAGGGTACGGTTTAGGGTACGGGTTAGGGTACGGGTTCGGGTACGGGTTTGGGTATGGCGTAGGATATGGGTTAGGGTTAGGGTTAGGGTTAGTTTGAGGGTAAGGGCTCGGTTTAGGGTACGGGTTAGGATTAGGGTACGTGTTAGGGTTAGGGTACGCGTTAGGGTTAGGGTAGTTATTAAACCTATCCCACTCTCTGGATACCCCTTAGCACGTCAAGGAATATTATTTGGGGGTCCAGCCATGGAGAAGAGTTTAGACACTAGGAGAAGATAAGGAACACACCCATTATCAAGAAATCACATTAGGATTCTCTTTTTAACCTGTTCCTTAAAACACTAGTGCTTAGGAAATCTATTGGAGGCAGAAGCAGTCAAGGGTAGCTTAGGGTTAGGGTTAGGGTTAGGGTTAGGGTTAGGGTACGGCTTAGGGTACGGGTTTGGGTACGGGTTCGTGTACGGCGTAGGGTATGGGTTAGGGTTAGGGTTAGGGTTAGTTTGAAGGTTAGGGATCGGTTTAGGGTACGGGTTAGGATTAGGGTTCGTGTTAGGGTAGGGGTTAGGGTTAGGGTACGCGTTAGGGTTAGGGTAGTTATTAAACCTATCCCACTCTCTAGATACCCCTTAGCACGTCAAGGAATATTGTTTGGGGGTCCAGCCATGGAGAAGAGTTTAGACACTAGGAGACGATAAGGAACACACCCATTATCAAAAAATCACATTAGGATTCTCTTTTTAACCTGTTCCTTAAAACACTAGTGCTTAGGAAATCTATTGGAGGCAGAAGCAGTCAAGGGTAGCTTAGGGTTAGGGTTAGGGTTAGGGCTAGGGTTAGTACACGGCTTAGGGTACGGGTTCGGGTACGGGTTCGTGTACGGCGTAGGGTATGGGTTTGGGTTAGGGTTAGGGTTAGTTTGAAGGTTAGGGCTCGGTTTAGGGTACGGGTTAGGATTAGGGTTCGTGTTAGGGTTAGGGTAGGGGTTAGGGTTAGGGTACGCGTTAGGGTTAGGGTAGTTATTAAACCTATCCCACTCTCTAGATACCCCTTAGCACGTCAAGGAATATTATTTGGGTGTCCAGCCATGGAGAAGAATTTAGACACTAGGAGAAGATAAGGAACACACCCATTATCAAGAAATCACATTAGGATTCTCTTTTTAACCTGTTCCTTAAAACACTAGTGCTTAGGAAATCTATTGGAGGCAGAAGCAGTCAAGGGTAGCTTAGGGTTAGGGTTAGGGTTAGGGTTAGGGTTAGGGTACGGCTTAGGGTACGGGTTCGGGTACGGGTTCGGGTACGGCGTAGGGTATGGGTTAGGGTTAGGGTTAGGGTTAGTTTGAGTGTTAGGGCTCGGTTTAGGTTACGGGTTAGGATTAGGGTATGTGTTAGGGTTAGGGTAGGGGTTAGGGTTAGGGTACGCGTTAGGGTTAGGGTAGTTATTAAACCTATCCCACTCTCTAGATACCCCTTAGCACGTCAAGGAATATTATTTGGGGGTCCAGCCATGGAGAAGAGTTTAGACACTAGGAGAAGTTAAGGAACACACCCATTATCAAGAAATCACATTAGGATTCTCTTTTTAACCTGTTCCTTAAAACACTAGTGCTTAGGAAATCTATTGGAGGCAGAAGCAGTCAAGGGTAGCTTAGGGTTAGGGTTAGGGTTAGGGTTAGGGTTAGGGTACGGCTTAGGGTACGGGTTCGGGTACGGGTTCGTGTACGGCGTAGGGTATGGGTTAGTGTTAGGGTTAGGGTTAGTTTGAAGGTTTGGTCTCGGTTTAGGGTACGGGTTAGGATTAGGGTTCGTGTTAGGGTTAGGGTAGGGGTTAGGGTTAGGGTACGTGTTAGGGTTAGGGTAGTTATTAAACCTATCCCACTCTCTAGATACCCCTTAGCACGTCAAGGAATATTATTTGGGGGTCCAGCCATGGAGAAGAGTTTAGACACTAGGAGAAGATAAGGAACACACCCATTATCCTGAAATCACATTAGGATTTTCTTTTTAACCTGTTCCTTAATACACTAGTGATTAGGAAATCTATTGGAGGCAGAAGCAGTCAAGGGTAGCTTAGGGTTAGGGTTAGGGTTAGGGTTAGGGTACGGCCTAGGGTATGGGTTCGGGTACGGGTTCGGGTACGGCGTAGGGTATGGGTTAGGGTTAGGGTTAGGGTTAGTTTGAAGGTTAGGGCTCGGTTTAGGGTACGGGTTAGGATTAGGGTTCGTGTTAGGGTTAGGGTAGGGGTTAGGGTTAGGGTACGCGTTAGGGTTAGGGTAGTTATTAAACCTATCCCACTCTCTAGATACCCCTTAGCACGTCATGGAATATTATTTGGGGGTCCAGCCATGGAGAAGAGTTTAGACACTAGGAGAAGATAAGGAACACACCCATTATCAAGAAATCACATTAGGATTCTCTTTTTAACCTGTTCCTTAAAACACTAGTGCTTAGGAAATCTATTGGAGGCAGAAGCAGTCAAGGGTAGCTTAGGGTTAGGGTTAGGGTTAGGGTACGGCTTAGGGTACGGGTTAGGGTACGGGTTCGGGTACGGGTTTGGGTATGGCGTAGGATATGGGTTAGGGTTAGGGTTAGGGTTAGTTTGAGGGTAAGGGCTCCGTTTAGGGTACGGGTTAGGATTAGGGTAGGTGTTAAGGTTAGGGTAGGGTTTAGGGTTAGGGTTAGGGTTAGGGTTAGGGTTAGGGTACGGCTTAGGGTACGGGTTTGGGCACGGGTTCGTGTACGGCGTAGGGTATGGGTTAGGGTTAGGGTTAGGGTTAGTTTGAAGGTTAGGGCTCGGTTTAGGGTACGGGTTAGGATTAGGGTTCGTGTTAGGGTTAGGGTAGGGGTTAGGGTTAGGGTACGCGTTAGGGTTAGGGTAGTTATTAAACCTATCCCACTCTCTAGATACCCCTTAGCACGTCAAGGAATATTATTTGGGGGTCCAGCCATGGAGAAGAGTTTAGACACTAGGAGAAGATAAGGAACACACCCATTATCAAAAAATCACATTAGGATTCTCTTTTTAACCTGTTCCTTAAAACACTAGTGCTTAGGAAATCTATTGGAGGCAGAAGCAGTCAAGGGTAGCTTAGGGTTAGGGTTAGGGATAGGGTACGGCTTAGGGTACGGGTTCGGGTACGGGTTCGTGTACGGCGTATGGTATGGGTTAGTGTTAGTGTTAGGGTTAGTTTGAAGGTTTGGTCTCGGTTTAGGGTACGGGTTAGGATTAGGGTTCATGTTAGGGTTAGGGTAGGGGTTAGGGTTAGGGTACGCGTTAGGGTTAGGGTAGTTATTAAACCTATCCCACTCTCTAGATACCCCTTAGCACGTCAAGGAATATTATTTGGGGGTCCAGCCATGGAGAAGAGTTTAGACACTAGGAGAAGATAAGGAACACACCCATTATCCTGAAATCACATTAGGATTTTCTTTTTAACCTGTTCCTTAATACACTAGTTCTTAGGAAAACTATTGGAGGCAGAAGCAGTCAAGGGTAGCTTAGGGTTAGTGTTAGGGTTAGGGTTAGGGTTAGGGTACGGCTTAGGGTACGGGTTCGGGTACGGGTTCGGGTACGGCGTAGGGTATGGGTTAGGGTTAGGGTTAGGGTTAGTTTGAGTGTTAGGGCTCGGTTTAGGTTACGGGTTAGGATTAGGGTACGTGTTAGGGTTAGGGTAGGGGTTAGGGTTAGGGTACGCGTTAGGGTTAGGGTAGTTATTAAACCTATCCCACTCTCTAGATACCCCTTAGCACGTCAAGGAATATTATTTGGGGGTCCAGCCATGGAGAAGAGTTTAGACACTAGGAGAAGATAAGGAACACACCCATTATCAAGAAATCACATTAGGATTCTCTTTTTAACCTGTTCCTTAAATCACTAGTGCTTAGGAAATCTATTGGAGGCAGAAGCAGTCAAGGGTAGCTTAGGGTTAGGGTTAGGGTTAGGGCTAGGGTTAGGACACGGCTTAGGGTACGGGTTCGGGTACGGGTTCGTGTACAGCGTAGGGTATGTGTTTGGGTTAGGGTTAGGGTTAGTTTGAAGGTTAGGGCTCGGTTTAGGGTACGGGTTAGGATTAGGGTTCGTGTTAGGGTTAGGGTAGGGGTTAGGGTTAGGGTACGCGTTAGGGTTAGGGTAGTTATTAAACCTATCCCACTCTCTAGATACCCCTTAGCACGTCAAGGAATATTATTTGGGGGTCCAGCCATGGAGAAGAGTTTAGACACTAGGAGAAGATAAGGAACACACCCATTATCAAGAAATCACATTAGGATTCTCTTTTTAACCTGTTCCTTAAAACACTAGTGCTTAGGAAATCTATTGGAGGCAGAAGCAGTCAAGGGTAGCTTAGGGTTAGGGTTAGGGTTAGGGTACGGTTTAGGGTACGGGTTAGGGTACGGGTTCGGGTACGGGTTTGGGTATGGTGTAGGATATGGGTTAGGGTTAGGGTTAGGGTTAGTTTGAGGGTAAGGGCTCGGTTTAGGGTACGGGTTAGGATTAGGGTACGTGTTAGGGTTAGGGTACGCGTTAGGGTTAGGGTAGTTATTAAACCTATCCCACTCTCTGGATACCCCTTAGCACGTCAAGGAATATTATTTGGGGGTCCAGCCATGGAGAAGAGTTTAGACACTAGGAGAAGATAAGGAACACACCCATTATCAAGAAATCACATTAGGATTCTCTTTTTAACCTGTTCCTTAAAACACTAGTGCTTAGGAAATCTATTGGAGGCAGAAGCAGTCAAGGGTAGCTTAGGGTTAGGGTTAGGGTTAGGGTTAGGGTTAGGGTACGGCTTAGGGTACGGGTTTGGGTACGGGTTCGTGTACGGCGTAGGGTATGGGTTAGGGTTAGGGTTAGGGTTAGTTTGAAGGTTAGGGATCGGTTTAGGGTACGGGTTAGGATTAGGGTTCGTGTTAGGGTAGGGGTTAGGGTTAGGGTACGCGTTAGGGTTAGGGTAGTTATTAAACCTATCCCACTCTCTAGATACCCCTTAGCACGTCAAGGAATATTGTTTGGGGGTCCAGCCATGGAGAAGAGTTTAGACACTAGGAGAAGATAAGGAACACACCCATTATCAAAAAATCACATTAGGATTCTCTTTTTAACCTGTTCCTTAAAACACTAGTGCTTAGGAAATCTATTGGAGGCAGAAGCAGTCAAGGGTAGCTTAGGGTTAGGGTTAGGGTTAGGGTTAGGGTTAGGGTACGGCTTAGGGTACGGGTTCGGGTACGGGTTCGTGTACGGCGTAGGGTATGGGTTAGTGTTAGGGTTAGGGTTAGTTTGAAGGTTTGGTCTCGGTTTAGGGTACGGGTTAGGATTAGGGTTCGTGTTAGGGTTAGGGTAGGGGTTAGGGTAAGGGTACGTGTTAGGGTTAGGGTAGTTATTAAACCTATCCCACTCTCTAGATACCCCTTAGCACGTCAAGGAATATTATTTGGGGGTCCAGCCATGGAGAAGAGTTTAGACACTAGGAGAAGATAAGGAACACACCCATTATCCTGAAATCACATTAGGATTTTCTTTTTAACCTGTTCCTTAATACACTAGTGCTTAGGAAATCTATTGGAGGCAGAAGCAGTCAAGGGTAGCTTAGGGTTAGGGTTAGGGTTAGGGTTAGGGTTAGGGTACGGCTTAGGGTACGGGTTCGGGTACGGGTTCGGGTACGGCGTAGGGTATGGGTTAGGGTTAGGGTTAGGGTTAGTTTGAGTGTTAGGGCTCGGTTTAGGTTACGGGTTAGGATTAGGGTACGTGTTAGGGTTAGGGTAGGGGTTAGGGTTAGGGTACGCGTTAGGGTTAGGGTAGTTATTAAACCTATCCCACTCTCTAGATACCCCTTAGCACGTCAAGGAATATTATTTGGGGGTCCAGCCATGGAGAAGAGTTTAGACACTAGGAGAAGTTAAGGAACACACCCATTATCAAGAAATCACATTAGGATTCTCTTTTTAACCTGTTCCTTAAAACACTAGTGCTTAGGAAATCTATTGGAGGCAGAAGCAGTCAAGGGTAGCTTAGGGTTAGGGTTAGGGTTAGGGTACGGTTTAGGGTACGGGTTAGGGTACGGGTTCGGGTACGGGTTTGGGTATGGCGTAGGATATGGGTTAGGGTTAGGGTTAGGGTTAGTTTGAGGGTAAGGGCTCGGTTTAGGGTACGGGTTAGGATTAGGGTACGTGTTAGGGTTAGGGTACGCGTTAGGGTTAGGGTAGTTATTAAACCTATCCCACTCTCTGGATACCCCTTAGCACGTCAAGGAATATTATTTGGGGGTCCAGCCATGGAGAAGAGTTTAGACGCTAGGAGAAGATAAGGAACACACCCATTATCAAGAAATCACATTAGGATTCTCTTTTTAACCTGTTCCTTAAAACACTAGTGCTTAGGAAATCTATTGGAGGCAGAAGCAGTCAAGGGTAGCTTAGGGTTAGGGTTAGGGTTAGGGTTAGGGTTAGGGTACGGCTTAGGGTACGGGTTTGGGTACGGTTTCGTGTACGGCGTAGGGTATGGGTTAGGGTTAGGGTTAGGGTTAGTTTGAAGGTTAGGGATCGGTTTAGGGTACGGGTTAGGATTAGGGTTCGTGTTAGGGTAGGGGTTAGGGTTAGGGTACGCGTTAGGGTTAGGGTAGTTATTAAACCTATCCCACTCTCTAGATACCCCTTAGCACGTCAAGGAATATTGTTTGGGGGTCCAGCCATGGAGAAGAGTTTAGACACTAGGAGAGGATAAGGAACACACCCATTATCAAAAAATCACATTAGGATTCTCTTTTTAACCTGTTCCTTAAAACACTAGTGCTTAGGAAATCTATTGGAGGCAGAAGCAGTCAAGGGTAGCTTAGGGTTAGGGTTAGGGTTAGGGCTAGGGTTAGTACACGGCTTAGGGTACGGGTTCGGGTACGGGTTCGTGTACGGCGTAGGGTATGGGTTTGGGTTAGGGTTAGGGTTAGTTTGAAGGTTAGGGCTCGGTTTAGGGTACGGGTTAGGATTAGGGTTCGTGTTAGGGTTAGGGTAGGGGTTAGGGTTAGGGTACGCGTTAGGGTTAGGGTAGTTATTAAACCTATCCCACTCTCTAGATACCCCTTAGCACGTCAAGGAATATTATTTGGGTGTCCAGCCATGGAGAAGAGTTTAGACACTAGGAGAAGATAAGGAACACACCCATTATCCTGAAATCACATTAGGATTTTCTTTTTAACCTGTTCCTTAATACACTAGTGCTTAGGAAATCTATTGGAGGCAGAAGCAGTCAAGGGTAGCTTAGGGTTAGGGTTAGGGTTAGGGTTAGGGTTAGGGTACGGCTTAGGGTACGGGTTCGGGTACGGGTTCGGGTACGGCGTAGGGTATGGGTTAGGGTTAGGGTTAGGGTTAGTTTGAGTGTTAGGGCTCGGTTTAGGTTACGGGTTAGGATTAGGGTATGTGTTAGGGTTAGGGTAGGGGTTAGGGTTAGGGTACGCGTTAGGGTTAGGGTAGTTATTAAACCTATCCCACTCTCTAGATACCCCATAGCACGTCAAGGAATATTATTTGGGGGTCCAGCCATGGAGAAGAGTTTAGACACTAGGAGAAGTTAAGGAACACACCCATTATCAAGAAATCACATTAGGATTCTCTTTTTAACCTGTTCCTTAAAACACTAGTGCTTAGGAAATCTATTGGAGGCAGAAGCAGTCAAGGGTAGCTTAGGGTTAGGGTTAGGGTTAGGGTTAGGGTTAGGGTACGGCTTAGGGTACGGGTTCGGGTACGGGTTCGTGTACGGCGTAGGGTATGGGTTAGTGTTAGGGTTAGGGTTAGTTTGAAGGTTTGGTCTCGGTTTAGGCTACGGGTTAGGATTAGGGTTCATGTTAGGGTTAGGGTAGGGGTTAGGGTTAGGGTACGCGTTAGGGTTAGGGTAGTTATTAAACCTATCCCACTCTCTAGATACCCCTTAGCACGTCAAGGAATATTATTTGGGGGTCCAGCCATGGAGAAGAGTTTAGACACTAGGAGAAGATAAGGAACACACCCATTATCCTGAAATCACATTAGGATTTTCTTTTTAACCTGTTCCTTAATACACTAGTGCTTAGGAAATCTATTGGAGGCAGAAGCAGTCAAGGGTAGCTTAGGGTTAGTGTTAGGGTTAGGGTTAGGGTTAGGGTACGGCTTAGGGTACGGGTTCGGGTACGGGTTCGGGTACGGCGTAGGGTATGGGTTAGGGTTAGGGTTAGGGTTAGTTTGAGTGTTAGGGCTCGGTTTAGGTTATGGGTTAGGATTAGGGTACGTGTTAGGGTTAGGGTAGGGGTTAGGGTTAGGGTACGCGTTAGGGTTAGGGTAGTTATTAAACCTATCCCACTCTCTAGATACCCCTTAGCACGTCAAGGAATATTATTTGGGGGTCCAGCCATGGAGAAGAGTTTAGACACTAGGAGAAGATAAGGAACACACCCATTATCAAGAAATCACATTAGGATTCTCTTTTTAACCTGTTCCTTAAAACACTAGTGCTTAGGAAATCTATTGGAGGCAGAAGCAGTCAAGGGTAGCTTAGGGTTAGGGTTAGGGTTAGGGCTAGGGTTAAGACACGGCTTAGGGTACGGGTTCGGGTACGGGTTCGTGTACGGCGTAGGGTATGTGTTTGGGTTAGGGTTAGGGTTAGTTTGAAAGTTAGGGCTCGGTTTAGGGTACGGGTTAGGATTAGGGTTCGTGTTAGGGTTAGGGTAGGGGTTAGGGTTAGGGTACGCGTTAGGGTTAGGGTAGTTATTAAACCTATCCCACTCTCTAGATACCCCTTAGCACGTCAAGGAATATTATTTGGGGGTCCAGCCATGGAGAAGAGTTTAGACACTAGGAGAAGATAAGGAACACACCCTTTATCAAGAAATCACATTAGGATTCTCTTTTTAACCTGTTCCTTAAAACACTAGTGCTTAGGAAATCTATTGGAGGCAGAAGCAGTCAAGGGTAGCTTAGGGTTAGGGTTAGGGTTAGGGTTAGGGTTAGGGTACGGCTTAGGGTACGGGTTCGGGTACGGGTTCGTGTACGGCGTAGGGTATGGGTTAGTGTTAGGGTTAGGGTTAGTTTGAAGGTTTGGTCTCGGTTTAGGGTACGGGTTAGGATTAGGGTTCATGTTAGGGTTAGGGTAGGGGTTAGGGTTAGGGTACGCGTTAGGGTTAGGGTAGTTATTAAACCTATCCCACTCTCTAGATACCCCATAGCACGTCAAGGAATATTATTTGGGGGTCCAGCCATGGAGAAGAGTTTAGACACTAGGAGAATATAAGGAACACACCCATTATCCTGAAATCACATTAGGATTTTCTTTTTAACCTGTTCCTTAATACACTAGTGCTTAGGAAATCTATTGGAGGCAGAAGCAGTCAAGGGTAGCTTAGGGTTAGGGTTAGGGTTAGGGTTAGGGTTAGGGTACGGCTTAGGGTACGGGTTCGGGTACGGGTTCGGGTACGGCGTAGGGTATGGGTTAGGGTTAGGGTTAGGGTTAGTTTGAGTGTTAGGGCTCGGTTTAGGTTACGGGTTAGGATTAGGGTACGTGTTAGGGTTAGGGTAAGGGTTAGGGTTAGGGTACGCGTTAGGGTTAGGGTAGTTATTAAACTTATCCCACTCTCTAGATACCCCTTAGCACGTCAAGGAATATTATTTGGGGGTCCAGCCATGGAGAAGAATTTAGACACTAGGAGAAGATAAGGAACACACCCATTATCAAGAAATCACATTAGGATTCTCTTTTTAACCTGTTCCTTAAAACACTAGTGCTTAGGAAATCTATTGGAGGCAGAAGCAGTCAAGGGTAGCTTAGGGTTAGGGTTAGGGTTAGGGTACGGTTTAGGGTACGGGTTAGGGTACGGGTTCGGGTACGGGTTTGGGTATGGCGTAGGATATGGGTTAGGGTTAGGGTTAGGGTTAGTTTGAGGGTAAGGGCTCGGTTTAGGGTACGGGTTAGGATTAGGGTACGTGTTAGGGTTAGGGTACGCGTTAGGGTTAGGGTAGTTATTAAACCTATCCCACTCTCTGGATACCCCTTAGCACGTCAAGGAATATTATTTGGGGGTCCAGCCATGGAGAAGAGTTTAGACACTAGGAGAAGATAAGGAACACACCCATTATCAAGAAATCACATTAGGATTCTCTTTTTAACCTGTTCCTTAAAACACTAGTGCTTAGGAAATCTATTGGAGGCAGAAGCAGTCAAGGGTAGCTTAGGGTTAGGGTTAGGGTTAGGGTTAGGGTTAGGGTACGGCTTAGGGTACGGGTTTGGGTACGGGTTCGTGTACGGCGTAGGGTATGGGTTAGGGTTAGGGTTAGGGTTAGTTTGAAGGTTAGGGATCGGTTTAGGGTACGGGTTAGGATTAGGGTTCGTGTTAGGGTAGGGGTTAGGGTTAGGGTACGCGTTAGGGTTAGGGTAGTTATTAAACCTATCCCACTCTCTAGATACCCCTTAGCACGTCAAGGAATATTGTTTGGGGGTCCAGCCATGGAGAAGAGTTTAGACACTAGGAGACGATAAGGAACACACCCATTATCAAAAAATCACATTAGGATTCTCTTTTTAACCTGTTCCTTAAAACACTAGTGCTTAGGAAATCTATTGGAGGCAGAAGCAGTCAAGGGTAGCTTAGGGTTAGGGTTAGGGTTAGGGCTAGGGTTAGTACACGGCTTAGGGTACGGGTTCGGGTACGGGTTCGTGTACGGCGTAGGGTATGGGTTTGGGTTAGGGTTAGGGTTAGTTTGAAGGTTAGGGCTCGGTTTAGGGTACGGGTTAGGATTAGGGTTCGTGTTAGGGTTAGGGTAGGGGTTAGGGTTAGGGTACGCGTTAGGGTTAGGGTAGTTATTAAACCTATCCCACTCTCTAGATACCCCTTAGCACGTCAAGGAATATTATTTGGGTGTCCAGCCATGGAGAAGAGTTTAGACACTAGGAGAAGATAAGGAACACACCCATTATCAAGAAATCACATTAGGATTCTCTTTTTAACCTGTTCCTTAAAACACTAGTGCTTAGGAAATCTATTGGAGGCAGAAGCAGTCAAGGGTAGCTTAGGGTTAGGGTTAGGGTTAGGGTTAGGGTTAGGGTACGGCTTAGGGTACGGGTTCGGGTACGGGTTCGGGTACGGCGTAGGGTATGGGTTAGGGTTAGGGTTAGGGTTAGTTTGAGTGTTAGGGCTCGGTTTAGGTTACGGGTTAGGATTAGGGTATGTGTTAGGGTTAGGGTAGGGGTTAGGGTTAGGGTACGCGTTAGGGTTAGGGTAGTTATTAAACCTATCCCACTCTCTAGATACCCCTTAGCACGTCAAGGAATATTATTTGGGGGTCCAGCCATGGAGAAGAGTTTAGACACTAGGAGAAGTTAAGGAACACACCCATTATCAAGAAATCACATTAGGATTCTCTTTTTAACCTGTTCCTTAAAACACTAGTGCTTAGGAAATCTATTGGCGGCAGAAGCAGTCAAGGGTAGCTTAGGGTTAGGGTTAGGGTTAGGGTTAGGGTTAGGGTACGGCTTAGGGTACGGGTTCGGGTACGGGTTCGTGTACGGCGTAGGGTATGGGTTAGTGTTAGGGTTAGGGTTAGTTTGAAGGTTTGGTCTCGGTTTAGGGTACGGGTTAGGATTAGGGTTCGTGTTAGGGTTAGGGTAGGGGTTAGGGTTAGGGTACGTGTTAGGGTTAGGGTAGTTATTAAACCTATCCCACTCTCTAGATACCCCTTAGCACGTCAAGGAATATTATTTGGGGGTCCAGCCATGGAGAAGAGTTTAGACACTAGGAGAAGATAAGGAACACACCCATTATCCTGAAATCACATTAGGATTTTCTTTTTAACCTGTTCCTTAATACACTAGTGATTAGGAAATCTATTGGAGGCAGAAGCAGTCAAGGGTAGCTTAGGGTTCGGGTTAGGGTTAGGGTTAGGGTACGGCCTAGGGTATGGGTTCGGGTACGGGTTCGGGTACGGCGTAGGGTATGGGTTAGGGTTAGGGTTAGGGTTAGTTTGAAGGTTAGGGCTCGGTTTAGGGTACGGGTTAGGATTAGGGTTCGTGTTAGGGTTAGGGTAGGGGTTAGGGTTAGGGTACGCGTTAGGGTTAGGGTAGTTATTAAACCTATCCCACTCTCTAGATACCCCTTAGCACGTCATGGAATATTATTTGGGGGTCCAGCCATGGAGAAGAGTTTAGACACTAGGAGAAGATAAGGAACACACCCATTATCAAGAAATCACATTAGGATTCTCTTTTTAACCTGTTCCTTAAAACACTAGTGCTTAGGAAATCTATTGGAGGCAGAAGCAGTCAAGGGTAGCTTAGGGTTAGGGTTAGGGTTAGGGTACGGCTTAGGGTACGGGTTAGGGTACGGGTTCGGGTACGGGTTTGGGTATGGCGTAGGATATGGGTTAGGGTTAGGGTTAGGGTTAGTTTGAGGGTAAGGGCTCCGTTTAGGGTACGGGTTAGGATTAGGGTAGGTGTTAAGGTTAGGGTAGGGTTTAGGGTTAGGGTTAGGGTTAGGGTTAGGGTTAGGGTACGGCTTAGGGTACGGGTTTGGGTACGGGTTCGTGTACGGCGTAGGGTATGGGTTAGGGTTAGGGTTAGGGTTAGTTTGAAGGTTAGGGCTCGGTTTAGGGTACGGGTTAGGATTAGGGTTCGTGTTAGGGTTAGGGTAGGGGTTAGGGTTAGGGTACGCGTTAGGGTTAGGGTAGTTATTAAACCTATCCCACTCTCTAGATACCCCTTAGCACGTCAAGGAATATTATTTGGGGGTCCAGCCATGGAGAAGAGTTTAGACACTAGGAGAAGATAAGGAACACACCCATTATCAAAAAATCACATTAGGATTCTCTTTTTAACCTGTTCCTTAAAACACTAGTGCTTAGGAAATCTATTGGAGGCAGAAGCAGTCAAGGGTAGCTTAGGGTTAGGGTTAGGGATAGGGTACGGCTTAGGGTACGGGTTCGGGTACGGGTTCGTGTACGGCGTATGGTATGGGTTAGTGTTAGTGTTAGGGTTAGTTTGAAGGTTTGGTCTCGGTTTAGGGTACGGGTTAGGATTAGGGTTCATGTTAGGGTTAGGGTAGGGGTTAGGGTTAGGGTACGCGTTAGGGTTAGGGTAGTTATTAAACCTATCCCACTCTCTAGATACCCCTTAGCACGTCAAGGAATATTATTTGGGGGTCCAGCCATGGAGAAGAGTTTAGACACTAGGAGAAGATAAGGAACACACCCATTATCCTGAAATCACATTAGGATTTTCTTTTTAACCTGTTCCTTAATACACTAGTTCTTAGGAAAACTATTGGAGGCAGAAGCAGTCAAGGGTAGCTTAGGGTTAGTGTTAGGGTTAGGGTTAGGGTTAGGGTACGGCGTAGGGTACGGGTTCGGGTACGGGTTCGGGTACGGCGTAGGGTATGGGTTAGGGTTAGGGTTAGGGTTAGTTTGAGTGTTAGGGCTCGGTTTAGGTTACGGGTTAGGATTAGGGTACGTGTTAGGGTTAGGGTAGGGGTTAGGGTTAGGGTACGCGTTAGGGTTAGGGTAGTTATTAAACCTATCCCACTCTCTAGATACCCCTTAGCACGTCAAGGAATATTATTTGGGGGTCCAGCCATGGAGAAGAGTTTAGACACTAGGAGAAGATAAGGAACACACCCATTATCAAGAAATCACATTAGGATTCTCTTTTTAACCTGTTCCTTAAAACACTAGTGCTTAGGAAATCTATTGGAGGCAGAAGCAGTCAAGGGTAGCTTAGGGTTAGGGTTAGGGTTAGGGCTAGGGTTAGGACACGGCTTAGGGTACGGGTTCGGGTACGGGTTCGTGTACAGCGTAGGGTATGTGTTTGGGTTAGGGTTAGGGTTAGTTTGAAGGTTAGGGCTCGGTTTAGGGTACGGGTTAGGATTAGGGTTCGTGTTAGGGTTAGGGTAGGGGTTAGGGTTAGGGTACGCGTTAGGGTTAGGGTAGTTATTAAACCTATCCCACTCTCTAGATACCCCTTAGCACGTCAAGGAATATTATTTGGGGGTCCAGCCATGGAGAAGAGTTTAGACACTAGGAGAAGATAAGGAACACACCCATTATCAAGAAATCACATTAGGATTCTCTTTTTAACCTGTTCCTTAAAACACTAGTGCTTAGGAAATCTATTGGAGGCAGAAGCAGTCAAGGGTAGCTTAGGGTTAGGGTTAGGGTTAGGGTTAGGGTTAGGGTACGGCTTAGGGTACGGGTTCGGGTACGGGTTCGTGTACGGCGTAGGGTATGGGTTAGTGTTAGGGTTAGGGTTAGTGTGAAGGTTTGGTCTCGGTTTAGGGTACGGGTTAGGATTAGGGTTCATGTTAGGGTTAGGGTAGGGGTTAGGGTTAGGGTACGCGTTAGGGTTAGGGTAGTTATTAAACATATCCCACTCTCTAGATACCCCATAGCACGTCAAGGAATATTATTTGGGGGTCCAGCCATGGAGAAGAGTTTAGACACTAGGAGAATATAAGGAACACACCCATTATCCTGAAATCACATTAGGATTTTCTTTTTAACCTGTTCCTTAATACACTAGTGCTTAGGAAATCTATTGGAGGCAGAAGCAGTCAAGGGTAGCTTAGGGTTAGGGTTAGGGTTAGGGTTAGGGTTAGGGTACGGCTTAGGGTACGGGTTAGGGTACGGGTTCGTGTACGGCGTAGGGTATGGGTTAGGGTTAGGGTTAGGGTTAGTTTGAAGGTTAGGGATCGGTTTAGGTTACGGGTTAGGATTAGGGTACGTGTTAGGGTTAGGGTAGGGGTTAGGGTTAGGGTACGCGTTAGGGTTAGGGTAGTTATTAAACCTATCCCACTCTCTAGATACCCCTTAGCACGTCAAGGAATATTATTTGGGGGTCCAGCCATGGAGAAGAATTTAGACACTAGGAGAAGATAAGGAACACACCCATTATCAAGAAATCACATTAGGATTCTCTTTTTAACCTGTTCCTTAAAACACTAGTGCTTAGGAAATCTATTGGAGGCAGAAGCAGTCAAGGGTAGCTTAGGGTTAGGGTTAGGGTTAGGGTACGGTTTAGGGTACGGGTTAGGGTACGGGTTCGGGTACGGGTTTGGGTATGGTGTAGGATATGGGTTAGGGTTAGGGTTAGGGTTAGTTTGAGGGTAAGGGCTCGGTTTAGGGTACGGGTTAGGATTAGGGTACGTGTTAGGGTTAGGGTACGCGTTAGGGTTAGGGTAGTTATTAAACCTATCCCACTCTCTGGATACCCCTTAGCACGTCAAGGAATATTATTTGGGGGTCCAGCCATGGAGAAGAGTTTAGACACTAGGAGAAGATAAGGAACACACCCATTATCAAGAAATCACATTAGGATTCTCTTTTTAACCTGTTCCTTAAAACACTAGTGCTTAGGAAATCTATTGGAGGCAGAAGCAGTCAAGGGTAGCTTAGGGTTAGGGTTAGGGTTAGGGTTAGGGTTAGGGTACGGCTTAGGGTACGGGTTTGGGTACGGGTTCGTGTACGGCGTAGGGTATGGGTTAGGGTTAGGGTTAGGGTTAGTTTGAAGGTTAGGGATCGGTTTAGGGTACGGGTTAGGATTAGGGTTCGTGTTAGGGTAGGGGTTAGGGTTAGGGTACGCGTTAGGGTTAGGGTAGTTATTAAACCTATCCCACTCTCTAGATACCCCTTAGCACGTCAAGGAATATTGTTTGGGGGTCCAGCCATGGAGAAGAGTTTAGACACTAGGAGAAGATAAGGAACACACCCATTATCAAAAAATCACATTAGGATTCTCTTTTTAACCTGTTCCTTAAAACACTAGTGCTTAGGAAATCTATTGGAGGCAGAAGCAGTCAAGGGTAGCTTAGGGTTAGGGTTAGGGTTAGGGTTAGGGTTAGGGTACGGCTTAGGGTACGGGTTCGGGTACGGGTTCGTGTACGGCGTAGGGTATGGGTTAGTGTTAGGGTTAGGGTTAGTTTGAAGGTTTGGTCTCGGTTTAGGGTACGGGTTAGGATTAGGGTTCGTGTTAGGGTTAGGGTAGGGGTTAGGGTAAGGGTACGTGTTAGGGTTAGGGTAGTTATTAAACCTATCCCACTCTCTAGATACCCCTTAGCACGTCAAGGAATATTATTTGGGGGTCCAGCCATGGAGAAGAGTTTAGACACTAGGAGAAGATAAGGAACACACCCATTATCCTGAAATCACATTAGGATTTTCTTTTTAACCTGTTCCTTAATACACTAGTGCTTAGGAAATCTATTGGAGGCAGAAGCAGTCAAGGGTAGCTTAGGGTTAGGGTTAGGGTTAGGGTTAGGGTTAGGGTACGGCTTAGGGTACGGGTTCGGGTACGGGTTCGGGTACGGCGTAGGGTATGGGTTAGGGTTAGGGTTAGGGTTAGTTTGAGTGTTAGGGCTCGGTTTAGGTTACGGGTTAGGATTAGGGTACGTGTTAGGGTTAGGGTAGGGGTTAGGGTTAGGGTACGCGTTAGGGTTAGGGTAGTTATTAAACCTATCCCACTCTCTAGATACCCCTTAGCACGTCAAGTAATATTATTTGGGGGTCCAGCCATGGAGAAGAGTTTAGACACTAGGAGAAGATAAGGAACACACCCATTATCAAGAAATCACATTAGGATTCTCTTTTTAACCTGTTCCTTAAAACACTAGTGCTTAGGAAATCTATTGGAGGCAGAAGCAGTCAAGGGTAGCTTAGGGTTAGGGTTAGGGTTAGGGTACGGCTTAGGGTACGGGTTTGGGTACGGGTTCGTGTACGGCGTAGGGTATGGGTTAGGGTTAGGGTTAGGGTTAGTTTGAAGGTTAGGGATCGGTTTAGGGTACGGGTTAGGATTAGGATTCGTGTTAGGGTAGGGGTTAGGGTTAGGGTACGCGTTAGGGTTAGGGTAGTTATTAAACCTATCCCACTCTCTAGATACCCCTTAGCACGTCAAGGAATATTGTTTGGGGGTCCAGCCATGGAGAAGAGTTTAGACACTAGGAGAAGATAAGGAACACACCCATTATCAAAAAATCACATTAGGATTCTCTTTTTAACCTGTTCCTTAAAACACTAGTGCTTAGGAAATCTATTGGAGGCAGAAGCAGTCAAGGGTAGCTTAGGGTTAGGGTTAGGGTTAGGGTTAGGGTTAGGGTACGGCTTAGGGTACGGGTTCGGGTACGGGTTCGTGTACGGCGTAGGGTATGGGTTAGTGTTAGGGTTAGGGTTAGTTTGAAGGTTTGGTCTCGGTTTAGGCTACGGGTTAGGATTAGGGTTCATGTTAGGGTTAGGGTAGGGGTTAGGGTTAGGGTACGCG
Source organism: Eschrichtius robustus (assembly GCF_028021215.1). Lineage (NCBI taxonomy): Eukaryota > Metazoa > Chordata > Mammalia > Artiodactyla > Eschrichtiidae > Eschrichtius > Eschrichtius robustus. The sequence continues at coordinate 2,320,592 of NW_027175427.1, forward strand.
TTAGGGTTAGGGTAGTTATTAAACCTATCCCACTCTCTAGATACCCCTTAGCACGTCAAGGAATATTATTTGGGGGTCCAGCCATGGAGAAGAGTTTAGACACTAGGAGAAGGTAAGGAACACACCCAGTATCCTGAAATCACATTAGGATTTTCTTTTTAACCTGTTCCTTAATACACTAGTTCTTAGGAAAACTATTGGAGGCAGAAGCAGTCAAGGGTAGCTTAGGGTTAGTGTTAGGGTTAGGGTTAGGGTTAGGGTACGGCTTAGGGTACGGGTTCGGGTACGGGTTCGGGTACGGCGTAGGGTATGGGTTAGGGTTAGGGTTAGGGTTAGTTTGAGTGTTAGGGCTCGGTTTAGGTTACGGGTTAGGAATAGGGTACGTGTTAGGGTTAGGGTAGGGGTTAGGGTTAGGGTACGCGTTAGGGTTAGGGTAGTTATTAAACCTATCCCACTCTCTAGATACCCCTTAGCACGTCAAGGAATATTATTTGGGGGTCCAGCCATGGAGAAGAGTTTAGACACTAGGAGAAGATAAGGAACACACCCATTATCAAGAAATCACATTAGGATTCTCTTTTTAACCTGTTCCTTAAAACACTAGTGCTTAGGAAATCTATTGGAGGCAGAAGCAGTCAAGGGTAGCTTAGGGTTAGGGTTAGGGTTAGGGCTAGGGTTAGGACACGGCTTAGGGTACGGGTTCGGGTACGGGTTCGTGTACGGCGTAGGGTATGTGTTTGGGTTAGGGTTAGGGTTAGTTTGAAGGTTAGGGCTCGGTTTAGGGTACGGGTTAGGATTAGGGTTCGTGTTAGGGTTAGGGTAGGGGTTAGGGTTAGGGTACGCGTTAGGGTTAGGGTAGTTATTAAACCTATCCCACTCTCTAGATACCCCTTAGCACGTCAAGGAATATTATTTGGGGGTCCAGCCATGGAGAAGAGTTTAGACACTAGGAGAAGATAAGGAACACACCCATTATCAAGAAATCACATTAGGATTCTCTTTTTAACCTGTTCCTTAAAACACTAGTGCTTAGGAAATCTATTGGAGGCAGAAGCAGTCAAGGGTAGCTTAGGGTTAGGGTTAGGGTTAGGGTTAGGGTACGGCTTAGGGTACGGGTTCGGGTACGGGTTCGTGTACGGCGTAGGGTATGGGTTAGTGTTAGGGTTAGGGTTAGTTTGAAGGTTTGGTCTCGGTTTAGGGTACGGGTTAGGATTAGGGTTCATGTTAGGGTTAGGGTAGGGGTTAGGGTTAGGGTACGCGTTAGGGTTAGGGTAGTTATTAAACCTATCCCACTCTCTAGATACCCCATAGCACGTCAAGGAATATTATTTGGGGGTCCAGCCATGGAGAAGAGTTTAGACACTAGGAGAATATAAGGAACACACCCATTATCCTGAAATCACATTAGGATTTTCTTTTTAACCTGTTCCTTAATACACTAGTGCTTAGGAAATCTATTGGAGGCAGAAGCAGTCAAGGGTAGCTTAGGGTTAGGGTTAGGGTTAGGGTTAGGGTTAGGGTACGGCTTAGGGTACGGGTTCGGGTACGGGTTCGGGTACGGCGTAGGGTATGGGTTAGGGTTAGGGTTAGGGTTAGTTTGAGTGTTAGGGCTCGGTTTAGGTTACGGGTTAGGATTAGGGTACGTGTTAGGGTTAGGGTAGGGGTTAGGGTTAGGGTACGCGTTAGGGTTAGGGTAGTTATTAAACCTATCCCACTCTCTAGATACCCCTTAGCACGTCAAGGAATATTATTTGGGGGTCCAGCCATGGAGAAGAATTTAGACACTAGGAGAAGATAAGGAACACACCCATTATCAAGAAATCACATTAGGATTCTCTTTTTAACCTGTTCCTTAAAACACTAGTGCTTAGGAAATCTATTGGAGGCAGAAGCAGTCAAGGGTAGCTTAGGGTTAGGGTTAGGGTTAGGGTACGGTTTAGGGTACGGGTTAGGGTACGGGTTCGGGTACGGGTTTGGGTATGGCGTAGGATATGGGTTAGGGTTAGGGTTAGGGTTAGTTTGAGGGTAAGGGCTCGGTTTAGGGTACGGGTTAGGATTAGGGTACGTGTTAGGGTTAGGGTACGCGTTAGGGTTAGGGTAGTTATTAAACCTATCCCACTCTCTGGATACCCCTTAGCACGTCAAGGAATATTATTTGGGGGTCCAGCCATGGAGAAGAGTTTAGACACTAGGAGAAGATAAGGAACACACCCATTATCAAGAAATCACATTAGGATTCTCTTTTTAACCTGTTCCTTAAAACACTAGTGCTTAGGAAATCTATTGGAGGCAGAAGCAGTCAAGGGTAGCTTAGGGTTAGGGTTAGGGTTAGGGTTAGGGTTAGGGTACGGCTTAGGGTACGGGTTTGGGTACGGGTTCGTGTACGGCGTAGGGTATGGGTTAGGGTTAGGGTTAGGGTTAGTTTGAAGGTTAGGGATCGGTTTAGGGTACGGGTTAGGATTAGGGTTCGTGTTAGGGTAGGGGTTAGGGTTAGGGTACGCGTTAGGGTTAGGGTAGTTATTAAACCTATCCCACTCTCTAGATACCCCTTAGCACGTCAAGGAATATTGTTTGGGGGTCCAGCCATGGAGAAGAGTTTAGACACTAGGAGAAGATAAGGAACACACCCATTATCAAAAAATCACATTAGGATTCTCTTTTTAACCTGTTCCTTAAAACACTAGTGCTTAGGAAATCTATTGGAGGCAGAAGCAGTCAAGGGTAGCTTAGGGTTAGGGTTAGGGTTAGGGCTAGGGTTAGTACACGGCTTAGGGTACGGGTTCGGGTACGGGTTCGTGTACGGTGTAGGGTATGGGTTTGGGTTAGTGTTAGGGTTAATTTGAAGGTTAGGGCTCGGTTTAGGGTACGGGGTAGGATTAGGGTTCGTGTTAGGGTTAGGGTAGGGGTTAGGGTTAGGGTACGCGTTAGGGTTAGGGTAGTTATTAAACCTATCCCACTCTCTAGATACCCCTTAGCACGTCAAGGAATATTATTTGGGGGTCCAGCCATGGAGAAGAGTTTAGACACTAGGAGAAGATAAGGAACACACCCATTATCAAGAAATCACATTAGGATTCTCTTTTTAACCTGTTCCTTAAAACACTAGTGCTTAGGAAATCTATTGGAGGCAGAAGCAGTCAAGGGTAGCTTAGGGTTAGGGTTAGGGTTAGGGTTAGGGTTAGGGTACGGCTTAGGGTACGGGTTCGGGTACGGGTTCGTGTACGGCGTAGGGTATGGGTTAGTGTTAGGGTTAGGGTTAGTTTGAAGGTTTGGTCTCGGTTTAGGGTACGGGTTAGGATTAGGGTTCGTGTTAGGGTTAGGGTAGGGGTTAGGATAAGGGTACGTGTTAGGGTTAGGTTAGTTATTAAACCTATCCCACTCTCTAGATACCCCTTAGCACGTCAAGGAATATTATTTGGGGGTCCAGCCATGGAGAAGAGTTTAGACACTAGGAGAAGATAAGGAACACACCCATTATCCTGAAATCACATTAGGATTTTCTTTTTAACCTGTTCCTTAATACACTAGTGCTTAGGAAATCTATTGGAGGCAGAAGCAGTCAAGGGTAGCTTAGGGTTAGGGTTAGGGTTAGGGTTAGGGTTAGGGTACGGCTTAGGGTACGGGTTCGGGTACGGGTTCGGGTACGGCGTAGGGTATGGGTTAGGGTTAGGGTTAGGGTTAGTTTGAGTGTTAGGGCTCGGTTTAGGTTACGGGTTAGGATTAGGGTACGTGTTAGGGTTAGGGTAGGGGTTAGGTTTAGGGTACGCGTTAGGGTTAGGGTAGTTATTAAACCTATCCCACTCTCTAGATACCCCTTAGCACGTCAAGGAATATTATTTGGGGGTCCAGCCATGGAGAAGAGTTTAGACACTAGGAGAAGTTAAGGAACACACCCATTATCAAGAAATCTCATTAGGATTCTCTTTTTAACCTGTTCCTTAAAACACTAGTGCTTAGGAAATCTATTGGAGGCAGAAGCAGTCAAGGGTAGCTTAGGGTTAGGGTTAGGGTTAGGGTACGGCTTAGTGTACGGGTTAGGGTACGGGTTCGGGTACGGGTTTGGGTATGGCGTAGGATATGGGTTAGGGTTAGGGTTAGGGTTAGTTTGAGGGTAAGGGCTCGGTTTAGGGTACGGGTTAGGATTAGGGTACGTGTTAAGGTTAGGGTAGGGTTTAGGGTTAGGGTACGCGTTAGGGTTAGGGTAGTTATTAAACCTATCCCACTCTCTAGATACCCCTTAGCACGTCAAGGAATATTATTTGGGTGTCCAGCCATGGAGAAAAGTTTAGACACTAGGAGAAGATAAGGAACACACCCATTATCAAGAAATCACATTAGGATTCTCTTTTTAACCTGTTCCTTAAAACACTAGTGCTTAGGAAATCTATTGGAGGCAGAAGCAGTCAAGGGTAGCATAGGGTTAGTGTTAGGGTTAGGGTTAGGGTACGGCTTAGGGTACGGGTTCGGGTACGGGTTCGTGTACGGCGTAGGGTATGGGTTAGTGTTAGGGTTAGGGTAAGTTTGAAGGTTAGGGCTCGGTTTAGGGTACGGGTTAGGATTAGGGTACGTGTTAGGGTTAGGGTAGGGGTTAGGGTTAGGGTACGCGTTAGGGTTAGGGTAGTTATTAAACCTATCCCACTCCCTAGATACCCCTTAGCACGTCAAGGAATATTATTTGGGGGTCCAGCCATGGAGAAGAGTTTAGACAGTAGGAGAAGATAAGGAACACACACATTATCAAGAAATCACATTAGGATTCTCTTTTTAACCTGTTCCTTAAAACACTAGTGCTTAGGAAATCTATTGGAGTCAGAAGCAGTCAAGGGTAGCTTAGGGTTAGGGTTAGGGTTAGGCTTAGGGTACGGCTTAGGGTACGGGTTCGGGTACGGGTTCGTGTACGGCGTAGGGTATGGGTTAGGGTTAGTTTGAAGGTTAGGGCTCGGTTTAGGTTACGGGTTAGGATTAGGGTTCTTGTTAGGGTTAGGGTAGGGGTTAGGGTTAGGGTACGCGTTAGGGTTAGGGTAGTTATTAAACCTATCCCACTCTCTAGATACCCCTTAGCACGTCAAGGAATATTATTTGGGGGTCCAGCCATGGAGAAGAGTTTAGACACTAGGAGAAGATAAGGAACACACCCATTATCAAGAAATCACATTAGGATTCTCTTTTTAAACTGTTCCTTAAAACACTAGTGCTTAGGAAATCTATTGGAGGCAGAAGCAGTCAAGGGTAGCTTAGGGTTAGGGTTAGGGTTAGGGTTAGGGTTAGGGTACGGCTTAGGGTACGGGTTCGGGTACGGGTTCGTGTACGGCGTAGGGTATGGGTTAGTGTTAGGGTTAGGGTTAGTTTGAAGGTTAGGGCTCGGTTTAGGGTACGGGTTAGGATTAGGGTACGTGTTAGGGTTAGGGTAGTGGTTAGGGTTAGGGTACGCGTTAGGGTTAGGGTAGTTATTAAACCTATCCCACTCCCTAGATACCCCTTAGCACGTCAAGGAATATTATTTGGGGGTCCAGCCATGGAGAAGAGTTTAGACAGTAGGAGAAGATAAGGAACACACCCATTATCAAGAAATCACATTAGGATTCTCTTTTTAACCTGTTCCTTAAAACACTAGTGCTTAGGAAATCTATTGGAGGCAGAAGCAGTCAAGGGTAGCTTAGGGGTAGGGTTAGGGTTAGGGTTAGGGTTAGGGTACGGCTTAGGGTACGGGTTTGGGTACGGGTTCGTGTACAGCGTAGGGTATGGGTTAGGGTTAGGATTAGGGTTAGTTTGAAGGTTAGGGCTCGGTTTAGGGTACGGGTTAGGATTAGGGTCCGTGTTAGGGTTAGGGTAGGGGTTAGGGTTAGGGTACGCGTTAGGGTTAGGGTAGTTATTAAACCTATCCCACTCTCTAGATACCCCTTAGCACGTCAAGGAATATTATTTGGGGGTCCAGCCATGGAGAAGAGTTTAGACACTAGGAGAAGATATGGAACACACCCATTATCCTGAAATCACATTAGGATTTTCTTTTTAACCTGTTCCTTAATACACTAGTGCTTAGGAAATCTATTGGAGGCAGAAGCAGTCAAGGGTAGCTTAGGGTTTGGGTTAGGGTTAGGGCTAGGGTTAGGACACGGCTTAGGGTACGGATTCGGGTACGGGTTCGTGTACGGCGTAGGGTATGGGTTTGGGTTAGGGTTAGGGTTAGTTTGAAGGTTAGGGCTCGGTTTAGGGTACGGGTTAGGATTAGGGTTCGTGTTAGGGTTAGGGTAGGGGTTAGGGTTAGGGTACGCGTTAGGGTTAGGGTAGTTATTAAACCTATCCCACTCTCTAGATACCCCTTAGCACTTCAAGGAATATTATTTGGGGGTCCAGCCATGGAGAAGAGTTTAGACACTAGGAGAAGATAAGGAACACACCCATTATCAAGAAATCACATTAGGATTCTCTTTTTAACCTGTTCCTTAAAACACTAGTGCTTAGGAAATCTATTGGAGGCAGAAGCAGTCAAGGGTAGCTTAGGGTTAGGGTTAGGGTTAGGGTTAGGGTTAGGGTACGGCTTAGGGTACGGGTTCGGGTACGGGTTCGTGTACGGCGTAGGGTATGGGTTAGTGTTAGGGTTAGGGTTAGTTTGAAGGTTTGGTCTCGGTTTAGGGTACGGGTTAGGATTAGGGTTAATGTTAGGGTTAGGGTAGGGGTTAGGGTTAGGGTACGCCTTAGGGTTAGGGTAGTTATTAAACCTATCCCACTCTCTAGATACCCCTTAGCACGTCAAGGAATATTATTTGGGGGTCCAGCCATGGAGAAGAGTTTAGACACTAGGAGAAGATAAGGAACACACCCATTATCCTGAAATCACATTAGGATTTTCTTTTTAACCTGTTCCTTAATACACTAGTGCTTAGGAAATCTATTGGAGGCAGAAGCAGTCAAGGGTAGCTTAGGGTTAGGGTTAGGGTTAGGGTTAGGGTTAGGGTACGGCTTAGGGTACGGGTTCGGGTACGGCGTAGGGTATGGGTTAGGGTTAGGGTTAGGGTTAGTTTGAGTGTTAGGGCTCGGTTTAGGTTACGGGTTAAGATTAGGGTACGTGTTAGGGTTAGGGTAGGGGTTAGGGTTAGGGTACGTGTTAGGGTTAGGGTAATTATTAAACCTATCCCACTCTCTAGATACCCCTTAGCACGTCATGGGATATTATTTGGGGGTCCAGCCATGGAGAAGAGTTTAGACACTAGGAGAAGATAAGGAACACACCCATTATCAAGAAATCACATTAGGATTCTCTTTTTAACCTGTTCCTTAAAACACTAGTGCTTAGGAAATCTATTGGAGGCAGAAGCAGTCAAGGGTAGCTTAGGGTTAGGGTTAGGGTTAGGGTACGGCTTAGGGTACGGGTTAGGGTACGGGTTCGGGTACGGGTTTGGGTATGGCGTAGGATATGGGTTAGGGTTAGGGTTAGGGTTAGTTTGAGTGTTAGGGCTCGGTTTAGGTTACGGGTTAGGATTAGGGTACGTGTTAGGGTTAGGGTAGGGGTTAGGGTTAGGGTACGCGTTAGGGTTAGGGTAGTTATTAAACCTATCCCACTCTCTAGATACCCCTTAGCACGTCAAGGAATATTATTTGGGGGTCCAGCCATGGAGAAGAATTTAGACACTAGGAGAAGATAAGGAACACACCCATTATCAAGAAATCACATTAGGATTCTCTTTTTAACCTGTTCCTTAAAACACTAGTGCTTAGGAAATCTATTGGAGGCAGAAGCAGTCAAGGGTAGCTTAGGGTTAGGGTTAGGGTTAGGGTACGGTTTAGGGTACGGGTTAGGGTACGGGTTCGGGTACGGGTTTGGGTATGGCGTAGGATATGGGTTAGGGTTAGGGTTAGGGTTAGTTGAGGGTAAGGGCTCGGTTTAGGGTACGGGTTAGGATTAGGGTACGTGTTAGGGTTAGGGTACGCGTTAGGGTTAGGGTAGTTATTAAACCTATCCCACTCTCTGGATACCCCTTAGCACGTCAAGGAATATTATTTGGGGGTCCAGCCATGGAGAAGAGTTTAGACACTAGGAGAAGATAAGGAACACACCCATTATCAAGAAATCACATTAGGATTCTCTTTTTAACCTGTTCCTTAAAACACTAGTGCTTAGGAAATCTATTGGAGGCAGAAGCAGTCAAGGGTAGCTTAGGGTTAGGGTTAGGGTTAGGGTTAGGGTTAGGGTACGGCTTAGGGTACGGGTTCGGGTACGGGTTCGTGTACGGCGTAGGGTATGGGTTAGGGTTAGGGTTAGGGTTAGATTGAAGGTTAGGGATCGGTTTAGGGTACGGGTTAGGATTAGGGTTCGTGTTAGGGTAGGGGTTAGGGTTAGGGTACGCGTTAGGGTTAGGGTAGTTATTAAACCTATCCCACTCTCTAGATACCCCTTAGCACGTCAAGGAATATTGTTTGGGGGTCCAGCCATGGAGAAGAGTTTAGACACTAGGAGAAGATAAGGAACACACCCATTATCAAAAAATCACATTAGGATTCTCTTTTTAACCTGTTCCTTAAAACACTAGTGCTTAGGAAATCTATTGGAGGCAGAAGCAGTCAAGGGTAGCTTAGGGTTAGGGTTAGGGTTAGGGCTAGGGTTAGTACACGGCTTAGGGTACGGGTTCGGGTACGGGTTCGTGTACGGTGTAGGGTATGGGTTTGGGTTAGGGTTAGGGTTAATTTGAAGGTTAGGGCTCGGTTTAGGGTACGGGTTAGGATTAGGGTTCGTGTTAGGGTTAGGGTAGGGGTTAGGGTTAGGGTACGCGTTAGGGTTAGGGTAGTTATTAAACCTATCCCACTCTCTAGATACCCCTTAGCACGTCAAGGAATATTATTTGGGGGTCCAGCCATGGAGAAGAGTTTAGACACTAGGAGAAGATAAGGAACACACCCATTATCAAGAAATCACATTAGGATTCTCTTTTTAACCTGTTCCTTAAAACACTAGTGCTTAGGAAATCTATTGGAGGCAGAAGCAGTCAAGGGTAGCTTAGGGTTAGGGTTAGGGTTAGGGTACGGTTTAGGGTACGGGTTAGGGTACGGGTTCGGGTACGGGTTTGGGTATGGCGTAGGATATGGGTTAGGGTTAGGGTTAGGGTTAGTTTGAGGGTAAGGGCTCGGTTTAGGGTACGGGTTAGGATTAGGGTACGTGTTAGGGTTAGGGTACGCGTTAGGGTTAGGGTAGTTATTAAACCTATCCCACTCTCTGGATACCCCTTAGCACGTCAAGGAATATTATTTGGGGGTCCAGCCATGGAGAAGAGTTTAGACACTAGGAGAAGATAAGGAACACACCCATTATCAAGAAATCACATTAGGATTCTCTTTTTAACCTGTTCCTTAAAACACTAGTGCTTAGGAAATCTATTGGAGGCAGAAGCAGTCAAGGGTAGCTTAGGGTTAGGGTTAGGGTTAGGGTTAGGGTACGGCTTAGGGTACGGGTTTGGGTACGGGTTCGTGTACGGCGTAGGGTATGGGTTAGGGTTAGGGTTAGGGTTAGTTTGAAGGTTAGGGATCGGTTTAGGGTACGGGTTAGGATTAGGGTTCGTGTTAGGGTAGGGGTTAGGGTTAGGGTACGCGTTAGGGTTAGGGTAGTTATTAAACCTATCCCACTCTCTAGATACCCCTTAGCACGTCAAGGAATATTGTTTGGGGGTCCAGCCATGGAGAAGAGTTTAGACACTAGGAGAAGATAAGGAACACACCCATTATCAAAAAATCACATTAGGATTCTCTTTTTAACCTGTTCCTTAAAACACTAGTGCTTAGGAAATCTATTGGAGGCAGAAGCAGTCAAGGGTAGCTTAGGGTTAGGGTTAGGGTTAGGGTTAGGGTTAGGGTACGGCTTAGGGTACGGGTTCGGGTACGGGTTCGGGTACGGCGTAGGGTATGGGTTAGGGTTAGGGTTGGGGTTAGTTTGAGTGTTAGGGCTCGGTTTAGGTTACGGGTTAGGATTAGGGTACGTGTTAGGGTTAGGGTAGGGGTTAGGTTTAGGGTACGCGTTAGGGTTAGGGTAGTTATTAAACCTATCCCACTCTCTAGATACCCCTTAGCACGTCAAGGAATATTATTTGGGGGTCCAGCCATGGAGAAGAGTTTAGACACTAGGAGAAGTTAAGGAACACACCCATTATCAAGAAATGTCATTAGGATTCTCTTTTTAACCTGTTCCTTAAAACACTAGTGCTTAGGAAATCTATTGGAGGCAGAAGCAGTCAAGGGTAGCTTAGGGTTAGGGTTAGGGTTAGGGTACGGCTTAGTGTACGGGTTAGGGTACGGGTTCGGGTACGGGTTTGGGTATGGCGTAGGATATGGGTTAGGGTTAGGGTTAGGGTTAGTTTGAGGGTAAGGGCTCGGTTTAGGGTACGGGTTAGGATTAGGGTACGTGTTAAGGTTAGGGTAGGGTTTAGGGTTAGGGTACGCGTTAGGGTTAGGGTAGTTATTAAACCTATCCCACTCTCTAGATACCCCTTAGCACGTCAAGGAATATTATTTGGGTGTCCAGCCATGGAGAAAAGTTTAGACACTAGGAGAAGATAAGGAACACACCCATTATCAAGAAATCACATTAGGATTCTCTTTTTAACCTGTTCCTTAAAACACTAGTGCTTAGGAAATCTATTGGAGGCAGAAGCAGTCAAGGGTAGCATAGGGTTAGTGTTAGGGTTAGGGTTAGGGTACGGCTTAGGGTACGGGTTCGGGTACGGGTTCGTGTACGGCGTAGGGTATGGGTTAGTGTTAGGGTTAGGGTAAGTTTGAAGGTTAGGGCTCGGTTTAGGGTACGGGTTAGGATTAGGGTACGTGTTAGGGTTAGGGTAGGGGTTAGGGTTAGGGTACGCGTTAGGGTTAGGGTAGTTATTAAACCTATCCCACTCCCTAGATACCCCTTAGCACGTCAAGGAATATTATTTGGGGGTCCAGCCATGGAGAAGAGTTTAGACAGTAGGAGAAGATAAGGAACACACCCATTATCAAGAAATCACATTAGGATTCTCTTTTTAACCTGTTCCTTAAAACACTAGTGCTTAGGAAATCTATTGGAGTCAGAAGCAGTCAAGGGTAGCTTAGGGTTAGGGTTAGGGTTAGGCTTAGGGTACGGCTTAGGGTACGGGTTCGGGTACGGGTTCGTGTACGGCGTAGGGTATGGGTTAGGGTTAGTTTGAAGGTTAGGGCTCGGTTTAGGTTACGGGTTAGGATTAGGGTTCTTGTTAGGGTTAGGGTAGGGGTTAGGGTTAGGGTACGCGTTAGGGTTAGGGTAGTTATTAAACCTATCCCACTCTCTAGATACCCCTTAGCACGTCAAGGAATATTATTTGGGGGTCCAGCCATGGAGAAGAGTTTAGACACTAGGAGAAGATAAGGAACACACCCATTATCAAGAAATCACATTAGGATTCTCTTTTTAAACTGTTCCTTAAAACACTAGTGCTTAGGAAATCTATTGGAGGCAGAAGCAGTCAAGGGTAGCTTAGGGTTAGGGTTAGGGTTAGGGTTAGGGTTAGGGTATGGCTTAGGGTACGGGTTCGGGTACGGGTTCGTGTACGGCGTAGGGTATGGGTTAGTGTTAGGGTTAGGGTTAGTTTGAAGTTTAGGGCTCGGTTTAGGGTACGGGTTAGGATTAGGGTACGTGTTAGGGTTAGGGTAGTGGTTAGGGTTAGGGTACGCGTTAGGGTTAGGGTAGTTATTAAACCTATCCCACTCCCTAGATACCCCTTAGCACGTCAAGGAATATTATTTGGGGGTCCAGCCATGGAGAAGAGTTTAGACAGTAGGAGAAGATAAGGAACACACCCATTATCAAGAAATCACATTAGGATTCTCTTTTTAACCTGTTCCTTAAAACACTAGTGCTTAGGAAATCTATTGGAGGCAGAAGCAGTCAAGGGTAGCTTAGGGGTAGGGTTAGGGTTAGGGTTAGGGTTAGGGTACGGCTTAGGGTACGGGTTTGGGTACGGGTTCGTGTACGGCGTAGGGTATGGGTTAGGGTTAGGATTAGGGTTAGTTTGAAGGTTAGGGCTCGGTTTAGGGTACGGGTTAGGATTAGGGTCCGTGTTAGGGTTAGGGTAGGGGTTAGGGTTAGGGTACGCGTTAGGGTTAGGGTAGTTATTAAACCTATCCCACTCTCTAGATACCCCTTAGCACGTCAAGGAATATTATTTGGGGGTCCAGCCATGGAGAAGAGTTTAGACACTAGGAGAAGATAAGGAACACACCCATTATCCTGAAATCACATTAGGATTTTCTTTTTAACCTGTTCCTTAATACACTAGTGCTTAGGAAATCTATTGGAGGCAGAAGCAGTCAAGGGTAGCTTAGGGTTTGGGTTAGGGTTAGGGCTAGGGTTAGGACACGGCTTAGGGTACGGATTCGGGTACGGGTTCGTGTACGGTGTAGGGTATGGGTTTGGGTTAGGGTTAGGGTTAGTTTGAAGGTTAGGGCTCGGTTTAGGGTACGGGTTAGGATTAGGGTTCGTGTTAGGGTTAGGGTAGGGGTTAGGGTTAGGGTACGCGTTAGGGTTAGGGTAGTTATTAAACCTATCCCACTCTCTAGATACCCCTTAGCACTTCAAGGAATATTATTTGGGGGTCCAGCCATGGAGAAGAGTTTAGACACTAGGAGAAGATAAGGAACACACCCATTATCAAGAAATCACATTAGGATTCTCTTTTTAACCTGTTCCTTAAAACACTAGTGCTTAGGAAATCTATTGGAGGCAGAAGCAGTCAAGGGTAGCTTAGGGTTAGGGTTAGGGTTAGGGTTAGGGTTAGGGTACGGCTTAGGGTACGGGTTCGGGTACGGGTTCGTGTACGGCGTAGGGTATGGGTTAGTGTTAGGGTTAGGGTTAGTTTGAAGGTTTGGTCTCGGTTTAGGGTACGGGTTAGGATTAGGGTTAATGTTAGGGTTAGGGTAGGGGTTAGGGTTAGGGTACGCCTTAGGGTTAGGGTAGTTATTAAACCTATCCCACTCTCTAGATACCCCTTAGCACGTCAAGGAATATTATTTGGGGGTCCAGCCATGGAGAAGAGTTTAGACACTAGGAGAAGATAAGGAACACACCCATTATCCTGAAATCACATTAGGATTTTCTTTTTAACCTGTTCCTTAATACACTAGTGCTTAGGAAATCTATTGGAGGCAGAAGCAGTCAAGGGTAGCTTAGGGTTAGGGTTAGGGTTAGGGTTAGGGTTAGGGTACGGCTTAGGGTACGGGTTCGGGTACGGCGTAGGGTATGGGTTAGGGTTAGGGTTAGGGTTAGTTTGAGTGTTAGGGCTCGGTTTAGGTTACGGGTTAAGATTAGGGTACGTGTTAGGGTTAGGGTAGGGGTTAGGGTTAGGGTACGTGTTAGGGTTAGGGTAATTATTAAACCTATCCCACTCTCTAGATACCCCTTAGCACGTCATGGGATATTATTTGGGGGTCCAGCCATGGAGAAGAGTTTAGACACTAGGAGAAGATAAGGAACACACCCATTATCAAGAAATCACATTAGGATTCTCTTTTTAACCTGTTCCTTAAAACACTAGTGCTTAGGAAATCTATTGGAGGCAGAAGCAGTCAAGGGTAGCTTAGGGTTAGGGTTAGGGTTAGGGTACGGCTTAGGGTACGGGTTAGGGTACGGGTTCGGGTACGGGTTTGGGTATGGCGTAGGATATGGGTTAGGGTTAGGGTTAGGGTTAGTTTGAGTGTTAGGGCTCGGTTTAGGTTACGGGTTAGGATTAGGGTACGTGTTAGGGTTAGGGTAGGGGTTAGGGTTAGGGTACGCGTTAGGGTTAGGGTAGTTATTAAACCTATCCCACTCTCTAGATACCCCTTAGCACGTCAAGGAATATTATTTGGGGGTCCAGCCATGGAGAAGAATTTAGACACTAGGAGAAGATAAGGAACACACCCATTATCAAGAAATCACATTAGGATTCTCTTTTTAACCTGTTCCTTAAAACACTAGTGCTTAGGAAATCTATTGGAGGCAGAAGCAGTCAAGGGTAGCTTAGGGTTAGGGTTAGGGTTAGGGTACGGTTTAGGGTACGGGTTAGGGTACGGGTTCGGGTACGGGTTTGGGTATGGCGTAGGATATGGGTTAGGGTTAGGGTTAGGGTTAGTTGAGGGTAAGGGCTCGGTTTAGGGTACGGGTTAGGATTAGGGTACGTGTTAGGGTTAGGGTACGCGTTAGGGTTAGGGTAGTTATTAAACCTATCCCACTCTCTGGATACCCCTTAGCACGTCAAGGAATATTATTTGGGGGTCCAGCCATGGATAAGAGTTTAGACACTAGGAGAAGATAAGGAACACACCCATTATCAAGAAATCACATTAGGATTCTCTTTTTAACCTGTTCCTTAAAACACTAGTGCTTAGGAAATCTATTGGAGGCAGAAGCAGTCAAGGGTAGCTTAGGGTTAGGGTTAGGGTTAGGGTTAGGGTTAGGGTACGGCTTAGGGTACGGGTTCGGGTACGGGTTCGTGTACGGCGTAGGGTATGGGTTAGGGTTAGGGTTAGGGTTAGATTGAAGGTTAGGGATCGGTTTAGGGTACGGGTTAGGATTAGGGTTCGTGTTAGGGTAGGGATTAGGGTTAGGGTACGCGTTAGGGTTAGGGTAGTTATTAAACCTATCCCACTCTCTAGATACCCCTTAGCACGTCAAGGAATATTGTTTGGGGGTCCAGCCATGGAGAAGAGTTTAGACACTAGGAGAAGATAAGGAACACACCCATTATCAAAAAATCACATTAGGATTCTCTTTTTAACCTGTTCCTTAAAACACTAGTGCTTAGGAAATCTATTGGAGGCAGAAGCAGTCAAGGGTAGCTTAGGGTTAGGGTTAGGGTTAGGGCTAGGGTTAGTACACGGCTTAGGGTACGGGTTCGGGTACGGGTTCGTGTACGGTGTAGGGTATGGGTTTGGGTTAGGGTTAGGGTTAATTTGAAGGTTAGGGCTCGGTTTAGGGTACGGGTTAGGATTAGGGTTCGTGTTAGGGTTAGGGTAGGGGTTAGGGTTAGGGTACGCGTTAGGGTTAGGGTAGTTATTAAACCTATCCCACTCTCTAGATACCCCTTAGCACGTCAAGGAATATTATTTGGGGGTCCAGCCATGGAGAAGAGTTTAGACACTAGGAGAAGATAAGGAACACACCCATTATCAAGAAATCACATTAGGATTCTCTTTTTAACCTGTTCCTTAAAACACTAGTGCTTAGGAAATCTATTGGAGGCAGAAGCAGTCAAGGGTAGCTTAGGGTTAGGGTTAGGGTTAGGGTACGGTTTAGGGTACGGGTTAGGGTACGGGTTCGGGTACGGGTTTGGGTATGGCGTAGGATATGGGTTAGGGTTAGGGTTAGGGTTAGTTTGAGGGTAAGGGCTCGGTTTAGGGTACGGGTTAGGATTAGGGTACGTGTTAGGGTTAGGGTACGCGTTAGGGTTAGGGTAGTTATTAAACCTATCCCACTCTCTGGATACCCCTTAGCACGTCAAGGAATATTATTTGGGGGTCCAGCCATGGAGAAGAGTTTAGACACTAGGAGAAGATAAGGAACACACCCATTATCAAGAAATCACATTAGGATTCTCTTTTTAACCTGTTCCTTAAAACACTAGTGCTTAGGAAATCTATTGGAGGCAGAAGCAGTCAAGGGTAGCTTAGGGTTAGGGTTAGGGTTAGGGTTAGGGTACGGCTTAGGGTACGGGTTTGGGTACGGGTTCGTGTACGGCGTAGGGTATGGGTTAGGGTTAGGGTTAGGGTTAGTTTGAAGGTTAGGGATCGGTTTAGGGTACGGGTTAGGATTAGGGTTCGTGTTAGGGTAGGGGTTAGGGTTAGGGTACGCGTTAGGGTTAGGGTAGTTATTAAACCTATCCCACTCTCTAGATACCCCTTAGCACGTCAAGGAATATTGTTTGGGGGTCCAGCCATGGAGAAGAGTTTAGACACTAGGAGAAGATAAGGAACACACCCATTATCAAAAAATCACATTAGGATTCTCTTTTTAACCTGTTCCTTAAAACACTAGTGCTTAGGAAATCTATTGGAGGCAGAAGCAGTCAAGGGTAGCTTAGGGTTAGGGTTAGGGTTAGGGCTAGGGTTAGTACACGGCTTAGGGTACGGGTTCGGGTACGGGTTCGTGTATGGTGTAGGGTATGGGTTTGGGTTAGTGTTAGGGTTAATTTGAAGGTTAGGGCTCGGTTTAGGGTACGGGTTAGGATTAGGGTTCGTGTTAGGGTTAGGGTAGGGGTTAGGGTTAGGGTACGCGTTAGGGTTAGGGTAGTTATTAAACCTATCCCACTCTCTAGATACCCCTTAGCACGTCAAGGAATATTATTTGGGGGTCCAGCCATGGAGAAGAGTTTAGACACTAGGAGAAGATAAGGAACACACCCATTATCAAGAAATCACATTAGGATTCTCTTTTTAACCTGTTCCTTAAAACACTAGTGCTTAGGAAATCTATTGGAGGCAGAAGCAGTCAAGGGTAGCTTAGGGTTAGGGTTAGGGTTAGGGTTAGGGTTAGGGTACGGCTTAGGGTACGGGTTCGGGTACGGGTTCGTGTACGGCGTAGGGTATGGGTTAGTGTTAGGGTTAGGGTTAGTTTGAAGGTTTGGTCTCGGTTTAGGGTACGGGTTAGGATTAGGGTTCGTGTTAGGGTTAGGGTAGGGGTTAGGGTAAGGGTACGTGTTAGGGTTAGGTTAGTTATTAAACCTATCCCACTCTCTAGATACCCCTTAGCACGTCAAGGAATATTATTTGGGGGTCCAGCCATGGAGAAGAGTTTAGACACTAGGAGAAGATAAGGAACACACCCATTATCCTGAAATCACATTAGGATTTTCTTTTTAACCTGTTCCTTAATACACTAGTGCTTAGGAAATCTATTGGAGGCAGAAGCAGTCAAGGGTAGCTTAGGGTTAGAGTTAGGGTTAGGGTTAGGGTTAGGGTACGGCTTAGGGTACGGGTTCGGGTACGGGTTCGGGTACGGCGTAGGGTATGGGTTAGGGTTAGGGTTAGGGTTAGTTTGAGTGTTAGGGCTCGGTTTAGGTTACGGGTTAGGATTAGGGTACGTGTTAGGGTTAGGGTAGGGGTTAGGTTTAGGGTACGCGTTAGGGTTAGGGTAGTTATTAAACCTATCCCACTCTCTAGATACCCCTTAGCACGTCAAGGAATATTATTTGGGGGTCCAGCCATGGAGAAGAGTTTAGACACTAGGAGAAGTTAAGGAACACACCCATTATCAAGAAATCTCATTAGGATTCTCTTTTTAACCTGTTCCTTAAAACACTAGTGCTTAGGAAATCTATTGGAGGCAGAAGCAGTCAAGGGTAGCTTAGGGTTAGGGTTAGGGTTAGGGTACGGTTTAGGGTACGGGTTAGGGTACGGGTTTGGGTATGGCGTAGGATATGGGTTAGGGTTAGGGTTAGGGTTAGTTTGAGGGTAAGGGCTCGGTTTAGGGTACGGGTTAGGATTAGGTTACGTGTTAGGGTTAGGGTACGCGTTAGGGTTAGGGTAGTTATTAAACCTATCCCACTCTCTAGATACCCCTTAGCACGTCAAGGAATATTATTTGGGGGTCCAGCCATGGAGAAGAGTTTAGACACTAGGAGAAGATAAGGAACACACCCATTATCAAGAAATCACATTAGGATTCTCTTTTTAACCTGTTCCTTAAAACACTAGTGCTTAGGAAATCTATTGGAGGCAGAAGCAGTCAAGGGTAGCTTAGGGTTAGGGTTAGGGTTAGGGTACGGCTTAGGGTACGGGTTTGGGTACGGGTTCGTGTACGGCGTAGGGTATGGGTTAGGGTTAGGGTTAGGGTTAGTTTGAAGGTTAGGGATCGGTTTAGGGTACGGGTTAGGATTAGGATTCGTGTTAGGGTAGGGGTTAGGGTTAGGGTACGCGTTAGGGTTAGGGTAGTTATTAAACCTATCCCACTCTCTAGATACCCCTTAGCACGTCAAGGAATATTGTTTGGGGGTCCAGCCATGGAGAAGAGTTTAGACACTAGGAGAAGATAAGGAACACACCCATTATCAAAAAATCACATTAGGATTCTCTTTTTAACCTGTTCCTTAAAACACTAGTGCTTAGGAAATCTATTGGAGGCAGAAGCAGTCAAGGGTAGCTTAGGGTTAGGGTTAGGGTTAGGGCTAGGGTTAGTACACGGCTTAGGGTACGGGTTCGGGTACGGGTTCGTGTACGGCGTAGGGTATGGGTTTGGGTTAGGGTTAGGGTTAGTTTGAAGGTTAGGGCTCGGTTTAGGGTACGGGTTAGGATTAGGGTTCGTGTTAGGGTTAGGGTAGGGGTTAGGGTTAGGGTACGCGTTAGGGTTAGGGTAGTTATTAAACCTATCCCACTCTCTAGATACCCCTTAGCACGTCAAGGAATATTATTTGGGTGTCCAGCCATGGAGAAGAGCTTAGACACTAGGAGAAGATAAGGAACACACCCATTATCAAGAAATCACATTAGGATTCTCTTTTTAACCTGTTCCTTAAAACACTAGTGCTTAGGAAATCTATTGGAGGCAGAAGCAGTCAAGGGTAGCTTAGGGTTAGGGTTAGGGTTAGGGTTAGGGTTAGGGTACGGCTTAGGGTACGGGTTCGGGTACGGGTTCGTGTACGGCGTAGGGTATGGGTTAGTGTTAGGGTTAGGGTTAGTTTGAAGGTTTGGTCTCGGTTTAGGGTACGGGTTAGGATTAGGGTTCGTGTTAGGGTTAGGGTAGGGGTTAGGGTTAGGGTACGTGTTAGGGTTAGGGTAGTTATTAAACCTATCCCACTCTCTAGATACCCCTTAGCACGTCAAGGAATATTATTTGGGGGTCCAGCCATGGAGAAGAGTTTAGACACTAGGAGAAGATAAGGAACACACCCATTATCCTGAAATCACATTAGGATTTTCTTTTTAACCTGTTCCTTAATACACTAGTGCTTAGGAAATCTATTGGAGGCAGAAGCAGTCAAGGGTAGCTTAGGGTTAGGGTTAGGGTTAGGGTTAGGGTTAGGGTACGGCTTAGGGTACGGGTTCGGGTACGGGTTCGGGTACGGCGTAGGGTATGGGTTAGGGTTAGGGTTAGGGTTAGTTTGAGTGTTAGGGCTCAGTTTAGGTTACGGGTTAGGATTAGGGTACGTGTTAGGGTTAGGGTAGGGGTTAGGGTTAGGGTACGCGTTAGGGTTAGGGTAGTTATTAAACCTATCCCACTCTCTAGATACCCCTTAGCACGTCATGGAATATTATTTGGGGGTCCAGCCATGGAGAAGAGTTTAGACACTAGGAGAAGATAAGGAACACACCCATTATCAAGAAATCACATTAGGATTCTCTTTTTAACCTGTTCCTTAAAACACTAGTGCTTAGGAAATCTATTGGAGGCAGAAGCAGTCAAGGGTAGCTTAGGGTTAGTGTTAGGGTTAGGGTACGGCTTAGTGTACGGGTTAGGATACGGGTTCGGGTACGGGTTTGGGTATGGCGTATTATATGGGTTAGGGTTAGGGTTAGGGTTAGTTTGAGGGTAAGGGCTCGGTTTAGGGTACGGGTTAGGATTAGGGTACGTGTTAAGGTTAGGGTAGGGTTTAGGGTTAGGGTACGCGTTAGGGTTAGGGTATTTATTAAACCTATCCCACTCTCTAGATACCCCTTAGCACGTCAAGGAATATTATTTGGGTGTCCAGCCATGGAGAAAAGTTTAGACACTAGGAGAAGATAAGGAACACACCCATTATCAAGAAATCACATTAGGATTCTCTTTTTAACCTGTTCCTTAAAACACTAGTGCTTAGGAAATCTATTGGAGGCAGAAGCAGTCAAGGGTAGCATAGGGTTAGTGTTAGGGTTAGGGTTAGGTTACGGCTTAGGGTACGGGTTCGGGTACGGGTTCGTGTACGGCGTAGGGTATGGGTTAGTGTTAGGGTTAGGGTAAGTTTGAAGGTTAGGGCTCGGTTTAGGGTACGGGTTAGGATTAGGGTACGTGTTAGGGTTAGGGTAGGGGTTAGGGTTAGGGTACGCGTTAGGGTTAGGGTAGTTATTAAACCTATCCCACTCCCTAGATACCCCTTAGCACGTCAAGGAATATTATTTGGGGGTCCAGCCATGGAGAAGAGTTTAGACAGTAGGAGAAGATAAGGAACACACCCATTATCAAGAAATCACATTAGGATTCTCTTTTTAACCTGTTCCTTAAAACACTAGTGCTTAGGAAATCTATTGGAGGCAGAAGCAGTCAAGGGTAGCTTAGGGTTAGGGTTAGGGTTAGGCTTAGGGTACGGCTTAGGGTACGGGTTCGGGTACGGGTTCGTGTACGGCGTAGGGTATGGGTTAGGGTTAGTTTGAAGGTTAGGGCTCGGTTTAGGTTACGGGTTAGGATTAGGGTTCTTGTTAGGGTTAGGGTAGGGGTTAGGGTTAGGGTACGCGTTAGGGTTAGGGTAGTTATTAAACCTATCCCACTCTCTAGATACCCCTTAGCACGTCAAGGAATATTATTTGGGGGTCCAGCCATGGAGAAGAGTTTAGACACTAGGAGAAGATAAGGAACACACCCATTATCAAGAAATCACATTAGGATTCTCTTTTTAAACTGTTCCTTAAAACACTAGTGCTTAGGAAATCTATTGGAGGCAGAAGCAGTCAAGGGTAGCTTAGGGTTAGGGTTAGGCTTAGGGTTAGGGTTAGGGTACGGCTTAGGGTACGGGTTCGGGTACGGGTTCGTGTACGGCGTAGGGTATGGGTTAGTGTTAGGGTTAGGGTTAGTTTGAAGGTTAGGGCTCGGTTTAGGGTACGGGTTAGGATTAGGGTACGTGTTAGGGTTAGGGTAGTGGTTAGGGTTAGGGTACGCGTTAGGGTTAGGGTAGTTATTAAACCTATCCCACTCCCTAGATACCCCTTAGCACGTCAAGGAATATTATTTGGGGGTCCAGCCATGGAGAAGAGTTTAGACAGTAGGAGAAGATAAGGAACACACCCATTATCAAGAAATCACATTAGGATTCTCTTTTTAACCTGTTCCTTAAAACACTAGTGCTTAGGAAATCTATTGGAGGCAGAAGCAGTCAAGGGTAGCTTAGGGTTAGGGTTAGGGTTAGGGTTAGGGTTAGGGTACGGCTTAGGGTACGGGTTTGGGTACGGGTTCGTGTACGGCGTAGGGTATGGGTTAGGGTTAGGATTAGGGTTAGTTTGAAGGTTAGGGCTCGGTTTAGGGTACGGGTTAGGATTAGGGTCCGTGTTAGGGTTAGGGTAGGGGTTAGGGTTAGGGTACGCGTTAGGGTTAGGGTAGTTATTAAACCTATCCCACTCTCTAGATACCCCTTAGCACGTCAAGGAATATTATTTGGGGGTCCAGCCATGGAGAAGAGTTTAGACACTAGGAGAAGATAAGGAACACACCCATTATCCTGAAATCACATTAGGATTTTCTTTTTAACCTGTTCCTTAATACACTAGTGCTTAGGAAATCTATTGGAGGCAGAAGCAGTCAAGGGTAGCTTAGGGTTAGGGTTAGGGTTAGGGTTAGGGTTAGGGTACGGCTTAGGGTACGGGTTCGGGTACGGGTTCGGGTACGGCGTAGGGTATGGGTTAGGGTTAGGGTTAGGGTTAGTTTGAGTGTTAGG
This sequence comes from Eschrichtius robustus, assembly GCF_028021215.1. Lineage (NCBI taxonomy): Eukaryota > Metazoa > Chordata > Mammalia > Artiodactyla > Eschrichtiidae > Eschrichtius > Eschrichtius robustus. Next base: position 2,342,179 of record NW_027175427.1, read on the forward strand.
GCTCGGTTTAGGTTACGGGTTAGGATTAGGGTACGTGTTAGGGTTAGGGTAGGGGTTAGGGTTAGGGTACGCGTTAGGGTTAGGGTAGTTATTAAACCTATCCCACTCTCTAGATACCCCTTAGCTCGTCAAGGAATATTATTTGGGGGTCCAGCCATGGAGAAGAGTTTAGACACTAGGAGAAGATAAGGAACACACCCATTATCAAGAAATCACATTAGTATTCTCTTTTTAACCTGTTCCTTAAATCACTAGTGCTTAGGAAATCTATTGGAGGCAGAAGCAGTCAAGGGTAGCTTAGGGTTTGGGTTAGGGTTAGGGCTAGGGTTAGGACACGGCTTAGGGTACGGATTCGGGTACGGGTTCGTGTACGGCGTAGGGTATGGGTTTGGGTTAGGGTTAGGGTTAGTTTGAAGGTTAGGGCTCGGTTTAGGGTACGGGTTAGGATTAGGGTTCGTGTTAGGGTTAGGGTAGGGGTTAGGGTTAGGGTACGCGTTAGGGTTAGGGTAGTTATTAAACCTATCCCACTCCCTAGATACCCCTTAGCACGTCAAGGAATATTATTTGGGGGTCCAGCCATGGAGAAGAGTTTAGACAGTAGGAGAAGATAAGGAACACACCCATTATCAAGAAATCACATTAGGATTCTCTTTTTAACCTGTTCCTTAAAACACTAGTGCTTAGGAAATCTATTGGAGGCAGAAGCAGTCAAGGGTAGCTTAGGGGTAGGGTTAGGGTTAGGGTTAGGGTTAGGGTACGGCTTAGGGTACGGGTTTGGGTACGGGTTCGTGTACGGCGTAGGGTATGGGTTAGGGTTAGGATTAGGGTTAGTTTGAAGGTTAGGGCTCGGTTTAGGGTACGGGTTAGGATTAGGGTCCGTGTTAGGGTTAGGGTAGGGGTTAGGGTTAGGGTACGCGTTAGGGTTAGGGTAGTTATTAAACCTATCCCACTCTCTAGATACCCCTTAGCACGTCAAGGAATATTATTTGGGGGTCCAGCCATGGAGAAGAGTTTAGACACTAGGAGAAGATAAGGAACACACCCATTATCCTGAAATCACATTAGGATTTTCTTTTTAACCTGTTCCTTAATACACTAGTGCTTAGGAAATCTATTGGAGGCAGAAGCAGTCAAGGGTAGCTTAGGGTTTGGGTTAGGGTTAGGGCTAGGGTTAGGACACGGCTTAGGGTACGGATTCGGGTACGGGTTCGTGTACGGTGTAGGGTATGGGTTTGGGTTAGGGTTAGGGTTAGTTTGAAGGTTAGGGCTCGGTTTAGGGTACGGGTTAGGATTAGGGTTCGTGTTAGGGTTAGGGTAGGGGTTAGGGTTAGGGTACGCGTTAGGGTTAGGGTAGTTATTAAACCTATCCCACTCTCTAGATACCCCTTAGCACTTCAAGGAATATTATTTGGGGGTCCAGCCATGGAGAAGAGTTTAGACACTAGGAGAAGATAAGGAACACACCCATTATCAAGAAATCACATTAGGATTCTCTTTTTAACCTGTTCCTTAAAACACTAGTGCTTAGGAAATCTATTGGAGGCAGAAGCAGTCAAGGGTAGCTTAGGGTTAGGGTTAGGGTTAGGGTTAGGGTTAGGGTACGGCTTAGGGTACGGGTTCGGGTACGGGTTCGTGTACGGCGTAGGGTATGGGTTAGTGTTAGGGTTAGGGTTAGTTTGAAGGTTTGGTCTCGGTTTAGGGTACGGGTTAGGATTAGGGTTAATGTTAGGGTTAGGGTAGGGGTTAGGGTTAGGGTACGCCTTAGGGTTAGGGTAGTTATTAAACCTATCCCACTCTCTAGATACCCCTTAGCACGTCAAGGAATATTATTTGGGGGTCCAGCCATGGAGAAGAGTTTAGACACTAGGAGAAGATAAGGAACACACCCATTATCCTGAAATCACATTAGGATTTTCTTTTTAACCTGTTCCTTAATACACTAGTGCTTAGGAAATCTATTGGAGGCAGAAGCAGTCAAGGGTAGCTTAGGGTTAGGGTTAGGGTTAGGGTTAGGGTTAGGGTACGGCTTAGGGTACGGGTTCGGGTACGGCGTAGGGTATGGGTTAGGGTTAGGGTTAGGGTTAGTTTGAGTGTTAGGGCTCGGTTTAGGTTACGGGTTAAGATTAGGGTACGTGTTAGGGTTAGGGTAGGGGTTAGGGTTAGGGTACGTGTTAGGGTTAGGGTAATTATTAAACCTATCCCACTCTCTAGATACCCCTTAGCACGTCATGGGATATTATTTGGGGGTCCAGCCATGGAGAAGAGTTTAGACACTAGGAGAAGATAAGGAACACACCCATTATCAAGAAATCACATTAGGATTCTCTTTTTAACCTGTTCCTTAAAACACTAGTGCTTAGGAAATCTATTGGAGGCAGAAGCAGTCAAGGGTAGCTTAGGGTTAGGGTTAGGGTTAGGGTACGGCTTAGGGTACGGGTTAGGGTACGGGTTCGGGTACGGGTTTGGGTATGGCGTAGGATATGGGTTAGGGTTAGGGTTAGGGTTAGTTTGAGTGTTAGGGCTCGGTTTAGGTTACGGGTTAGGATTAGGGTACGTGTTAGGGTTAGGGTAGGGGTTAGGGTTAGGGTACGCGTTAGGGTTAGGGTAGTTATTAAACCTATCCCACTCTCTAGATACCCCTTAGCACGTCAAGGAATATTATTTGGGGGTCCAGCCATGGAGAAGAATTTAGACACTAGGAGAAGATAAGGAACACACCCATTATCAAGAAATCACATTAGGATTCTCTTTTTAACCTGTTCCTTAAAACACTAGTGCTTAGGAAATCTATTGGAGGCAGAAGCAGTCAAGGGTAGCTTAGGGTTAGGGTTAGGGTTAGGGTACGGTTTAGGGTACGGGTTAGGGTACGGGTTCGGGTACGGGTTTGGGTATGGCGTAGGATATGGGTTAGGGTTAGGGTTAGGGTTAGTTGAGGGTAAGGGCTCGGTTTAGGGTACGGGTTAGGATTAGGGTACGTGTTAGGGTTAGGGTACGCGTTAGGGTTAGGGTAGTTACTAAACCTATCCCACTCTCTGGATACCCCTTAGCACGTCAAGGAATATTATTTGGGGGTCCAGCCATGGAGAAGAGTTTAGACACTAGGAGAAGATAAGGAACACACCCATTATCAAGAAATCACATTAGGATTCTCTTTTTAACCTGTTCCTTAAAACACTAGTGCTTAGGAAATCTATTGGAGGCAGAAGCAGTCAAGGGTAGCTTAGGGTTAGGGTTAGGGTTAGGGTTAGGGTTAGGGTACGGCTTAGGGTACGGGTTCGGGTACGGGTTCGTGTACGGCGTAGGGTATGGGTTAGGGTTAGGGTTAGGGTTAGATTGAAGGTTAGGGATCGGTTTAGGGTACGGGTTAGGATTAGGGTTCGTGTTAGGGTAGGGATTAGGGTTAGGGTACGCGTTAGGGTTAGGGTAGTTATTAAACCTATCCCACTCTCTAGATACCCCTTAGCACGTCAAGGAATATTGTTTGGGGGTCCAGCCATGGAGAAGAGTTTAGACACTAGGAGAAGATAAGGAACACACCCATTATCAAAAAATCACATTAGGATTCTCTTTTTAACCTGTTCCTTAAAACACTAGTGCTTAGGAAATCTATTGGAGGCAGAAGCAGTCAAGGGTAGCTTAGGGTTAGGGTTAGGGTTAGGGCTAGGGTTAGTACACGGCTTAGGGTACGGGTTCGGGTACGGGTTCGTGTACGGTGTAGGGTATGGGTTTGGGTTAGGGTTAGGGTTAATTTGAAGGTTAGGGCTCGGTTTAGGGTACGGGTTAGGATTAGGGTTCGTGTTAGGGTTAGGGTAGGGGTTAGGGTTAGGGTACGCGTTAGGGTTAGGGTAGTTATTAAACCTATCCCACTCTCTAGATACCCCTTAGCACGTCAAGGAATATTATTTGGGGGTCCAGCCATGGAGAAGAGTTTAGACACTAGGAGAAGATAAGGAACACACCCATTATCAAGAAATCACATTAGGATTCTCTTTTTAACCTGTTCCTTAAAACACTAGTGCTTAGGAAATCTATTGGAGGCAGAAGCAGTCAAGGGTAGCTTAGGGTTAGGGTTAGGGTTAGGGTACGGTTTAGGGTACGGGTTAGGGTACGGGTTCGGGTACGGGTTTGGGTATGGCGTAGGATATGGGTTAGGGTTAGGGTTAGGGTTAGTTTGAGGGTAAGGGCTCGGTTTAGGGTACGGGTTAGGATTAGGGTACGTGTTAGGGTTAGGGTACGCGTTAGGGTTAGGGTAGTTATTAAACCTATCCCACTCTCTGGATACCCCTTAGCACGTCAAGGAATATTATTTGGGGGTCCAGCCATGGAGAAGAGTTTAGACACTAGGAGAAGATAAGGAACACACCCATTATCAAGAAATCACATTAGGATTCTCTTTTTAACCTGTTCCTTAAAACACTAGTGCTTAGGAAATCTATTGGAGGCAGAAGCAGTCAAGGGTAGCTTAGGGTTAGGGTTAGGGTTAGGGTTAGGGTACGGCTTAGGGTACGGGTTTGGGTACGGGTTCGTGTACGGCGTAGGGTATGGGTTAGGGTTAGGGTTAGGGTTAGTTTGAAGGTTAGGGATCGGTTTAGGGTACGGGTTAGGATTAGGGTTCGTGTTAGGGTAGGGGTTAGGGTTAGGGTACGCGTTAGGGTTAGGGTAGTTATTAAACCTATCCCACTCTCTAGATACCCCTTAGCACGTCAAGGAATATTGTTTGGGGGTCCAGCCATGGAGAAGAGTTTAGACACTAGGAGAAGATAAGGAACACACCCATTATCAAAAAATCACATTAGGATTCTCTTTTTAACCTGTTCCTTAAAACACTAGTGCTTAGGAAATCTATTGGAGGCAGAAGCAGTCAAGGGTAGCTTAGGGTTAGGGTTAGGGTTAGGGCTAGGGTTAGTACACGGCTTAGGGTACGGGTTCGGGTACGGGTTCGTGTATGGTGTAGGGTATGGGTTTGGGTTAGTGTTAGGGTTAATTTGAAGGTTAGGGCTCGGTTTAGGGTACGGGTTAGGATTAGGGTTCGTGTTAGGGTTAGGGTAGGGGTTAGGGTTAGGGTACGCGTTAGGGTTAGGGTAGTTATTAAACCTATCCCACTCTCTAGATACCCCTTAGCACGTCAAGGAATATTATTTGGGGGTCCAGCCATGGAGAAGAGTTTAGACACTAGGAGAAGATAAGGAACACACCCATTATCAAGAAATCACATTAGGATTCTCTTTTTAACCTGTTCCTTAAAACACTAGTGCTTAGGAAATCTATTGGAGGCAGAAGCAGTCAAGGGTAGCTTAGGGTTAGGGTTAGGGTTAGGGTTAGGGTTAGGGTACGGCTTAGGGTACGGGTTCGGGTACGGGTTCGTGTACGGCGTAGGGTATGGGTTAGTGTTAGGGTTAGGGTTAGTTTGAAGGTTTGGTCTCGGTTTAGGGTACGGGTTAGGATTAGGGTTCGTGTTAGGGTTAGGGTAGGGGTTAGGGTAAGGGTACGTGTTAGGGTTAGGTTAGTTATTAAACCTATCCCACTCTCTAGATACCCCTTAGCACGTCAAGGAATATTATTTGGGGGTCCAGCCATGGAGAAGAGTTTAGACACTAGGAGAAGATAAGGAACACACCCATTATCCTGAAATCACATTAGGATTTTCTTTTTAACCTGTTCCTTAATACACTAGTGCTTAGGAAATCTATTGGAGGCAGAAGCAGTCAAGGGTAGCTTAGGGTTAGAGTTAGGGTTAGGGTTAGGGTTAGGGTACGGCTTAGGGTACGGGTTCGGGTACGGGTTCGGGTACGGCGTAGGGTATGGGTTAGGGTTAGGGTTAGGGTTAGTTTGAGTGTTAGGGCTCGGTTTAGGTTACGGGTTAGGATTAGGGTACGTGTTAGGGTTAGGGTAGGGGTTAGGTTTAGGGTACGCGTTAGGGTTAGGGTAGTTATTAAACCTATCCCACTCTCTAGATACCCCTTAGCACGTCAAGGAATATTATTTGGGGGTCCAGCCATGGAGAAGAGTTTAGACACTAGGAGAAGTTAAGGAACACACCCATTATCAAGAAATCTCATTAGGATTCTCTTTTTAACCTGTTCCTTAAAACACTAGTGCTTAGGAAATCTATTGGAGGCAGAAGCAGTCAAGGGTAGCTTAGGGTTAGGGTTAGGGTTAGGGTACGGTTTAGGGTACGGGTTAGGGTACGGGTTTGGGTATGGCGTAGGATATGGGTTAGGGTTAGGGTTAGGGTTAGTTTGAGGGTAAGGGCTCGGTTTAGGGTACGGGTTAGGATTAGGGTACGTGTTAGGGTTAGGGTACGCGTTAGGGTTAGGGTAGTTATTAAACCTATCCCACTCTCTAGATACCCCTTAGCACGTCAAGGAATATTATTTGGGGGTCCAGCCATGGAGAAGAGTTTAGACACTAGGAGAAGATAAGGAACACACCCATTATCAAGAAATCACATTAGGATTCTCTTTTTAACCTGTTCCTTAAAACACTAGTGCTTAGGAAATCTATTGGAGGCAGAAGCAGTCAAGGGTAGCTTAGGGTTAGGGTTAGGGTTAGGGTACGGCTTAGGGTACGGGTTTGGGTACGGGTTCGTGTACGGCGTAGGGTATGGGTTAGGGTTAGGGTTAGGGTTAGTTTGAAGGTTAGGGATCGGTTTAGGGTACGGGTTAGGATTAGGATTCGTGTTAGGGTAGGGGTTAGGGTTAGGGTACGCGTTAGGGTTAGGGTAGTTATTAAACCTATCCCACTCTCTAGATACCCCTTAGCACGTCAAGGAATATTGTTTGGGGGTCCAGCCATGGAGAAGAGTTTAGACACTAGGAGAAGATAAGGAACACACCCATTATCAAAAAATCACATTAGGATTCTCTTTTTAACCTGTTCCTTAAAACACTAGTGCTTAGGAAATCTATTGGAGGCAGAAGCAGTCAAGGGTAGCTTAGGGTTAGGGTTAGGGTTAGGGCTAGGGTTAGTACACGGCTTAGGGTACGGGTTCGGGTACGGGTTCGTGTACGGCGTAGGGTATGGGTTTGGGTTAGGGTTAGGGTTAGTTTGAAGGTTAGGGCTCGGTTTAGGGTACGGGTTAGGATTAGGGTTCGTGTTAGGGTTAGGGTAGGGGTTAGGGTTAGGGTACGCGTTAGGGTTAGGGTAGTTATTAAACCTATCCCACTCTCTAGATACCCCTTAGCACGTCAAGGAATATTATTTGGGTGTCCAGCCATGGAGAAGAGCTTAGACACTAGGAGAAGATAAGGAACACACCCATTATCAAGAAATCACATTAGGATTCTCTTTTTAACCTGTTCCTTAAAACACTAGTGCTTAGGAAATCTATTGGAGGCAGAAGCAGTCAAGGGTAGCTTAGGGTTAGGGTTAGGGTTAGGGTTAGGGTTAGGGTACGGCTTAGGGTACGGGTTCGGGTACGGGTTCGTGTACGGCGTAGGGTATGGGTTAGTGTTAGGGTTAGGGTTAGTTTGAAGGTTTGGTCTCGGTTTAGGGTACGGGTTAGGATTAGGGTTCGTGTTAGGGTTAGGGTAGGGGTTAGGGTTAGGGTACGTGTTAGGGTTAGGGTAGTTATTAAACCTATCCCACTCTCTAGATACCCCTTAGCACGTCAAGGAATATTATTTGGGGGTCCAGCCATGGAGAAGAGTTTAGACACTAGGAGAAGATAAGGAACACACCCATTATCCTGAAATCACATTAGGATTTTCTTTTTAACCTGTTCCTTAATACACTAGTGCTTAGGAAATCTATTGGAGGCAGAAGCAGTCAAGGGTAGCTTAGGGTTAGGGTTAGGGTTAGGGTTAGGGTTAGGGTACGGCTTAGGGTACGGGTTCGGGTACGGGTTCGGGTACGGCGTAGGGTATGGGTTAGGGTTAGGGTTAGGGTTAGTTTGAGTGTTAGGGCTCAGTTTAGGTTACGGGTTAGGATTAGGGTACGTGTTAGGGTTAGGGTAGGGGTTAGGGTTAGGGTACGCGTTAGGGTTAGGGTAGTTATTAAACCTATCCCACTCTCTAGATACCCCTTAGCACGTCATGGAATATTATTTGGGGGTCCAGCCATGGAGAAGAGTTTAGACACTAGGAGAAGATAAGGAACACACCCATTATCAAGAAATCACATTAGGATTCTCTTTTTAACCTGTTCCTTAAAACACTAGTGCTTAGGAAATCTATTGGAGGCAGAAGCAGTCAAGGGTAGCTTAGGGTTAGTGTTAGGGTTAGGGTACGGCTTAGTGTACGGGTTAGGATACGGGTTCGGGTACGGGTTTGGGTATGGCGTATTATATGGGTTAGGGTTAGGGTTAGGGTTAGTTTGAGGGTAAGGGCTCGGTTTAGGGTACGGGTTAGGATTAGGGTACGTGTTAAGGTTAGGGTAGGGTTTAGGGTTAGGGTACGCGTTAGGGTTAGGGTATTTATTAAACCTATCCCACTCTCTAGATACCCCTTAGCACGTCAAGGAATATTATTTGGGTGTCCAGCCATGGAGAAAAGTTTAGACACTAGGAGAAGATAAGGAACACACCCATTATCAAGAAATCACATTAGGATTCTCTTTTTAACCTGTTCCTTAAAACACTAGTGCTTAGGAAATCTATTGGAGGCAGAAGCAGTCAAGGGTAGCATAGGGTTAGTGTTAGGGTTAGGGTTAGGTTACGGCTTAGGGTACGGGTTCGGGTACGGGTTCGTGTACGGCGTAGGGTATGGGTTAGTGTTAGGGTTAGGGTAAGTTTGAAGGTTAGGGCTCGGTTTAGGGTACGGGTTAGGATTAGGGTACGTGTTAGGGTTAGGGTAGGGGTTAGGGTTAGGGTACGCGTTAGGGTTAGGGTAGTTATTAAACCTATCCCACTCCCTAGATACCCCTTAGCACGTCAAGGAATATTATTTGGGGGTCCAGCCATGGAGAAGAGTTTAGACAGTAGGAGAAGATAAGGAACACACCCATTATCAAGAAATCACATTAGGATTCTCTTTTTAACCTGTTCCTTAAAACACTAGTGCTTAGGAAATCTATTGGAGGCAGAAGCAGTCAAGGGTAGCTTAGGGTTAGGGTTAGGGTTAGGCTTAGGGTACGGCTTAGGGTACGGGTTCGGGTACGGGTTCGTGTACGGCGTAGGGTATGGGTTAGGGTTAGTTTGAAGGTTAGGGCTCGGTTTAGGTTACGGGTTAGGATTAGGGTTCTTGTTAGGGTTAGGGTAGGGGTTAGGGTTAGGGTACGCGTTAGGGTTAGGGTAGTTATTAAACCTATCCCACTCTCTAGATACCCCTTAGCACGTCAAGGAATATTATTTGGGGGTCCAGCCATGGAGAAGAGTTTAGACACTAGGAGAAGATAAGGAACACACCCATTATCAAGAAATCACATTAGGATTCTCTTTTTAAACTGTTCCTTAAAACACTAGTGCTTAGGAAATCTATTGGAGGCAGAAGCAGTCAAGGGTAGCTTAGGGTTAGGGTTAGGCTTAGGGTTAGGGTTAGGGTACGGCTTAGGGTACGGGTTCGGGTACGGGTTCGTGTACGGCGTAGGGTATGGGTTAGTGTTAGGGTTAGGGTTAGTTTGAAGGTTAGGGCTCGGTTTAGGGTACGGGTTAGGATTAGGGTACGTGTTAGGGTTAGGGTAGTGGTTAGGGTTAGGGTACGCGTTAGGGTTAGGGTAGTTATTAAACCTATCCCACTCCCTAGATACCCCTTAGCACGTCAAGGAATATTATTTGGGGGTCCAGCCATGGAGAAGAGTTTAGACAGTAGGAGAAGATAAGGAACACACCCATTATCAAGAAATCACATTAGGATTCTCTTTTTAACCTGTTCCTTAAAACACTAGTGCTTAGGAAATCTATTGGAGGCAGAAGCAGTCAAGGGTAGCTTAGGGTTAGGGTTAGGGTTAGGGTTAGGGTTAGGGTACGGCTTAGGGTACGGGTTTGGGTACGGGTTCGTGTACGGCGTAGGGTATGGGTTAGGGTTAGGATTAGGGTTAGTTTGAAGGTTAGGGCTCGGTTTAGGGTACGGGTTAGGATTAGGGTCCGTGTTAGGGTTAGGGTAGGGGTTAGGGTTAGGGTACGCGTTAGGGTTAGGGTAGTTATTAAACCTATCCCACTCTCTAGATACCCCTTAGCACGTCAAGGAATATTATTTGGGGGTCCAGCCATGGAGAAGAGTTTAGACACTAGGAGAAGATAAGGAACACACCCATTATCCTGAAATCACATTAGGATTTTCTTTTTAACCTGTTCCTTAATACACTAGTGCTTAGGAAATCTATTGGAGGCAGAAGCAGTCAAGGGTAGCTTAGGGTTAGGGTTAGGGTTAGGGTTAGGGTTAGGGTACGGCTTAGGGTACGGGTTCGGGTACGGGTTCGGGTACGGCGTAGGGTATGGGTTAGGGTTAGGGTTAGGGTTAGTTTGAGTGTTAGGGCTCGGTTTAGGTTACGGGTTAGGATTAGGGTACGTGTTAGGGTTAGGGTAGGGGTTAGGGTTAGGGTACGCGTTAGGGTTAGGGTAGTTATTAAACCTATCCCACTCTCTAGATACCCCTTAGCTCGTCAAGGAATATTATTTGGGGGTCCAGCCATGGAGAAGAGTTTAGACACTAGGAGAAGATAAGGAACACACCCATTATCAAGAAATCACATTAGTATTCTCTTTTTAACCTGTTCCTTAAATCACTAGTGCTTAGGAAATCTATTGGAGGCAGAAGCAGTCAAGGGTAGCTTAGGGTTTGGGTTAGGGTTAGGGCTAGGGTTAGGACACGGCTTAGGGTACGGATTCGGGTACGGGTTCGTGTACGGCGTAGGGTATGGGTTTGGGTTAGGGTTAGGGTTAGTTTGAAGGTTAGGGCTCGGTTTAGGGTACGGGTTAGGATTAGGGTTCGTGTTAGGGTTAGGGTAGGGGTTAGGGTTAGGGTACGCGTTAGGGTTAGGGTAGTTATTAAACCTATCCCACTCTCTAGATACCCCTTAGCACTTCAAGGAATATTATTTGGGGGTCCAGCCATGGAGAAGAGTTTAGACACTAGGAGAAGATAAGGAACACACCCATTATCAAGAAATCACATTAGGATTCTCTTTTTAACCTGTTCCTTAAAACACTAGTGCTTAGGAAATCTATTGGAGGCAGAAGCAGTCAAGGGTAGCTTAGGGTTAGGGTTAGGGTTAGGGTTAGGGTTAGGGTACGGCTTAGGGTACGGGTTCGGGTACGGGTTCGTGTACGGCGTAGGGTATGGGTTAGTGTTAGGGTTAGGGTTAGTTTGAAGGTTTGGTCTCGGTTTAGGGTACGGGTTAGGATTAGGGTTCATGTTAGGGTTAGGGTAGGGGTTAGGGTTAGGGTACGCCTTAGGGTTAGGGTAGTTATTAAACCTATCCCACTCTCTAGATACCCCTTAGCACGTCAAGGAATATTATTTGGGGGTCCAGCCATGGAGAAGAGTTTAGACACTAGGAGAAGATAAGGAACACACCCATTATCCTGAAATCACATTAGGATTTTCTTTTTAACCTGTTCCTTAATACACTAGTGCTTAGGAAATCTATTGGAGGCAGAAGCAGTCAAGGGTAGCTTAGGGTTAGGGTTAGGGTTAGGGTTAGGGTTAGGGTACGGCTTAGGGTACGGGTTCGGGTACGGCGTAGGGTATGGGTTAGGGTTAGGGTTAGGGTTAGTTTGAGTGTTAGGGCTCGGTTTAGGTTACGGGTTAAGATTAGGGTACGTGTTAGGGTTAGGGTAGGGGTTAGGGTTAGGGTACGTGTTAGGGTTAGGGTAATTATTAAACCTATCCCACTCTCTAGATACCCCTTAGCACGTCATGGAATATTATTTGGGGGTCCAGCCATGGAGAAGAGTTTAGACACTAGGAGAAGATAAGGAACACACCCATTATCAAGAAATCACATTAGGATTCTCTTTTTAACCTGTTCCTTAAAACACTAGTGCTTAGGAAATCTATTGGAGGCAGAAGCAGTCAAGGGTAGCTTAGGGTTAGGGTTAGGGTTAGGGTACGGCTTAGGGTACGGGTTAGGGTACGGGTTCGGGTACGGGTTTGGGTATGGCGTAGGATATGGGTTAGGGTTAGGGTTAGGGTTAGTTTGAGTGTTAGGGCTCGGTTTAGGTTACGGGTTAGGATTAGGGTACGTGTTAGGGTTAGGGTAGGGGTTAGGGTTAGGGTACGCGTTAGGGTTAGGGTAGTTATTAAACCTATCCCACTCTCTAGATACCCCTTAGCACGTCAAGGAATATTATTTGGGGGTCCAGCCATGGAGAAGAATTTAGACACTAGGAGAAGATAAGGAACACACCCATTATCAAGAAATCACATTAGGATTCTCTTTTTAACCTGTTCCTTAAAACACTAGTGCTTAGGAAATCTATTGGAGGCAGAAGCAGTCAAGGGTAGCTTAGGGTTAGGGTTAGGGTTAGGGTACGGTTTAGGGTACGGGTTAGGGTACGGGTTCGGGTACGGGTTTGGGTATGGCGTAGGATATGGGTTAGGGTTAGGGTTAGGGTTAGTTGAGGGTAAGGGCTCGGTTTAGGGTACGGGTTAGGATTAGGGTACGTGTTAGGGTTAGGGTACGCGTTAGGGTTAGGGTAGTTATTAAACCTATCCCACTCTCTGGATACCCCTTAGCACGTCAAGGAATATTATTTGGGGGTCCAGCCATGGAGAAGAGTTTAGACACTAGGAGAAGATAAGGAACACACCCATTATCAAGAAATCACATTAGGATTCTCTTTTTAACCTGTTCCTTAAAACACTAGTGCTTAGGAAATCTATTGGAGGCAGAAGCAGTCAAGGGTAGCTTAGGGTTAGGGTTAGGGTTAGGGTTAGGGTTAGGGTACGGCTTAGGGTACGGGTTCGGGTACGGGTTCGTGTACGGCGTAGGGTATGGGTTAGGGTTAGGGTTAGGGTTAGATTGAAGGTTAGGGATCGGTTTAGGGTACGGGTTAGGATTAGGGTTCGTGTTAGGGTAGGGGTTAGGGTTAGGGTACGCGTTAGGGTTAGGGTAGTTATTAAACCTATCCCACTCTCTAGATACCCCTTAGCACGTCAAGGAATATTGTTTGGGGGTCCAGCCATGGAGAAGAGTTTAGACACTAGGAGAAGATAAGGAACACACCCATTATCAAAAAATCACATTAGGATTCTCTTTTTAACCTGTTCCTTAAAACACTAGTGCTTAGGAAATCTATTGGAGGCAGAAGCAGTCAAGGGTAGCTTAGGGTTAGGGTTAGGGTTAGGGCTAGGGTTAGTACACGGCTTAGGGTACGGGTTCGGGTACGGGTTCGTGTACGGTGTAGGGTATGGGTTTGGGTTAGGGTTAGGGTTAATTTGAAGGTTAGGGCTCGGTTTAGGGTACGGGTTAGGATTAGGGTTCGTGTTAGGGTTAGGGTAGGGGTTAGGGTTAGGGTACGCGTTAGGGTTAGGGTAGTTATTAAACCTATCCCACTCTCTAGATACCCCTTAGCACGTCAAGGAATATTATTTGGGGGTCCAGCCATGGAGAAGAGTTTAGACACTAGGAGAAGATAAGGAACACACCCATTATCAAGAAATCACATTAGGATTCTCTTTTTAACCTGTTCCTTAAAACACTAGTGCTTAGGAAATCTATTGGAGGCAGAAGCAGTCAAGGGTAGCTTAGGGTTAGGGTTAGGGTTAGGGTACGGTTTAGGGTACGGGTTAGGGTACGGGTTCGGGTACGGGTTTGGGTATGGCGTAGGATATGGGTTAGGGTTAGGGTTAGGGTTAGTTTGAGGGTAAGGGCTCGGTTTAGGGTACGGGTTAGGATTAGGGTACGTGTTAGGGTTAGGGTACGCGTTAGGGTTAGGGTAGTTATTAAACCTATCCCACTCTCTGGATACCCCTTAGCACGTCAAGGAATATTATTTGGGGGTCCAGCCATGGAGAAGAGTTTAGACACTAGGAGAAGATAAGGAACACACCCATTATCAAGAAATCACATTAGGATTCTCTTTTTAACCTGTTCCTTAAAACACTAGTGCTTAGGAAATCTATTGGAGGCAGAAGCAGTCAAGGGTAGCTTAGGGTTAGGGTTAGGGTTAGGGTTAGGGTACGGCTTAGGGTACGGGTTTGGGTACGGGTTCGTGTACGGCGTAGGGTATGGGTTAGGGTTAGGGTTAGGGTTAGTTTGAAGGTTAGGGATCGGTTTAGGGTACGGGTTAGGATTAGGGTTCGTGTTAGGGTAGGGGTTAGGGTTAGGGTACGCGTTAGGGTTAGGGTAGTTATTAAACCTATCCCACTCTCTAGATACCCCTTAGCACGTCAAGGAATATTGTTTGGGGGTCCAGCCATGGAGAAGAGTTTAGACACTAGGAGAAGATAAGGAACACACCCATTATCAAAAAATCACATTAGGATTCTCTTTTTAACCTGTTCCTTAAAACACTAGTGCTTAGGAAATCTATTGGAGGCAGAAGCAGTCAAGGGTAGCTTAGGGTTAGGGTTAGGGTTAGGGCTAGGGTTAGTACACGGCTTAGGGTACGGGTTCGGGTACGGGTTCGTGTACGGTGTAGGGTATGGGTTTGGGTTAGTGTTAGGGTTAATTTGAAGGTTAGGGCTCGGTTTAGGGTACGGGTTAGGATTAGGGTTCGTGTTAGGGTTAGGGTAGGGGTTAGGGTTAGGGTACGCGTTAGGGTTAGGGTAGTTATTAAACCTATCCCACTCTCTAGATACCCCTTAGCACGTCAAGGAATATTATTTGGGGGTCCAGCCATGGAGAAGAGTTTAGACACTAGGAGAAGATAAGGAACACACCCATTATCAAGAAATCACATTAGGATTCTCTTTTTAACCTGTTCCTTAAAACACTAGTGCTTAGGAAATCTATTGGAGGCAGAAGCAGTCAAGGGTAGCTTAGGGTTAGGGTTAGGGTTAGGGTTAGGGTTAGGGTACGGCTTAGGGTACGGGTTCGGGTACGGGTTCGTGTACGGCGTAGGGTATGGGTTAGTGTTAGGGTTAGGGTTAGTTTGAAGGTTTGGTCTCGGTTTAGGGTACGGGTTAGGATTAGGGTTCGTGTTAGGGTTAGGGTAGGGGTTAGGGTAAGGGTACGTGTTAGGGTTAGGTTAGTTATTAAACCTATCCCACTCTCTAGATACCCCTTAGCACGTCAAGGAATATTATTTGGGGGTCCAGCCATGGAGAAGAGTTTAGACACTAGGAGAAGATAAGGAACACACCCATTATCCTGAAATCACATTAGGATTTTCTTTTTAACCTGTTCGTTAATACACTAGTGCTTAGGAAATCTATTGGAGGCAGAAGCAGTCAAGGGTAGCTTAGGGTTAGAGTTAGGGTTAGGGTTAGGGTTAGGGTACGGCTTAGGGTACGGGTTCGGGTACGGGTTCGGGTACGGCGTAGGGTATGGGTTAGGGTTAGGGTTAGGGTTAGTTTGAGTGTTAGGGCTCGGTTTAGGTTACGGGTTAGGATTAGGGTACGTGTTAGGGTTAGGGTAGGGGTTAGGTTTAGGGTACGCGTTAGGGTTAGGGTAGTTATTAAACCTATCCCACTCTCTAGATACCCCTTAGCACGTCAAGGAATATTATTTGGGGGTCCAGCCATGGAGAAGAGTTTAGACACTAGGAGAAGTTAAGGAACACACCCATTATCAAGAAATCTCATTAGGATTCTCTTTTTAACCTGTTCCTTAAAACACTAGTGCTTAGGAAATCTATTGGAGGCAGAAGCAGTCAAGGGTAGCTTAGGGTTAGGGTTAGGGTTAGGGTACGGTTTAGGGTACGGGTTAGGGTACGGGTTCGGGTACGGGTTTGGGTATGGCGTAGGATATGGGTTAGGGTTAGGGTTAGGGTTAGTTTGAGGGTAAGGGCTCGGTTTAGGGTACGGGTTAGGATTAGGTTACGTGTTAGGGTTAGGGTACGCGTTAGGGTTAGGGTAGTTATTAAACCTATCCCACTCTCTAGATACCCCTTAGCACGTCAAGGAATATTATTTGGGGGTCCAGCCATGGAGAAGAGTTTAGACACTAGGAGAAGATAAGGAACACACCCATTATCAAGAAATCACATTAGGATTCTCTTTTTAACCTGTTCCTTAAAACACTAGTGCTTAGGAAATCTATTGGAGGCAGAAGCAGTCAAGGGTAGCTTAGGGTTAGGGTTAGGGTTAGGGTACGGCTTAGGGTACGGGTTTGGGTACGGGTTCGTGTACGGCGTAGGGTATGGGTTAGGGTTAGGGTTAGGGTTAGTTTGAAGGTTAGGGATCGGTTTAGGGTACGGGTTAGGATTAGGATTCGTGTTAGGGTAGGGGTTAGGGTTAGGGTACGCGTTAGGGTTAGGGTAGTTATTAAACCTATCCCACTCTCTAGATACCCCTTAGCACGTCAAGGAATATTGTTTGGGGGTCCAGCCATGGAGAAGAGTTTAGACACTAGGAGAAGATAAGGAACACACCCATTATCAAAAAATCACATTAGGATTCTCTTTTTAACCTGTTCCTTAAAACACTAGTGCTTAGGAAATCTATTGGAGGCAGAAGCAGTCAAGGGTAGCTTAGGGTTAGGGTTAGGGTTAGGGCTAGGGTTAGTACACGGCTTAGGGTACGGGTTCGGGTACGGGTTCGTGTACGGCGTAGGGTATGGGTTTGGGTTAGGGTTAGGGTTAGTTTGAAGGTTAGGGCTCGGTTTAGGGTACGGGTTAGGATTAGGGTTCGTGTTAGGGTTAGGGTAGGGGTTAGGGTTAGGGTACGCGTTAGGGTTAGGGTAGTTATTAAACCTATCCCACTCTCTAGATACCCCTTAGCACGTCAAGGAATATTATTTGGGTGTCCAGCCATGGAGAAGAGCTTAGACACTAGGAGAAGATAAGGAACACACCCATTATCAAGAAATCACATTAGGATTCTCTTTTTAACCTGTTCCTTAAAACACTAGTGCTTAGGAAATCTATTGGAGGCAGAAGCAGTCAAGGGTAGCTTAGGGTTAGGGTTAGGGTTAGGGTTAGGGTTAGGGTACGGCTTAGGGTACGGGTTCGGGTACGGGTTCGTGTACGGCGTAGGGTATGGGTTAGTGTTAGGGTTAGGGTTAGTTTGAAGGTTTGGTCTCGGTTTAGGGTACGGGTTAGGATTAGGGTTCGTGTTAGGGTTAGGGTAGGGGTTAGGGTTAGGGTACGTGTTAGGGTTAGGGTAGTTATTAAACCTATCCCACTCTCTAGATACCCCTTAGCACGTCAAGGAATATTATTTGGGGGTCCAGCCATGGAGAAGAGTTTAGACACTAGGAGAAGATAAGGAACACACCCATTATCCTGAAATCACATTAGGATTTTCTTTTTAACCTGTTCCTTAATACACTAGTGCTTAGGAAATCTATTGGAGGCAGAAGCAGTCAAGGGTAGCTTAGGGTTAGGGTTAGGGTTAGGGTTAGGGTTAGGGTACGGCTTAGGGTACGGGTTCGGGTACGGGTTCGGGTACGGCGTAGGGTATGGGTTAGGGTTAGGGTTAGGGTTAGTTTGAGTGTTAGGGCTCAGTTTAGGTTACGGGTTAGGATTAGGGTACGTGTTAGGGTTAGGGTAGGGGTTAGGGTTAGGGTACGCGTTAGGGTTAGGGTAGTTATTAAACCTATCCCACTCTCTAGATACCCCTTAGCACGTCATGGAATATTATTTGGGGGTCCAGCCATGGAGAAGAGTTTAGACACTAGGAGAAGATAAGGAACACACCCATTATCAAGAAATCACATTAGGATTCTCTTTTTAACCTGTTCCTTAAAACACTAGTGCTTAGGAAATCTATTGGAGGCAGAAGCAGTCAAGGGTAGCTTAGGGTTAGTGTTAGGGTTAGGGTACGGCTTAGTGTACGGGTTAGGATACGGGTTCGGGTACGGGTTTGGGTATGGCGTATTATATGGGTTAGGGTTAGGGTTAGGGTTAGTTTGAGGGTAAGGGCTCGGTTTAGGGTACGGGTTAGGATTAGGGTACGTGTTAAGGTTAGGGTAGGGTTTAGGGTTAGGGTACGCGTTAGGGTTAGGGTAGTTATTAAACCTATCCCACTCTCTAGATACCCCTTAGCACGTCAAGGAATATTATTTGGGTGTCCAGCCATGGAGAAAAGTTTAGACACTAGGAGAAGATAAGGAACACACCCATTATCAAGAAATCACATTAGGATTCTCTTTTTAACCTGTTCCTTAAAACACTAGTGCTTAGGAAATCTATTGGAGGCAGAAGCAGTCAAGGGTAGCATAGGGTTAGTGTTAGGGTTAGGGTTAGGGTACGGCTTAGGGTACGGGTTCGGGTACGGGTTCGTGTACGGCGTAGGGTATGGGTTAGTGTTAGGGTTAGGGTAAGTTTGAAGGTTAGGGCTCGGTTTAGGGTACGGGTTAGGATTAGGGTACGTGTTAGGGTTAGGGTAGGGGTTAGGGTTAGGGTACGCGTTAGGGTTAGGGTAGTTATTAAACCTATCCCACTCCCTAGATACCCCTTAGCACGTCAAGGAATATTATTTGGGGGTCCAGCCATGGAGAAGAGTTTAGACAGTAGGAGAAGATAAGGAACACACCCATTATCAAGAAATCACATTAGGATTCTCTTTTTAACCTGTTCCTTAAAACACTAGTGCTTAGGAAATCTATTGGAGGCAGAAGCAGTCAAGGGTAGCTTAGGGTTTGGGTTAGGGTTAGGGCTAGGGTTAGGACACGGCTTAGGGTACGGATTCGGGTACGGGTTCGTGTACGGCGTAGGGTATGGGTTTGGGTTAGGGTTAGGGTTAGTTTGAAGGTTAGGGCTCGGTTTAGGGTACGGGTTAGGATTAGGGTTCGTGTTAGGGTTAGGGTAGGGGTTAGGGTTAGGGTACGCGTTAGGGTTAGGGTAGTTATTAAACCTATCCCACTCTCTAGATACCCCTTAGCACTTCAAGGAATATTATTTGGGGGTCCAGCCATGGAGAAGAGTTTAGACACTAGGAGAAGATAAGGAACACACCCATTATCAAGAAATCACATTAGGATTCTCTTTTTAACCTGTTCCTTAAAACACTAGTGCTTAGGAAATCTATTGGAGGCAGAAGCAGTCAAGGGTAGCTTAGGGTTAGGGTTAGGGTTAGGGTTAGGGTTAGGGTACGGCTTAGGGTACGGGTTCGGGTACGGGTTCGTGTACGGCGTAGGGTATGGGTTAGTGTTAGGGTTAGGGTTAGTTTGAAGGTTTGGTCTCGGTTTAGGGTACGGGTTAGGATTAGGGTTCATGTTAGGGTTAGGGTAGGGGTTAGGGTTAGGGTACGCCTTAGGGTTAGGGTAGTTATTAAACCTATCCCACTCTCTAGATACCCCTTAGCACGTCAAGGAATATTATTTGGGGGTCCAGCCATGGAGAAGAGTTTAGACACTAGGAGAAGATAAGGAACACACCCATTATCCTGAAATCACATTAGGATTTTCTTTTTAACCTGTTCCTTAATACACTAGTGCTTAGGAAATCTATTGGAGGCAGAAGCAGTCAAGGGTAGCTTAGGGTTAGGGTTAGGGTTAGGGTTAGGGTTAGGGTACGGCTTAGGGTACGGGTTCGGGTACGGCGTAGGGTATGGGTTAGGGTTAGGGTTAGGGTTAGTTTGAGTGTTAGGGCTCGGTTTAGGTTACGGGTTAAGATTAGGGTACGTGTTAGGGTTAGGGTAGGGGTTAGGGTTAGGGTACGCGTTAGGGTTAGGGTAATTATTAAACCTATCCCACTCTCTAGATACCCCTTAGCACGTCATGGAATATTATTTGGGGGTCCAGCCATGGAGAAGAGTTTAGACACTAGGAGAAGATAAGGAACACACCCATTATCAAGAAATCACATTAGGATTCTCTTTTTAACCTGTTCCTTAAAACACTAGTGCTTAGGAAATCTATTGGAGGCAGAAGCAGTCAAGGGTAGCTTAGGGTTAGGGTTAGGGTTAGGGTACGGCTTAGGGTACGGGTTCGGGTACGGGTTTGGGTATGGCGTAGGATATGGGTTAGGGTTAGGGTTAGGGTTAGTTTGAGTGTTAGGGCTCGGTTTAGGTTACGGGTTAGGATTAGGGTACGTGTTAGGGTTAGGGTAGGGGTTAGGGTTAGGGTACGCGTTAGGGTTAGGGTAGTTATTAAACCTATCCCACTCTCTAGATACCCCTTAGCACGTCAAGGAATATTATTTGGGGGTCCAGCCATGGAGAAGAATTTAGACACTAGGAGAAGATAAGGAACACACCCATTATCAAGAAATCACATTAGGATTCTCTTTTTAACCTGTTCCTTAAAACACTAGTGCTTAGGAAATCTATTGGAGGCAGAAGCAGTCAAGGGTAGCTTAGGGTTAGGGTTAGGGTTAGGGTACGGTTTAGGGTACGGGTTAGGGTACGGGTTCGGGTACGGGTTTGGGTATGGCGTAGGATATGGGTTAGGGTTAGGGTTAGGGTTAGTTTGAGGGTAAGGGCTCGGTTTAGGGTACGGGTTAGGATTAGGGTACGTGTTAGGGTTAGGGTACGCGTTAGGGTTAGGGTAGTTATTAAACCTATCCCACTCTCTGGATACCCCTTAGCACGTCAAGGAATATTATTTGGGGGTCCAGCCATGGAGAAGAGTTTAGACACTAGGAGAAGATAAGGAACACACCCATTATCAAGAAATCACATTAGGATTCTCTTTTTAACCTGTTCCTTAAAACACTAGTGCTTAGGAAATCTATTGGAGGCAGAAGCAGTCAAGGGTAGCTTAGGGTTAGGGTTAGGGTTAGGTTTAGGGTTAGGGTACGGCTTAGGGTACGGGTTTGGGTACGGGTTCGTGTACGGCGTAGGGTATGGGTTAGGGTTAGGGTTAGGGTTAGATTGAAGGTTAGGGATCGGTTTAGGGTACGGGTTAGGATTAGGGTTCGTGTTAGGGTAGGGGTTAGGGTTAGGGTACGCGTTAGGGTTAGGGTAGTTATTAAACCTATCCCACTCTCTAGATACCCCTTAGCACGTCAAGGAATATTATTTGGGGGTCCAGCCATGGAGAAGAGTTTAGACACTAGGAGAAGATAAGGAACACACCCATTATCAAGAAATCACATTAGGATTCTCTTTTTAAACTGTTCCTTAAAACACTAGTGCTTAGGAAATCTATTGGAGGCAGAAGCAGTCAAGGGTAGCTTAGGGTTAGGGTTAGGGTTAGGGTTAGGGTTAGGGTACGGCTTAGGGTACGGGTTCGGGTACGGGTTCGTGTACGGCGTAGGGTATGGGTTAGTGTTAGGGTTAGGGTTAGTTTGAAGGTTAGGGCTCGGTTTAGGGTACGGGTTAGGATTAGGGTACGTGTTAGGGTTAGGGTAGTGGTTAGGGTTAGGGTACGCGTTAGGGTTAGGGTAGTTATTAAACCTATCCCACTCCCTAGATACCCCTTAGCACGTCAAGGAATATTATTTGGGGGTCCAGCCATGGAGAAGAGTTTAGACAGTAGGAGAAGATAAGGAACACACCCATTATCAAGAAATCACATTAGGATTCTCTTTTTAACCTGTTCCTTAAAACACTAGTGCTTAGGAAATCTATTGGAGGCAGAAGCAGTCAAGGGTAGCTTAGGGGTAGGGTTAGGGTTAGGGTTAGGGTTAGGGTACGGCTTAGGGTACGGGTTTGGGTACGGGTTCGTGTACGGCGTAGGGTATGGGTTAGGGTTAGGATTAGGGTTAGTTTGAAGGTTAGGGCTCGGTTTAGGGTACGGGTTAGGTTTAGGGTCCGTGTTAGGGTTAGGGTAGGGGTTAGGGTTAGGGTACGCGTTAGGGTTAGGGTAGTTATTAAACCTATCCCACTCTCTAGATACCCCTTAGCACGTCAAGGAATATTATTTGGGGGTCCAGCCATGGAGAAGAGTTTAGACACTAGGAGAAGATAAGGAACACACCCATTATCCTGAAATCACATTAGGATTTTCTTTTTAACCTGTTCCTTAATACACTAGTGCTTAGGAAATCTATTGGAGGCAGAAGCAGTCAAGGGTAGCTTAGGGTTAGGGTTAGGGTTAGGGTTAGGGTTAGGGTACGGCTTAGGGTACGGGTTCGGGTACGGGTTCGGGTACGGCGTAGGGTATGGGTTAGGGTTAGGGTTAGGGTTAGTTTGAGTGTTAGGGCTCGGTTTAGGTTACGGGTTAGGATTAGGGTACGTGTTAGGGTTAGGGTAGGGGTTAGGGTTAGGGTACGCGTTAGGGTTAGGGTAGTTATTAAACCTATCCCACTCTCTAGATACCCCTTAGCTCGTCAAGGAATATTATTTGGGGGTCCAGCCATGGAGAAGAGTTTAGACACTAGGAGAAGATAAGGAACACACCCATTATCAAGAAATCACATTAGTATTCTCTTTTTAACCTGTTCCTTAAATCACTAGTGCTTAGGAAATCTATTGGAGGCAGAAGCAGTCAAGGGTAGCTTAGGGTTTGGGTTAGGGTTAGGGCTAGGGTTAGGACACGGCTTAGGGTACGGATTCGGGTACGGGTTCGTGTACGGCGTAGGGTATGGGTTTGGGTTAGGGTTAGGGTTAGTTTGAAGGTTAGGGCTCGGTTTAGGGTACGGGTTAGGATTAGGGTTCGTGTTAGGGTTAGGGTAGGGGTTAGGGTTAGGGTACGCGTTAGGGTTAGGGTAGTTATTAAACCTATCCCACTCTCTAGATACCCCTTAGCACTTCAAGGAATATTATTTGGGGGTCCAGCCATGGAGAAGAGTTTAGACACTAGGAGAAGATAAGGAACACACCCATTATCAAGAAATCACATTAGGATTCTCTTTTTAACCTGTTCCTTAAAACACTAGTGCTTAGGAAATCTATTGGAGGCAGAAGCAGTCAAGGGTAGCTTAGGGTTAGGGTTAGGGTTAGGGTTAGGGTTAGGGTACGGCTTAGGGTACGGGTTCGGGTACGGGTTCGTGTACGGCGTAGGGTATGGGTTAGTGTTAGGGTTAGGGTTAGTTTGAAGGTTTGGTCTCGGTTTAGGGTACGGGTTAGGATTAGGGTTCATGTTAGGGTTAGGGTAGGGGTTAGGGTTAGGGTACGCCTTAGGGTTAGGGTAGTTATTAAACCTATCCCACTCTCTAGATACCCCTTAGCACGTCAAGGAATATTATTTGGGGGTCCAGCCATGGAGAAGAGTTTAGACACTAGGAGAAGATAAGGAACACACCCATTATCCTGAAATCACATTAGGATTTTCTTTTTAACCTGTTCCTTAATACACTAGTGCTTAGGAAATCTATTGGAGGCAGAAGCAGTCAAGGGTAGCTTAGGGTTAGGGTTAGGGTTAGGGTTAGGGTTAGGGTACAGCTTAGGGTACGGGTTCGGGTACGGCGTAGGGTATGGGTTAGGGTTAGGGTTAGGGTTAGTTTGAGTGTTAGGGCTCGGTTTAGGTTACGGGTTAAGATTAGGGTACGTGTTAGGGTTAGGGTAGGGGTTAGGGTTAGGGTACGCGTTAGGGTTAGGGTAATTATTAAACCTATCCCACTCTCTAGATACCCCTTAGCACGTCATGGAATATTATTTGGGGGTCCAGCCATGGAGAAGAGTTTAGACACTAGGAGAAGATAAGGAACACACCCATTATCAAGAAATCACATTAGGATTCTCTTTTTAACCTGTTCCTTAAAACACTAGTGCTTAGGAAATCTATTGGAGGCAGAAGCAGTCAAGGGTAGCTTAGGGTTAGGGTTAGGGTTAGGGTACGGCTTAGGGTACGGGTTCGGGTACGGGTTTGGGTATGGCGTAGGATATGGGTTAGGGTTAGGGTTAGGGTTAGTTTGAGTGTTAGGGCTCGGTTTAGGTTACGGGTTAGGATTAGGGTACGTGTTAGGGTTAGGGTAGGGGTTAGGGTTAGGGTACGCGTTAGGGTTAGGGTAGTTATTAAACCTATCCCACTCTCTAGATACCCCTTAGCACGTCAAGGAATATTATTTGGGGGTCCAGCCATGGAGAAGAATTTAGACACTAGGAGAAGATAAGGAACACACCCATTATCAAGAAATCACATTAGGATTCTCTTTTTAACCTGTTCCTTAAAACACTAGTGCTTAGGAAATCTATTGGAGGCAGAAGCAGTCAAGGGTAGCTTAGGGTTAGGGTTAGGGTTAGGGTACGGTTTAGGGTACGGGTTAGGGTACGGGTTCGGGTACGGGTTTGGGTATGGCGTAGGATATGGGTTAGGGTTAGGGTTAGGGTTAGTTTGAGGGTAAGGGCTCGGTTTAGGGTACGGGTTAGGATTAGGGTACGTGTTAGGGTTAGGGTACGCGTTAGGGTTAGGGTAGTTATTAAACCTATCCCACTCTCTGGATACCCCTTAGCACGTCAAGGAATATTATTTGGGGGTCCAGCCATGGAGAAGAGTTTAGACACTAGGAGAAGATAAGGAACACACCCATTATCAAGAAATCACATTAGGATTCTCTTTTTAACCTGTTCCTTAAAACACTAGTGCTTAGGAAATCTATTGGAGGCAGAAGCAGTCAAGGGTAGCTTAGGGTTAGGGTTAGGGTTAGGGTTAGGGTTAGGGTACGGCTTAGGGTACGGGTTTGGGTACGGGTTCGTGTACGGCGTAGGGTATGGGTTAGGGTTAGGGTTAGGGTTAGATTGAAGGTTAGGGATCGGTTTAGGGTACGGGTTAGGATTAGGGTTCGTGTTAGGGTAGGGGTTAGGGTTAGGGTACGCGTTAGGGTTAGGGTAGTTATTAAACCTATCCCACTCTCTAGATACCCCTTAGCACGTCAAGGAATATTGTTTGGGGGTCCAGCCATGGAGAAGAGTTTAGACACTAGGAGAAGATAAGGAACACACCCATTATCAAAAAATCACATTAGGATTCTCTTTTTAACCTGTTCCTTAAAACACTAGTGCTTAGGAAATCTATTGGAGGCAGAAGCAGTCAAGGGTAGCTTAGGGTTAGGGTTAGGGTTAGGGCTAGGGTTAGTACACGGCTTAGGGTACGGGTTCGGGTACGGGTTCGTGTACGGTGTAGGGTATGGGTTTGGGTTAGGGTTAGGGTTAATTTGAAGGTTAGGGCTCGGTTTAGGGTACGGGTTAGGATTAGGGTTCGTGTTAGGGTTAGGGTAGGGGTTAGGGTTAGGGTACGCGTTAGGGTTAGGGTAGTTATTAAACCTATCCCACTCTCTAGATACCCCTTAGCACGTCAAGGAATATTATTTGGGGGTCCAGCCATGGAGAAGAGTTTAGACACTAGGAGAAGATAAGGAACACACCCATTATCAAGAAATCACATTAGGATTCTCTTTTTAACCTGTTCCTTAAAACACTAGTGCTTAGGAAATCTATTGGAGGCAGAAGCAGTCAAGGGTAGCTTAGGGTTAGGGTTAGGGTTAGGGTACGGTTTAGGGTACGGGTTAGGGTACGGGTTCGGGTACGGGTTTGGGTATGGCGTAGGATATGGGTTAGGGTTAGGGTTAGGGTTAGTTTGAGGGTCAGGGCTCGGTTTAGGGTACGGGTTAGGATTAGGGTACGTGTTAGGGTTAGGGTACGCGTTAGGGTTAGGGTAGTTATTAAACCTATCCCACTCTCTGGATACCCCTTAGCACGTCAAGGAATATTATTTGGGGGTCCAGCCATGGAGAAGAGTTTAGACACTAGGAGAAGATAAGGAACACACCCATTATCAAGAAATCACATTAGGATTCTCTTTTTAACCTGTTCCTTAAAACACTAGTGCTTAGGAAATCTATTGGAGGCAGAAGCAGTCAAGGGTAGCTTAGGGTTAGGGTTAGGGTTAGGGTTAGGGTACGGCTTAGGGTACGGGTTTGGGTACGGGTTCGTGTACGGCGTAGGGTATGGGTTAGGGTTAGGGTTAGGGTTAGTTTGAAGGTTAGGGATCGGTTTAGGGTACGGGTTAGGATTAGGGTTCGTGTTAGGGTAGGGGTTAGGGTTAGGG
Organism: Eschrichtius robustus; assembly: GCF_028021215.1. Classification (NCBI taxonomy): domain Eukaryota; kingdom Metazoa; phylum Chordata; class Mammalia; order Artiodactyla; family Eschrichtiidae; genus Eschrichtius; species Eschrichtius robustus. The sequence goes on from NW_027175427.1 coordinate 2,368,036, forward strand.
TACGCGTTAGGGTTAGGGTAGTTATTAAACCTATCCCACTCTCTAGATACCCCTTAGCACGTCAAGGAATATTGTTTGGGGGTCCAGCCATGGAGAAGAGTTTAGACACTAGGAGAAGATAAGGAACACACCCATTATCAAAAAATCACATTAGGATTCTCTTTTTAACCTGTTCCTTAAAACACTAGTGCTTAGGAAATCTATTGGAGGCAGAAGCAGTCAAGGGTAGCTTAGGGTTAGGGTTAGGGTTAGGGCTAGGGTTAGTACACGGCTTAGGGTACGGGTTCGGGTACGGGTTCGTGTACGGTGTAGGGTATGGGTTTGGGTTAGTGTTAGGGTTAATTTGAAGGTTAGGGCTCGGTTTAGGGTACGGGTTAGGATTAGGGTTCGTGTTAGGGTTAGGGTAGGGGTTAGGGTTAGGGTACGCGTTAGGGTTAGGGTAGTTATTAAACCTATCCCACTCTCTAGATACCCCTTAGCACGTCAAGGAATATTATTTGGGGGTCCAGCCATGGAGAAGAGTTTAGACACTAGGAGAAGATAAGGAACACACCCATTATCAAGAAATCACATTAGGATTCTCTTTTTAACCTGTTCCTTAAAACACTAGTGCTTAGGAAATCTATTGGAGGCAGAAGCAGTCAAGGGTAGCTTAGGGTTAGGGTTAGGGTTAGGGTTAGGGTTAGGGTACGGCTTAGGGTACGGGTTCGGGTACGGGTTCGTGTACGGCGTAGGGTATGGGTTAGTGTTAGGGTTAGGGTTAGTTTGAAGGTTTGGTCTCGGTTTAGGGTACGGGTTAGGATTAGGGTTCGTGTTAGGGTTAGGGTAGGGGTTAGGGTAAGGGTACGTGTTAGGGTTAGGTTAGTTATTAAACCTATTCCACTCTCTAGATACCCCTTAGCACGTCAAGGAATATTATTTGGGGGTCCAGCCATGGAGAAGAGTTTAGACACTAGGAGAAGATAAGGAACACACCCATTATCCTGAAATCACATTAGGATTTTCTTTTTAACCTGTTCCTTAATACACTAGTGCTTAGGAAATCTATTGGAGGCAGAAGCAGTCAAGGGTAGCTTAGGGTTAGAGTTAGGGTTAGCGTTAGGGTTAGGGTACGGCTTAGGGTACGGGTTCGGGTACGGGTTCGGGTACGGCGTAGGGTATGGGTTAGGGTTAGGGTTAGGGTTAGTTTGAGTGTTAGGGCTCGGTTTAGGTTACGGGTTAGGATTAGGGTACGTGTTAGGGTTAGGGTAGGGGTTAGGTTTAGGGTACGCGTTAGGGTTAGGGTAGTTATTAAACCTATCCCACAATCTAGATACCCCTTAGCACGTCAAGGAATATTATTTGGGGGTCCAGCCATGGAGAAGAGTTTAGACACTAGGAGAAGTTAAGGAACACACCCATTATCAAGAAATCTCATTAGGATTCTCTTTTTAACCTGTTCCTTAAAACACTAGTGCTTAGGAAATCTATTGGAGGCAGAAGCAGTCAAGGGTAGCTTAGGGTTAGGGTTAGGGTTAGGGTACGGTTTAGGGTACGGGTTAGGGTACGGGTTCGGGTACGGGTTTGGGTATGGCGTAGGATATGGGTTAGGGTTAGGGTTAGGGTTAGTTTGAGGGTAAGGGCTCGGTTTAGGGTACGGGTTAGGATTAGGTTACGTGTTAGGGTTAGGGTACGCGTTAGGGTTAGGGTAGTTATTAAACCTATCCCACTCTCTAGATACCCCTTAGCACGTCAAGGAATATTATTTGGGGGTCCAGCCATGGAGAAGAGTTTAGACACTAGGAGAAGATAAGGAACACACCCATTATCAAGAAATCACATTAGGATTCTCTTTTTAACCTGTTCCTTAAAACACTAGTGCTTAGGAAATCTATTGGAGGCAGAAGCAGTCAAGGGTAGCTTAGGGTTAGGGTTAGGGTTAGGGTACGGCTTAGGGTACGGGTTTGGGTACGGGTTCGTGTACGG